>NC_052254.1:6149410-6482545 GCF_013401445.1 Tripterygium wilfordii | reverse complement strand
TCTCCATAGATGAGCATCTCACGTTTTTTATGCAATTTCAAACATAACATGGTCCATTGGGCATCTTTTGGTTACGAAACTTTCTACGAAAGCTAAACTAGCGAGTTGAGACATGTAAGAACACTAAACAGAGTACAACGGTCCCTTTGATGCTTTCGAATTGCTCAACTCTCTCCATAGACGAGCATTTCACATTTTGTGCAATCTCAAACATAACTTCGTCTATCGGCATCCTTTGGTTACGAAACGTTCTACATATGCTAAACTCAAGAGTTAGACTTGTAAGAACACTAAAGAGAGTACACCGATTCACTTTGATTATTTGAAATGCTCAACTCTCTCCATGGACGACCTTATCATGTTTTTGTGCAATTTCAAACATAACATGGTCCATTGGCATCTTTTGTTACGAAACGATCTACGAAAGCAAAACTAGCGAGTTGGACATGTAAGAACACTAAAAAGAGTACAACGGTCCACTTTCATGCTTTTGAGTTGCTCAACTCTCTCCATAGATGAGCTTTTCACGTTTCTGTGCAATCTCAAACATTACTTGGTCTATTGGCATCTTTTGGTTATGAAACGTTCTACATATGCTAAACTAGAGAGTTAGACATGTAAGAACACTAAAAAGAGTACTCCGGTAAACTTTGATGCTTTGGAATTGCTCAACTCTCTCCATAGATGAGCCTTTCACATTTTGTGCAATTTCAAACGTAACATGGTCTATTGGCATCTTTTGGTTACGAAACGTTCTACGAAAGCTAAACCAGCGAGTTAGACATGGAAGAACACTAAAGAGAGTACACCGGTTCACTTTGACGCTTTGGATTGCTCAACTCTCTCCATAGATGAGCTTTTCACATTATTGTGCAATTTCAAACATAACATGGTCCATTGGCATCTTTTGGTTACGAAACGTTCTACGAAAGCTAAACTAGCGAGTTAGACATGTAAGAAGACTAAATAGAGTACAACGGTCCACTTTGATGCTTTGGACTTGCTCAACTATTTCCATAGACGACCTTAACATATGTTTGTGCAATTTCAAATATAACTAGGTCTATTGGCATCTTTTTGGTTTCGAAAGGTTCTACATAAGCTAAACAAGAGAGTAAGACATGTAAGAAGACTAAATAGAGTACAACAATCCACTTTGATGCTTTGAAATTGCTCAACTCTCTCCATAGATGAGCTTTTCACGTTTTTGTGCAATCTCAAAGATAACTTGGTCTATTGGCATCTTTTGATTACTAAACGTCCTACGAAAGCTCAACAAGAGTGTTTGACATGTAAGAACACTAAATAGAGTACAACGGTTCACTTTGACGTTTGGAAATGCTCAACTCTCTCCATAGATGAGCATTTCAAGTTTTTGTGCAATCTCAAACATAACTTGGTCTATGGAGATCTTTTGGTTACGAAACGTTCTACGAAAGCTAAACTAGAGAGTTAGACATGTAAGAACACGAAAGAGAGTACAACGGTCCACTTTGATGCTTTGGAATTGCCCAACTCTCTCCATAGACGAGCATTTCACGTTTTTGGAAATCTCAAACACAATTTGGTCTAGTGAGATCTTTTGGTTACGAAACATTCTACATATGCTAAACTAGAGTGTTAGACCTGTAAGAACACTAAAGAGAGTACATTGGTTCACTTTGATGCTTTAGAATTGCTCAACTCTCTCCATAGATGAGCTTTCACATTTTTGTCCAATTTCGAACATAACATGGTCCATTGGCATCTTTTGGTTACGAAACGTTCTACGAAGGCTAAACTAGCGAGTTAGACAAGTAAGAACACTAAATAGAGCACAACGGTCCACTTTGATGCTCTGGAATTGCTCGACTCTCTCCATCGACAAGCATTTGATGTTTTTGTACAATCTCAAACATAACTTGGTCTATTGGGATCTTTTGGGTTACGAAATGTTTGACGAAAGATAAATTAGCGAGCTAGACATGTAAGAACATTAAATAGAGTACAATGGTCCACTTTTATTCTTTGAAATTGCTCAACTCTCTCCATAGACGACCATATCATTTTTTGTGCAATCTCAAACATAACTTGCTCTACTGGCATCTTTTGGTTACGAAACGTTCCACATAAGCTAAACTAGACAGTGAGACATGTAAGAACACTAAAGAGAGCACAACGGTTTACTTTGATGCTTTGGAATTGCTCAACTCTCTCCATAGATGAGCTTTTCAGGTTTTGTACAATCTCAAATATAACTAGGTCTATTGGCATCTTTTTGGTTATGAAACGTTCTACATAAGCTAAACTAGAGAGTAAGACTTGTAAGAAGACTAAATAGATTACAACGGTCCACTTTGATGTTTTGGAATTGCTCAACCCTCTCCATAGACGAGCTTTTTAGGTTTTTGTGCAATCTCAAATATAACTAGGTCTATTGACATCTTTTTGGTTATGAAACGTTCTACATAGGCTAAACTAGAGAGTAAGACTTGTAAGAAGACTAAATAGAGTACAACGGTCCACTTTGATGCTTTGGAATTGCTCAACTCTCTCCATGGATGACCTTATCACGTTTTTGTGAAATCACAAACCTAACTTGGTCTATTGGCATATTTTGATTACGAAACGTTCTACATATGCTAAACTAGAGAGTTAGACATGTAAGAACACTAAAGAGAGTACACCGGTTCACTTTGATGCTTTGGAATTGATCAACTCTCTTTAGAGATGAGCTTTTCACATTTTTGTGCAATTTCAAACATAACATGTTCCATTGGCATCTTTTCGTTACGAAACGTTCTACGAAAGCAAAACTAGCGAGTTAGACATGAAAGAACACTAAATGGAGTACAACGGTCCACTTTGATGCTTTGGAACTGCTCGACTCCTTCCATCGACGAGCATTTCATGTTTTTGTGCAATCTCAAACATAACTTGGTCTATTGGGATCTTTTGGGTTACGAAACGTTATACGAAAGATAAATTAGCGAGCTAGACATGTAAGAACACTAAATAGAGTACAACGGTCCACTTTTGTTATTTGAAATTGCTCAACTCTCTCCATAGACGACCTTATCATGTTTTTGTGCAATCTCAAACATAACTTAGTCTATTGGCATGTTTTCGTTACAAAACGTTCCACATAAGCTAAACTAGAGAGTTAGACATGTAAGAACACTAAAGAGAGTACAACGGTTTACTTTGATGCTTTGGAATTGCTCAACGCTCTCCATAGACGAGCTTTTTAGGTTTTTGTGCAATCTCAAATATAACTAGGTCTATTGGCATCTTTTTCGTTATGAAACGTTCTACATAAGCTAAACTAGAGAGTAAGACTGTAAGAAGACTAAATAGAGTACAACGGTCCACTTTGATGCTTTGGAATTGCTCAACTCTCTCCATAGATGAGCTTTTCACGTTTTTGTGCAATCTCAAAGATAACTTGGTCTATTGGCATCTTTGGTTACTAAACGTCCTACGAAAGCTCAACAAGAGTGTTAGACATGTAAGAACACTAAATAGAGTACAACGGTTCACTTCGACGTTTTGGAATTGCTCAACTCTCTCCATAGATGAGCATTTCAAGTTTTTGTGCAATCTCAAACATAACTTGGTCTATGGAGATCTTTTGGTTACGAAACGTTCTACAAAAGCTAAACTAGAGAGTTAGACATGTAAGAACACGAAAGAGAGTACAACGGTCCACTTTGATGCTTTGGAATTGCCCAACTCTCTCCATAGACGAGCATTTCACGTTTTTGGGAAATCTCAAACATAATTTGGTCTAGTGAGATCTTTTGGTTACGAAACATTCTACATATGCTAAACTAGAGAGTTTGACATGTAAGAACACTAAAGAGAGTACAACGGTCCACTTTTGTTATTTGAAATTGCTTAACTCTCTCCATAGACGACCTTATCATGTTTTTGTGCAATCTCAAACATAACTTAGTCTTTTGGCATGTTTTCGTTAGAAAACGTTCCACATAAGCTAAACTAAAGAGTGAGACATGTAAGAACACTAAAGAGAGCACAACGGTTTACTTTGATGCTTTGGAATTGCTCAACTCTCTCCATAGATGAGCTTTTTAGGTTTTTGTACAATCTCAAATATAACTAGGTCTATTGCCATCTTTTTGGTTATGAAACGTTCTACATAAGCTAAACTAGAGAGTAAGACTTGTAAGAAGACTAAATAGAGTACAACGGTCCACTTTGATGTTTTGGAATTGCTCAACCCTCATCATAGACGAGCTTTTTAGGTTTCTGTGCAATCTCAAATATAACTAGGTCTATTGACATCTTTTTGGTTATGAAACGTTCTACATAGGCTAAACTAGAGAGTAAGACTTGTAAGAAGACTAAATAGAGTACAACGGTCCACTTGATGCTTTGGAATTGCTCAACTCTCTCCATAGATGACCTTATCACGTTTTGTGAAATCTCAAACCTAACTTGGTCTATTGACATATTTTGTATACGAAACGTTAGACATAAGCTAAACTAGAGAGTAAGACTTGTAAGAAGACTAAATAGAGTACAACGGTCCACTTTGATGCTTTGGAATTGCTCAACTCTCTCCATAGATGAGCTTTTCACGTTTTTGTGCAATCTCAAACATAACATAGTCTATTGGCATGTTTTCGTTACAAAACGTTCCACATAAGCTAAACTAGAGAGTGAGACATGTAAGAACACTAAAGAGAGCACAACGGTTTTACTTTGATGCTTTGGAATTGCTCAACTCTCTCCATAGATGAGCTTTTCAGGTTTTTGTACAATCTCAAATATAACTAGGTCTATTGGCATCTTTTTGGTTATGAAACGTTCTACATAAGCTAAACTAGAGAGTAAGACTTGTAAGAAGACTAAATAGAGTACAACGGTCCACTTTGATGTTTTGGAATTGCTCAACCCTCACCATAGACGAGCTTTTTAGGTTTCTGTGCAATCTCAAATATAACTAGGTCTATTGACATCTTTTTGGTTATGAAACGTTCTACATAGGCTAAACTAGAGAGTAAGACTTGTAAGAAGACTAAATAGAGTACAACGGTCCACTTTGATGCTTTGGAATTGCTCAACTCTCTCCATAGACGAGCATTTCACGTTTTTGGGAAATCTCAAACATAATTTGGTCTAGTGAGATCTTTTGGTTACGAAACATTCTACATATGCTAAACTAGAGAGTTAGACATGTAAGAACACTAAAGAGAGTACAACGGTCCACTTTTGTTATTTGAAATTGCGTAACTCTCTCCATAGACGACCTTATCATGTTTTTGTGCAATCTCAAACATAACTTAGTCTATTGGCATGTTTTCGTTACAAAACGTTCCACATAAGCTAAACTAGAGAGTGAGACATGTAAGAACACTAAAGAGAGCACAACGGTTTACTTTGATGCTTTGGAATTGCTCAACTCTCTCCATAGATGAGCTTTTCAGGTTTTTGTACAATCTCAAATATAACTAGGTCTATTGGCATCTTTTTGGTTATGAAACGTTCTACATAAGCTAAACTAGAGAGTAAGACTTGTAAGAAGACTAAATAGAGTACAACGGTCCACTTTGATGTTTTGGAATTGCTCAACCCTCACCATAGACGAGCTTTTTAGGTTTCTGTGCAATCTCAAATATAACTAGGTCTATTGACATCTTTTTGGTTATGAAACGTTCTACATAGGCTAAACTAGAGAGTAAGACTTGTAAGAAGACTAAATAGAGTACAACGGTCCACTTTGATGCTTTGGAATTGCTCAACTCTCTCCATAGATGACCTTATCACGTTTTTGTTAAATCTCAAACCTAACTTGGTATATTGGCATATCTTGTATACGAAACGTTCTACATATGCTAAACTAGAGAGTTAGACATGTAAGAACACTAAAGAGAGTACACCGGTTCACTTTGATGCTTTGGAATTGATCAACTCTCTTTATAGATGAGCTTTTCACATTTTTGTGCAATTTCAAACATAACATGTTCCATTGGCATCTTTTCGTTACGAAACGTTCTACGAAAGCAAAACTAGCGAGTTAGACATGAAAGAACACTAAATGGAGTACAACAATCCACTTTGATGCTTTGGAACTGCTCGACTCTTTCCATCGACGAGCATTTCACGTTTTTGTGCAATCTCAAACATAACTTGGTCTATTGGGATCTTTTGGGTTACGAAACGTTATATGAAAGATAAATTAGCGAGCTAGACATGTAAGAACACTAAATAGAGTACAACGGTCCACTTTTGTTATTTGAAATTGCTCAACTCTCTCCATAGACGACCTTATCATGTTTTTGTGCAATCTCAAACATAACTTAGTCTATTGGCATGTTTTCGTTACAAAACGTTCCACATAAGCTAAACTAGAGAGTTAGACATGTAAGAACACTAAAGAGAGTACAACGATTTACTTTGATGCTTTGGAATTGCTCAATGCTCTCCATAGACGAGCTTTTTAGGTTTTTGTGCAATCTCAAATATAACTAGGTCTATTGGTATCTTTTTCGTTATGAAACGTTCTACATAGGCTAAACTAGAGAGTAATACTTGTAAGAAGACTAAATAGAGTACAACGGTCCACTTTGATGCTTTGGAATTGCTCAACTCTCTCCATAGATGAGCTTTTCACTTTTTGTGCAATCTCAAAGATAACTTGGTCTATTGGCATCTTTTGGTTACTAAACGTCCTACGAAAGCTCAACAAGAGTGTTAGACATGTAAGAACAATAAATAGAGTACAACGGTTCACTTTGACATTTTGGAATTGCTCAACTCTCTCCATAGATGAGCATTTCAAGTTTTTGTGCAATCTCAAACATAACTTGGTCTATGGAGATCTTTTGGTTACGGAACGTTCTACAAAAGCTAAACTAGAGAGTTAAACATGTAAGAACACGAAAGAGAGTACAACGGTCCACTTTGATGCTTTGGAATTGCCCAACTCTCTCCATAGACGAGCATTTCACGTTTTTGGGAAATCTCAAACATAATTTGGTCTAGTGAGATCTTTTGGTTACGAAACATTCTACATATGCTAAACTAGAGAGTTTGACATGTAAGAACACTAAAGAGAGTACAACGGTCCACTTTTGTTATTTGAAATTGCTTAACTCTCTCCATAGACGACCTTATCATGTTTTTGTGCAATCTCAAACATAACTTAGTCTATTGGCATGTTTTCGTTACAAAACGTTCCACATAAGCTAAACTAGAGAGTGAGACATGTAAGAACACTAAAGAGAGCACAACGGTTTACTTTGATGCTTTGGAATTGCTCAACTCTCTCCATAGATGAGCTTTTCAGGTTTTGTACAATCTCAAATATAACTAGGTCTATTGGCATCTTTTTGGTTATGAAACGTTCTACATAAGCTAAACTAGAGAGTAAGACTTGTAAGAAGACTAAATAGAGTACAACGGTCCACTTTGATGTTTTGGAATTGCTCAACCCTCACCATAGACGAGCTTTTTAGGTTTCTGTGCAATCTCAAATATAACTAGGTCTATTGACATCTTTTTGGTTATGAAACGTTCTACATAGGCTAAACTAGAGAGTAAGACTTGTAAGAAGACTAAATAGAGTACAACGGTCCACTTTGATGCTTTGGAATTGCTCAACTCTCTCCATAGATGACCTTATCACGTTTTGTTAAATCTCAAACCTAACTTGGTATATTGGCATATCTTGTATACGAAACGTTCTACATATGCTAAACTAGAGAGTTAGACATGTAAGAACACTAAAGAGAGTACACGGTTCACTTTGATGCTTTGGAATTGATCAACTCTCTTTATAGATGAGCTTTTCACATTTTTGTGCAATTTCAAACATAACATGTTCCATTGGCATCTTTTCGTTACGAAACGTTCTACGAAAGCAAAACTAGCGAGTTAGACATGAAAGAACACTAAATGGAGTACAACAGTCCACTTTGATGCTTTGGAATTGCTCAACTCTCTCCATAGATGACCTTATCACGTTTTTGTTAAATCTCAAACCTAACTTGGTATATTGGCATATTTGTATACGAAACGTTCTACATATGCTAAACTAGAGAGTTAGACATGTAAGAACACTAAAGAGAGTACACCGGTTCACTTTGATGCTTTGGAATTGATCAACTCTCTTTATAGATGAGCTTTTCACATTTTTGTGCAATTTCAAACATAACATGTTCCATTGGCATCTTTTCGTTACGAAACGTTCTACGAAAGCAAAACTAGCGAGTTAGACATGAAAGAACACTAAATGGAGTACAACAGTCCACTTTGATGCTTTGGAACTGCTCGACTCTTTCCATCGACGAGCATTTCACGTTTTTGTGCAATCTCAAACATAACTTGGTCTATTGGGATCTTTTGGGTTACGAAACGTTATATGAAAGATAAATTAGCGAGCTAGACATGTAAGAACACTAAATAGAGTACAACGGTCCACTTTGTTATTTGAAATTGCTCAACTCTCTCCATAGACGACCTTATCATGTTTTTGTGCAATCTCAAACATAACTTAGTCTATTGGCATGTTTTCGTTACAAAACGTTCCACATAAGCTAAACTAGAGAGTTAGACATGTAAGAACACTAAAGAGAGTACAACGATTTACTTTGATGCTTTGGAATTGCTCAATGCTCTCCATAGACGAGCTTTTTAGGTTTTTGTGCAATCTCAAATATAACTAGGTCTATTGGTATCTTTTTCGTTATGAAACGTTCTACATAGGCTAAACTAGAGAGTAAGACTTGTTAGAAGACTAAATAGAGTACAACGGTCCACTTTGATGCTTTGGAATTGCTCAACTCTCTCCATAGATGAGCTTTTCACTTTTTGTGCAATCTCAAAGATAACTTGGTCTATTGGCATCTTTTGGTTACTAAACGTCCTACGAAAGCTCAACAAGAGTGTTAGACATGTAAGAACAATAAATAGAGTACAACGGTTCACTTTGACGTTTTGGAATTGCTCAACTCTCTCCATAGATGAGCATTTCAAGTTTTTGTGCAATCTCAAACATAACTTGGTCTATGGAGATCTTTTGGTTACGGAACGTTCTACAAAAGCTAAACTAGAGAGTTAGACATGTAAGAACACGAAAGAGAGTACAACGGTCCACTTTGATGCTTTGGAATTGCCCAACTCTCTCCATAGACGAGCATTTCACGTTTTTGGGAAATCTCAAACATAATTTGGTCTAGTGAGATCTTTTGGTTACGAAACATTCTACATATGCTAAACTAGAGAGTTTGACATGTAAGAACACTAAAGAGAGTACAACGGTCCACTTTTGTTATTTGAAATTGCTTAACTCTCTCCATAGACGACCTTATCATGTTTTGTGCAATCTCAAACATAACTTAGTCTATTGGCATGTTTTCGTTACAAAACGTTCCACATAAGCTAAACTAGAGAGTGACACATGTAAGAACACTAAAGAGAGCACAACGGTTTACTTTGATGCTTTGGAATTGCTCAACTCTCTCCATAGATGAGCTTTTCAGGTTTTTGTACAATCTCAAATATAACTAGGTCTATTGGCATCTTTTTGGTTATGAAACGTTCTACATAAGCTAAACTAGAGAGTAAGACTTGTAAGAAGACTAAATAGAGTACAACGGTCCACTTTGATGTTTTGGAATTGCTCAACCCTCACCATAGACGAGCTTTTTAGGTTTCTGTGCAATCTCAAATATAACTAGGTCTATTGACATCTTTTTGGTTATGAAACGTTCTACATAGGCTAAACTAGAGAGTAAGACTTGTAAGAAGACTAAATAGAGTACAACGGTCCACTTTGATGCTTTGGAATTGCTCAACTCTCTCCATAGATGACCTTATCACGTTTTTGTGAAATCTCAAACCTAACTTGGTCTATTGACATATTTTGTATACGAAACGTTCTACATATGCTAAACTAGAGAGTTAGACATGTAAGAACACTAAAGAGAGTACACCGGTTCACTTTGATGCTTTGGAATTGATCAACTCTCTTTATAGATGAGCTTTTCACATTTTTGTGCAATTTCAAACATAACATGTTCCATTGGCATCTTTTCGTTACGAAACGTTCTACGAAAGCTTAGACATGAAAGAACACTAAATGGAGTACAACAGTCCACTTTGATGCTTTGGAACTGCTCGACTCTTTCCATCGACGAGCATTTCACGTTTTTGTGCAATCTCAAACATAACTTGGTCTATTGGGATCTTTTGGGTTACGAAACGTTATAGGAAAGATAAATTAGCGAGCTAGACATGTAAGAACACTAAATAGAGTACAACGGTCCACTTTTGTTATTTGAAATTGCTCAACTCTCTCCATAGACGACCTTATCATGTTTTTGTGCAATCTCAAACATAACTTAGTCTATTGGCATGTTTTCGTTACAAAACGTTCCACATAAGCTAAACTAGAGAGTTAGACATGTAAGAACACTAAAGAGAGTACAACGATTTACTTTGATGCTTTGGAATTGCTCAATGCTCTCCATAGACGAGCTTTTTAGGTTTTTGTGCAATCTCAAATATAACTAGGTCTATTGGTATCTTTTTCGTTATGAAACGTTCTACATAAGCTAAACTAGAGAGTAAGACTTGTAAGAAGACTAAATAGAGTACAACGGTCCACTTTGATGCTTTGGAATTGCTCAACTCTCTCCATAGATGAGCTTTTCACGTTTTTGTGCAATCTCAAAGATAACTTGGTCTATTGGCATCTTTTGGTTACTAAACGTCCTACGAAAGCTCAACAAGAGTGTTAGACATGTAAGAACACTAAATAGAATACAACGTTTCACTTTGACGTTTTGGAATTGCTCAACTCTCTCCATAGATGAGCATTTCAAGTTTTTGTGCAATCTCAAACATAACTTGGTCTATGGAGATCTTTTGGTTACGAAACGTTCTACAAAAGCTAAACTAGAGAGTTAGACATGTAAGAACACGAAAGAGAGTACAACGGTCCACTTTGATGCTTTGGAATTGCCCAACTCTCTCCATAGACGAGCATTTCACGTTTTTGGGAAATCTCAAACATAATTTGGTCTAGTGAGATCTTTTGGTTACGAAACATTCTACATATGCTAAACCAGAGAGTTTGACATGTAAGAACACTAAAGAGAGTACAACGGTCCACTTTTGTTATTTGAAATTGCTTAACTCTCTCCATAGACGACCTTATCATGTTTTTGTGCAATCTCAAACATAACTTAGTCTATTGGCATGTTTTCGTTAGAAAACGTTTTACATAAGCTAAACTAGAGAGTGAGACATGTAAGAACACAAAAGAGAGCACAACGGTTTACTTTGATGCTTTGGAATTGCTCAACTCTCTCCATAGATGAGCTTTTCAGGTTTTTGTACAATCTCAAATATAACTAGGTCTATTGGCATCTTTTTGGTTATGAAACGTTCTACATAAGCTAAACTAGAGAGTCAGACTTGTAAGAAGACTAAATAGAGTACAACGGTCCACTTTGATGTTTTGGAATTGCTCAACCCTCTCCATAGACGAGCTTTTTAGGTTTTTGTGCAATCTCAAATATAACTAGGTCTATTGACATCTTTTTGGTTATGAAACGTTCTACATAGGCTAAACTAGAGAGTAAGACTTGTAAGAAGACTAAATAGAGTACAACGGTCCACTTTGATGCTTTGGAATTGCTCAACTCTCTCCATAGATGACCTTATCACGTTTTTGTGAAATCTCAAACCTAACTTGGTCTATTGGCATATTTTGGTTACGAAACGTTCTACATATGCTAAACTAGAGAGTTAGACATGTAAGAACACTAAAGAGAGTACACCGGTTCACTTTGATGCTTTGGAATTGATCAACTCTCTTTATAGATGAGATTTTCACATTTTTGTGCAATTTCAAACATAACATGTTCCATTGGCATCTTTTCATTACGAAACGTTCTACGAAAGCAAAACTAGCGAGTTAGATGAAAGAACACTAAATGGAGTACAACGGTCCACTTTGATGCTTTGGAACTGTTCGACTCTTTCCATCGACAAGCATTTCACGTTTTTGTGCAATCTCAAACATAACTTGGTCTATTGGGATCTTTTGGGTTACGAAACGTTATACGAAAGATAAATTAGCGAGCTAGACATGTAAGAACACTAAATAGAGTACAACGGTCCACTTTTGTTATTTGAAATTGCTCAACTCTCTCCACAGACGACCTTATCATGTTTTTGTGCAATCTCAAACAACTTAGTCTATTGGCATGTTTTCGTTACAAAACGTTCCACATAAGCTAAACTAGAGAGTTAGACATGTAAGAACACTAAAGAGAGTACAACGGTTTACTTTGACGCTTTGGAATTGCTCAACGCTCTCGATAGACGAGCTTTTTAGGTTTTTGTGCAATCTCAAATATAACTAGGTCTATTGGCATCTTTTTCGTTATGAAACGTTCTACATAAGCTAAACTAGAGAGTAAGACTTGTAAGAAGACTAAATAGAGTACAACGGTCCACTTTGATGATTTGGAATTGCTCAACTCTCTCCATAGACGACTTTATCACGTTTTTGTGAAATCTCAAACTAACTTGGTCTATTGGCATATTTTGGTTACGAAACGTTCTACATATGCTAAACTAGAGAGTTAGACATGTAAGAACACTAAAGAGAGTACACCGGTTCACTTTGATGCTTTGGAATTGCTCAACTCTCTCCATAGATGAGCTTTTCACATTTTTGTGCAATTTCAACCATAACATGGTCATTGGCATCTTTTGGTTACGAAATGTTCTACGAAAGCTAAACTAGCAAGTTAGACATGTAAGAACACTAAATAGAGTACAACGGTCCACTATGATGCTTCTGAATTGCTCAACTCTCTCCAATGACGAGCATTTCACGTTTTTGTGCAATCTCAAACATGCTTGGTCTATTGGATCTTTTGGTTACGAAACGTTCTACGAAAGCTAAACTAGCGAGTTAGACATGTAAGAACACTAAATAGAGTACAACGATCCACTTTGCTTCTTGAAATTGCTCAACTCTCTCATAGATGACCTTATCACGTTTTTGTGCAATCTCAAACATAACTTGGTTTATTGGCATCTTTTGGTTACGAAGCATTCTACAATGCAAAGCTAGAGAGTAAGACATGTAAGAAGACTAAATAGACTACAACGGTCTACTTTGATGCTTTGGAATTGCTCAACTGTTCCATAGACGACCTTAACATGTTTTTGTGCAGTCTCAAATATAACTAGGTCTATCGGCATCTTTTTGGTTACGAAAGGTTCTACATAGGCTAAACAGAGGTAAGACATGTAAGAAGACTAAATAGAGTACAACGGTCCACTTTGATGCTTTGAATTGCTCAACTCTCTTCATAGATGACCTTATTACGTTTTTGTGAAATCTCAAACCTAATTGGTCGATTGGCATATTTTGGTTACGAAACGTTCTACATATGCTAAACTAGAGAGTACACCGGTTCACTTTGATGCTTTGGAATTGCTCAACTCTCTCCATAGATGAGCTTTTCACAATTTTGTACAATTTCAAACATAACATGGTCCATTGGCATCTTCTGGTTACGAAATGTTCTACGAGAGCTAAACTAGCAAGTAAGACATGTAAGAACATTAAATAGAGTACGACGGTCCACTATGATGCTTTCGAATTGCTCAACTCTCTCTATAGACGAGCATTTCACGTTTTTGTGCAATCTCAAACATAACTTGGTCTATTGGGATTTTGGTTACGAAACGTTCTACGAAAGCTAAACTAGCGAGTTAGACATGTAAGAACACTAAATGGAGTACAACGATCCACTTTGATTCTTTGAAATTGCTCAACTCTCTCCATAGACGACCTGATCACTTTTGTACAATCTCAAACATAACTTGGTTTATTGGCATCTTTTGGTTACGAAACGTTCTACATATGCTAAACTAGAGAGTAAGACATGTAAGAAGACTAAATAGACTACAACGGTCCACTTTGATGCTTTGGAATTGCTCAACTGTTTCCATAGACGACTTACATGTTTTTGTGCAATCTCAAATATAACTAGGTCTATTGGCACTTTTTGGTTACGAAAGCTTCTACATATGCTAAACTAGAGAGTAAGACATGTTAGAAGACCAAATATAGACAACGGTTCCACTTTGACGCTTTGGAATTGCTCAACTCTCTCCTTATATGTGCTTTTCACGTTTTTGTGCAATCTCGAACATAACTTGGTTTATTGGCATCTTTTGGTTACGAAACGTTCTACATATGCTAAACTAGAGAGTAGACATGTAAGAAGACTAAATAGACTACAACGGTCCACTTTGATGCTTTGGAATTGCTCAACTGTTTCCATAGACGACCTTAACATGTTTTTGTGCAATCTCAAATATAACTAGGTCTATTGGCATCTTTTTGGTTACGAAAGCTTCTACATATGCTAAACTAGAGAGTAAGACATGTTAGAAGAACCAAATATAGTACAACGGTCCACTTTGACGCTTTGGAATTGCTCAACTCTCTCCTTATATGTGCTTTTCACGTTTTTGTGCAATCTCGAACATAACTTGGTCTATTGGCATCTTTTGGTTACTAAACGTTCTACGAAAGCTAAACTAGAGTGTTAGACATGTAAGAACACTAAATAGAGTATAACGGTGCACTGTGATGCTTTGCAATTGCTCAACTCTCTCCATAGACGAGCATTTCACGTTTTTGTGCAATCTCAAACATAACTTGATCTATTGAGATCTTTTGGTTACGAAACGTTCTATTAGAGCTAAACTAGAGAGTTAGACATGTAAGAACACCAAATAGAGTACAACGGTCCAGTTTGATTCTTTGGAATTCCTCAACTCTCTCCATAGACGAGCATTTCACGTTTTTGTGCAATCTCAAACATAACTTGGTCTATTGAGATCTTTTGGTTACGAAACGTTCTACGAAAGCTAAACTAGAGAGTTAGACATGTAAGAACACCAAATAGAGTACAACGGTCCACTTTGATGCTTTGGAATTGCCCAACTCTCTCCATAGACGAGCATTTCACGTTTTTGGGAAATCTCAAACATAATTTGGTCTAGTGAGATTTTGGTTACGAAACATTCTACATATGCTAAACTAGAGAGTTTGACATGTAAGAACACTAAAGAGAGTACATTGGTTTCACTTTGATGCTTTAGAATTGCTCAACTCTCTCCATAGATGACCTTTTCACATTTTTGTCCAATTTCGAACATAACATGGTCCATTGGCATCTTTTGGTACGAAACGTTCTACGAAGGCTAAACTAGCGAGTTAGACATGTAAGAACACTAAATAGAGCACAACGGTCCACTTGATGCTCTGGAATTGCTCGACTCTCTCCATCGACAAGCATTTGATGTTTTTGTACATCTCAAACATAACTTGGTCTATTGGGATCTTTTGGGTTACGAAATGTTCGACGAAAATAAATTAGCGAGCTAGACATGTAGAACATTAAATAGAGTACAATGGTCCACTTTTATTCTTTGAAATTGCTCAACTCTCTCCATAGACGACCATATCATGTTTTTGTGCAATCTCAAACATAACTTGGTCTACTGGCATCTTTTGGTTACGAAACGTTCCACATAAGCTAAACTAGAGAGTGAGACATGTAAGAACACTAAGAGAGCACAACGGTTTACTTTGATGCTTTGGAATTGCTCAACTCTCTCCATAGATGAGCTTTTCAGGTTTTTGTACAATCTCAAATATAACTAGGTCTATTGGCATCTTTTTGGTTATGAAACGTTCTACATAAGCTAAAACTAGAGAGTAAGACTTGTAAGAAGACTAAATAGAGTACAACGGTCCACTTTGATGTTTTGGAATTGCTCAACCCTCTCCATAGACGAGCTTTTTAGGTTTTTGTGTAATCTCAAATATAACTAGGTCTATTGACATCTTTTTGGTTATGAAACGTTCTACATAGGCTAAACTAGAGAGTAAGACTTGTAAGAAGACTAAATAGACTACAACGGTCCACTTTGATGCTTTGGAATTGCTCAACTCTCTCCATAGATGACCTTATCACGTTTTTGTGAAATCTCAACCTAAGCTTGGTCTATTGGCATATTTTGGTTACAAAACGTTCTACATATGCTAAACTAGAGAGTTAGACATGTAAGAACACTAAAGAGAGTACACCGGTTCACTTTGATGCTTTGGAATTGATCAACCTCTTTATAGATGAGATTTTCACATTTTGTGCAATTTCAACATAACATGTTCCATTGGCATCTTTCGTTACGAAACGTTCTTACGAAAGCAAAACTAGCGAGTTAGACATGAAAGAACATTAAATGGAGTACAACGGTCCACTTTGATGCTTTCGAACTGCTCGACTCTTTCCATCGACGAGCATTTCACGTTTTTGTGCAATCTCAAACATAACTTGGTCTATTGGGATCTTTTGGTTACGAAAGTTATACGAAAGATAAATTAGCGAGCTAGACATGTAAGAACACTAAATAGAGTACAACGTCCACTTTTGTTATTTGAAATTGCTCAACTCTCTCCATAGACGACCTTATCATGTTTTTGTGCAATCTCAACATAACTTAGTCTATTGGCATGTTTCGTTACAAAACGTTCCACAGAAGCTAAACTAGAGAGTTAGACATGTAAGAACACTAAAGAGAGTACAACGGTTTACTTTGATGCTTTGGAATTGCTCAACGCTCTCCATAGACGAGCTTTTTAGGTTTTGTGCAATCTCAAATATAAACTAGGTCTATTGCATCTTTTTCGTTATGAAACGTTCTACATAAGCTAAACTAGAGAGTAAGAATTGTAAGAAGACTAAATAGAGTAAACGGTCCACTTTGATGTTTTGGAATTGCTCAACCCTTCCTAGACGAGCTTTTTAGGTTTTTGTGCAATCTCAAATATAACTAGGTCTATGACATCTTTTTGGTTATGAAACGTTCTACATAGGCTAAACTAGAGAGTAAGACTGTAAGAAGACTAAATAGAGTACAACGGTCCACTTTGATGCTTTGGAATTGCTCAACTTCTCCATAGATGACCTTATCACGTTTTTGTGAAATCTCAAACCTAACTTGGTCTATTGGATATTTTGGTTACGAAACGTTCTACATATGCTAAACTAGAGAGTTAGACATGTAAGAACACTAAGAGAGTACACCGGTTCACTTTGATGCTTTGGAATTGATCAACTCTTTATAGATGAGCTTTCACATTTTGTGCAATTCAAACATAACATGTTCCATTGGCATCTTTTCGTTACGAAACGTTCTACGAAGCAAAACTAGCGAGTTAGACATGAAAGAACACTAAATAGAGTACAACGGTCCACTTTGATGCTTTGGAACTGCTCGACTCTTTCCATCGACGAGCATTTCACCGTTTTTGTGCAATCTCAAACATAACTTGGTCTATTGGATCTTTTGGGTTACGAAACGTTATACGAAAGATAAATTAGCGAGCTAGACATGTAAGAACACTAAATAGAGTACAACGGTCCACTTTGTTATTTGAAATTGCTCAACTCTCTCCATAGACGACCTTATCATGTTTTGTGCAATCTCAAACATAACTTAGTCTATTGGCATGTTTTCGTTACAAAACGTTCCACATAAGCTAAACTAGAGAGTTAGACATGTAAGAAAACTAAAGAGAGTACAACGGTTTACTTTGATGCTTTGGAATTGCTCAAACGCTCTCCATAGACGAGCTTTTTAGGTTTTTGTGCAATCTCAAATATAACTAGGTCTATTGGCATCTTTTTCGTTATGAAACGTTCTACATAAGCTAAACTAGAGAGTAAGACTTGTAAGAAGACTAAATAGAGTACAACGGTCCACTTTGATGCTTTGGAATTGCTCAAACTCTCTCCATAGCGAGCATTTCACGTTTTTGTGCAATCTCAAACATAACTTGGTCATTCAGATCTTTTGGTTACGAAACGTTCTACGGAAGCTAAACTAGAGTGTTAGACATGTAAGAACACCAATAGAGTACAACGGTCACTTTGATGCTTGGAATTGCCCAACTCTCTCCATAGACGAGCATTTCACGTTTTGGCAATCTCAAACATAATTTGGTCTAGTGAGATCTTTGGTTACGAAATTCTACATAGCTAAACTAGAGAGTTGACATGTAAGAACACTAAAGAGAGTACATTGGTTCACTTTGATGCTTTAGAATTGCTCAACTTCTCCATAGAGAGCTTTCATTTTTGTCCAATTCAAACATAACTGGTCCATTGGCATCTTTGGTTACGAAACGTTCTACGAAGCTAAACTAGGAGTTAGACATGTAAGAACACTAAATAGAGACAACGGTCCACTTTGATGCTGGAATTGCTCAACTCTCTCCAGACAAGCATTTGATATTTTTGTCAATCTCAAACATAACTTGGTCTATTGGATCTTTTGGTTACGAAATGTTCGACGAAAGCTAAACTAGCGAGCTAGACATGTAAGAACACTAAATAGAGTACACGGTCCACTTTATGCTTTGGAATTGCTCAACTCTCTCCATAGACGACCATATCATTTTGTGCAATCTCAAAAAAACTGGTCTATTGGCATCTTTTGGTTACGAAACGTTCACATAAGCTAAACTAGAGAGTGAGACATGTAAGAACACTAAAGAGAGCACAACGGTACTTTGATGCTTTGAATTGCTCAACTCTCTCCAGAGATGAGCATTTCGGTTTTTGTACAATCTCAAATATAACTGGTCTATGGCATCTTTTGGTTACGAAACGTTCTACATAAGCTAAACTAGAGAGTAGACATGTAAAACACTAAATAGAGTACAACGTCCACTTTGATGTTTTGGAATTGCTCAACCTCTCTCCATAGATGACCTTTTACATTTTTGTCCAATCTCAAACATAACATGTTCATTGGCAGCTTTTCGTTACGAAACGTTCTACAAGCAAACTAGCGAGTAGACATGAAAGAACACTAAATGGAGTACAACGGTCCACTTTGATGCTTTCGAATTGCTCGAACTCTTCCATCGACGAGATTTCACGTTTTGTGCAAGTCTCAAAATAATTGGTCTATTGGATCTTTTGGTTACGAAACGTTATACGAAGAAAATTAGCGAGTAGACATGTAAGAACACTAAATAGAGTACAACGGTCCACTGTTATTTGAAATTGCTCAACTCTCTCCATAGATGACCTTATCATGTTTTTGTGAAATCTCAAACTAACTTGGTCTATTGGCATGTTTTCGTTAAAACGTTCCACAGAAGCTAAACTAGAGAGTTAGACATGTAAGAACACTAAGAGGACAACGGTTCACTTTGATGCTTTGGAATTGCTCAACGCTCTCCATAGACGAGCTTTTAGGTTTTGTGCAATCAAATATAACTAGTATGGCATCTTTTGGTTATGAAACGTTCTACATAAGCTAAACTAGAGAGTAAGACATGTAAGAACTAAATAGAGTAACGGTCCACTTGATGTTTTGGAATTGCTCAACCCTCTCCATAGACGAGCTTTTACGTTTTTGTGCAATCTCAAATATAACTGGTCTATTGGATCTTTTTCGTTATGAAACGTTCTATAAGCTAAACTAGAGTAAGACATGTAAGAAGACTAAATAGAGTACAACGGTCCACTTTGATGCTTTGGAATTGCTCAACTCTCTCCATAGACGAGCATTTCACGTTTTGTGCAATCTCAAACATAACTTGGTCTATTCAGATCTTTTGGTTACGAAACGTTCTACGAAAGCTAAACTAGAGTGTAGACATGTAAGAACAAATAGAGTACAACGGTCCACTTTGATGCTTTGGAATTGCCAACTCTCCATAGACGAGCTTCACGTTTTTGGGAAATCTCAAACATAACTGGCCTATGGCATCTTTTGGTTACGAAACATTCTACATATGCTAAACTAGAGAGTTGACATGTAAGAACACTAAGAGAGTACATTGGTTCACTTTGATGCTTTAGGAATTGCTCAACTCTCTCCATAGATGACTTTTCACATTTTTGTCCATTCGAACATAACATGGTCCATTGGCATCTTTTGGTTACGAAACGTTCTACGAAGGCTAAACTAGCGAGTAAGACATGTAAGAACACTAAATAGAGCACAACGGTCCACTTTGATGCTTGGAATTGCTCGACTCTCTCCACGACAAGATTTGATGTTTTTGTACAATCTCAAACATAACTTGGTCTATTGGCATCTTTTGGTTACGAAATGTTCGACGAAAGATAAATTAGCGAGTAGACATGTAAGAACATTAAATAGAGTATACGGTCCACTTTATCTTTGGAATTGCTCAACTCTCTCCATAGACGACCATATCATGTTTTTGTGCAATCTCAAACAAACTTGGTCTACTGGCATCTTTTGGTTACGAAACGTTCTACAAAGCTAAACTAGAGAGGAGACATGTAAGAACACTAAAGAGAGCACAACGGTTACTTGATGCTTTGGAATTGCTCAACACTCTCCATAGATGAGCATTTCAGGTTTTTGTGCAATCTCAAATATAACTGGTCTATTGGATTTTTGGTTATGAAACGTTCTACAAAGCTAAACTAGAGAGTAAGACTTGTAAGAACACTAAATAGAGTAAACGGTCCACTTTGATTTCGGAATTGCTCAACCTCTCCATAGACGAGCTGTTTAGGTTTTGTGCAATCTCAAATATAACTAGGTCTATTGACATTTTTGGTTATGAAACGTTTACATAGGCTAAACTAGAGAGTAAGACTTGTAAGAAACTAAATAGAGTACAACGGTCCACTTTGATGCTTTGGAATTGCTAACTCTCTCCATAGATGACCTTATCACTTTGTGAAATCTCAAACCTAAACTTGGTCTATTGGCATATTTGGTTACGAAACGTTCTACATATGCTAAACTAGAGAGTTAGACATGTAAGAACACTAAAGAGAGTACACGGTTCACTTTGATGCTTTGGAATTGATCAACTCTCTTTATAGATGAGCTTTTCACATTTTGTGCAATTTCAACATAACATGTTCCATTGGCATCTTTTCGTTACGAAACGTTCTACGAAAGCAAAACTAGCGAGTTAGACATGAAAGAACACTAAATGAGTACAACGGTCCACTTTGATGCTTGGAACTGCTCGACTCTTCCATCGACGAGCATTTCACGTTTTTGTGCAATCTCAAACATAACTTGGTCTATTGGGATCTTTTGGGTTACGAAACGTTATACGAAAGATAAATTAGCGAGCTAGACATGTAAGAAACTAAATAGAGTACAACGGTCCACTTTGTTATTGAAATTGCTCAACTCTCTCCATAGACTACCTTATCATGTTTTTGTGCAATCTCAAACATAACTTAGTCTATTGGCATTTTCGTTACAAAACGTTCACATAAGCTAAACTAGAGAGTTATACATGTAAGAACACTAAAGAGAGTACAACGTTTACTTTGATGCTTTGGAATTGCTCAACGCTCTCCATAGACGAGCTTTTTAGGTTTTTGTGCAATCTCAAATATAAACTAGTCTATTGGCATCTTTTTGGTTATGAAACGTTCTACATAAGCTAAACTAGAGAGTAAGACTTGTAAGAAGACTAAATAGAGTACAATGGTCCACTTTGATGCTTTGGAATTGCTCAACTCTCTCCATAGACGAGCATTTCACGTTTTTGTGCAATCTCAAACATAACTGGTCTATTCAGATCTTTTGGTTACGAAACGTTCTACGAAAGCTAAACTAGAGTGTTAGACATGTAAGAACACCAAATAGAGTACAACGGTCCACTTTGATGCTTTGGAATTGCCCAACTCTCTCCATAGACGAGCATTTCACGTTTTTGGGAAATCTCAAACATAATTTGGTCTAGTGAGATTCTTTTGGTTACGAAACATTCTACATATGCTAAACTAGAGAGTTGACATGTAAGAACACTAAGAGAGTACATTGGTTCACTTTGATGCTTTGGAATTGCTCAACTCTTCCATAGATGACCTTTTCACATTTTTGTCCAATTCGAACATAACGTGGTCATTGGCATCTTTTGGTTACGAAACGTTCTACGAAGGCTAAACTAGCGAGTTAGACATGTAAGAACACTAAATAGAGTACAACGGTCCACTTTGATGCTTGGAATGCTCGACTCTCCATCGACAAGCATTTGAGTTTTTGTACAATCTCAAACATAACTTGGTCTATTGGGATCTTTTGGGTTACGAAATGTTCGACGAAAGATAAATTAGCGAGCTAGACATGTAAGAACATTAAATAGAGTACAGTGGTCCACTTTTATTCTTTGGAAATTGCTCAACTCTCTCCATAGACGACCATATCATGTTTTTGTGCAATCTCAAACAAACTTGGTCTACTGGCATCTTTTGGTTACGAAACGTTCACATAAGCTAAACTAGAGAGTGAGACATGTAAGAACACTAAAGAGAGCACAACGGTTTACTTTGATGCTTTGGAATTGCTCAACACTCTCCATAGATGAGCTTTTCAGGTTTTTGTACAATCTCAAATATAACTAGGTCTATTGGCATCTTTTGGTTATGAAACGTTCTACATAAGCTAAACTAGAGAGTAAGATTGTAAGAAGACTAAATAGAGTAAAACGGTCCACTTTGATGTTTTGGAATTGCTCAACCTCTCCATAGACGAGCTTTTTAGGTTTTTGTGCAATCTCAAATATAACTAGGTCTATTGACATTTTTGGTTATGAAACGTTCTACATAGGCTAAACTAGAGAGTAAGACTTGTAAGAAGACTAAATAGAGTACAACGGTCCACTTGATGCTTTGGAATTGCTCAACTCTCTCCATAGATGACCTTATCACGTTTTTGTGAAATCTCAAACCTAACTTGGTCTATTGGCATATTTTGGTTACGAAACGTTCTACATATGCTAAACTAGAGAGTTAGACATGTAAGAACACTAAAGAGAGTACACACCGGTTCACTTGATGCTTTGGAATTGATCAACTCTCTTTATAGATGAGCTTTTCACATTTTGTGCAATTTCAAACATAACATGTTCCATTGGCATCTTTTCGTTACGAAACGTTCTACGAAAGCAAAACTAGCGAGTTAGACATGAAAGAACACTAAATAGAGTACAAACGATCCACTTTGATGCTTTGGAACTGCTCGACTCTTTCCATCGACGAGCATTTCACGTTTTTGTGCAATCTCAAACATAACTTGGTCTATTGGGATCTTTGGGTTACGAAACGTTATACGAAAGATAAATTAGCGAGCTAGACATGTAAGAACACTAAATAGAGTACAACGGTCCACTTTTGTTATTTGAAATTGCTCAACTCTCTCCATAGACGACCTTTATCATGTTTTTGTGCAATCTCAACATAACTTAGTCTATTGGCATGTTTTCGTTACAAAACGTTCCATAAGCTAAACTAGAGAGTTAGACATGTAAGAAAACTAAAGAGAGTACAACGGTTTACTTTGATGCTTTGGAATTGCTCAACGCTCTCCATAGACGAGCTTTTTAGGTTTTTGTGCAATCTCAAATATAACTAGGTCTATTGGCATCTTTTTCGTTATGAAACGTTCTACATAAGCTAAACTAGAGAGTAAGACTTGTAAGAAGACTAAATAGAGTACAACGGTCCACTTTGATGCTTTGGAATTGCTCAACTCTCTCCATAGACGAGCATTTCACGTTTTTTTGCAATCTCAAACATAACTTGGTCTATTCAGATCTTTTGGTTACGAAACGTTCTACGGAAGCTAAACTAGAGTGTTAGACATGTAAGAACACCAAATAGAGTACAACGGTCCACTTTGATGCTTGGAATTGCCCAACTCTCTCCATAGACGAGCATTTCACGTTTTTGGGAAATCTCAAACATAATTTGGTCTAGTGAGATCTTTTGGTTACGAAACATTCTACATATGCTAAACTAGAGAGTTTGACATGTAAGAACACTAAAGAGAGTACATTGGTTCACTTTGATGCTTTAGAATTGCTCAACTCTCTCATAGATGCCTTTTCACATTTTTGTCCAATTTCGAACATAACATGGTCCATTGGCATCTTTTGGTTACGAAACGTTCTACGAAGGCTAAACTAGCGAGTTAGACATGTAAGAACACTAAATAGAGCACAACGGTTACTTTGATGCTTTGGAATTGCTCAACTCTCTCCTAGATCGAGCTTTCAGGTTTTTGTACAATCTCAAATATAACTGGTCTATTGGCATCTTTTGGTTACGAAACGTTCGACATAAGCTAAACTAGAGAGTAAGACTGTAAGAATTAAATAGAGTACAACGGTCCACTTTGATGTTTTGAATTGCTCAACTCTCCATAGACGACCTTTCATGTTTTTGTGCAATCTCAAAAAAACTAGGTCTATTGGCATCTTTTTGGTTATGAAACGTTCCTACATAAGCTAAACTAGAGAGTGAGACATGTAAGAACACTAAAAGAGTACAACGGTACTTTGATGCTTTGGAATTGCTCAACTCTCTCCATAGATGAGCTTTTCAGGTTTTTGAATCTCAAATATAACTAGGTCTATTGGCATCTTTTTGGTTATGAAACGTTCTACATAAGCTAAACTAGAGAGTAGACTTGTAAGAAGACTAAATAGAGTACAACGGTCCACTTTGATGCTTTGGAATTGCTCAACTCTCATAGATGAGATTTTCACATTTTTGCAATTTCAAACATAACATGTTCCATTGGCATCTTTCGTTACGAAACGTTCTACGAAAGCAAAACTAGCGAGTTAGACATGAAAGAACACTAAATGGAGTACAACGGTCCACTTTGATGCTTTGGAACTGCTCGACTCTTTCCATCGACGAGCATTTCACGTTTTTGTGCAATCTCAAACATAACTTGGTCTATTGGGATTTTGGGTTACGAAACGTTATACGAAAGATAAATTAGCGAGCTAGACATGTAAGAACACTAAATAGAGTACAACGGTCCACTTTGATGCTTTGGAATGCTCAACGCTCTCCATAGACGAGCATTTCAGTTTTTGTGCAATCTCAAACATAACTAGTCTATTGGCATCTTTTTCGTTACGAAACGTTCTACAAAGCTAAACTAGAGAGTAGACATGTAAGAAACTAAATAGAGACAACGGTCCACTTTGTTATTTGAAATTGCTCAACTCTCCATAGACGACCTTATCATGTTTTTGTGCAATCTCAAACATAACTTAGTCTATTGGCATTTCGTTACAAAACGTTCCACATAAGCTAAACTAGAGAGTTAGACATGTAAGAACACTAAAGAGAACAACGGTTTACTTTGATGCTTTGGAATTGCTCAACCTCTCCATAGACGAGCTTTTTAGGTTTTTGTGCAATCTCAAATATAACTAGGTCTATTGGCATCTTTTCGTTATGAAACGTTCTACATAAGCTAAACTAGAGAGTAAGACTTGTAAGAAGACTAAATAGAGTACAACGGTCCACTTTGATGCTTTGGAATTGCTCAACTCTCTCCATAGACGAGCATTTCACGTTTTTGTGCAATCTCAAACATAACTTGGTCTATTCAGATCTTTTGGTTACGAAACGTTCTACGAAAGCTAAACTAGAGTGTTAGACATGTAAGAACACCAAATAGAGTACAACGGTCCACTTTGATGCTTTGGAATTGCCCAACTCTCTCCATAGACGAGCATTTCACGTTTTTGGAAATCTCAAACATAATTTGGTCTAGTGAGATCTTTTGGTTACGAAACATTCTACATATGCTAAACTAGAGAGTTTGACATGTAAGAACACTAAAGAGAGTACATTGGTTCACTTTGATGCTTTAGAATTGCTCAACTCTCTATAGATGACCTTTTCACATTTTTGTCCAATTTCGAACATAACATGGTCCATTGGCATCTTTTGGTTACGAAACGTTCTACGAAGCTAAACTAGCGAGTTAGACATGTAAGAACACTAAATAGAGCACAACGGTCCACTTTGATGCTCTGGAATTGCTCGACTCTCTCCATCGACAAGCATTTGATGTTTTTGTACAATCTCAAACATAACTTGGTCTATTGGGATCTTTGGGTTACGAAATGTTCGACGAAAGATAAATTAGCGAGCTAGACATGTAAGAACATTAAATAGAGTAAGTGGTCCATTTTATCTTTGGAATTGCTCAACTCTCTCCATAGACGACCATATCATGTTTTTGTGCAATCTCAAACAAAACTTGGTCTATTGGCATCTTTTGGTTACGAAAACGTTCCACATAAGCTAAACTAGAGAGTGAGACATGTAAGAACACTAAAGAGAGCACAACGGTTTACTTTGATGCTTTGGAATTGCTCAACACTCTCCATAGATGAGCTTTTCAGGTTTTTGTACAATCTCAAATATAACTAGGTCTATTGGCATCTTTTTGGTTATGAAACGTTCTACATAAGCTAAACTAGAGAGTAAGACTTGTAAGAAGACTAAATAGAGTACAACGGTCCACTTTGATGTTTGGAATTGCTCAACCCTCTCCATAGACGAGCTTTTAGGTTTTTGTGCAATCTCAAATATAACTAGGTCTATTGACATCTTTTTGGTTATGAAACGTTCTACATAGGCTAAACTAGAGAGTAAGACTTGTAAGAAGACTAAATAGAGTACAACGGTCCACTTTGATGCTTTGGAATTGCTCAACTCTCTCCATAGATGACCTTATCACGTTTTTGTGAAATCTCAAACCTAACTTGGTCTATTGCATATTTGGTTACGAAACGTTCTACATATGCTAAACTAGAGAGTTAGACATGTAAGAACACTAAAGAGAGTACACCGGTTCACTTTGATGCTTTGGAATTGATCAACTCTCTTTATAGATGAGTTTTCACATTTTTGTGCAATTTCAAACATAACATGTTCCATTGGCATCTTTTCGTTACGAAACGTTCTACGAAAGCAAAACTAGCGAGTTAGACATGAAAGAACACTAAATGGAGTACAACGGTCCACTTTGATGCTTTGGAACTGCTCGACTCTTTCCATCGACGAGCATTTCACGTTTTTGTGCAATCTCAAACATAACTTGGTCTATTGGGATCTTTTGGGTTACGAAACGTTATACGAAAGATAAATTAGCGAGCTAGACATGTAAGAACACTAAATAGAGTACAACGGTCCACTTTGATGCTTTGGAATTGCTCAACGCTCTCCATAGACGAGCTTTATGTTTTTGTGCAATCTCAAACATAACTTAGTCTATGGCATCTTTTCGTTACGAAACGTTCCACATAAGCTAAACTAGAGAGTAGACATGTAAGAACACTAAATAGAGTACAACGGTACTTTGTTTGGAATTGCTCAACTCTCTCCATAGACGAGCTTTTAGGTTTTTGTGCAATCTCAAACATAACTAGTCTATTGGCATTTTTCGTTACAAAACGTTCACATAGCTAAACTAGAGAGTAGACTTGTAAGAACACTAAAGAGAGTACAACGGTCCACTTTGATGCTTTGGAATTGCTCAACTCTCTCCATAGACGAGCTTTTTAGGTTTTTGTGCAATCTCAAAATAACTAGGTCTATTGGCATCTTTTCGTTATGAAACGTTCTACATAAGCTAAACTAGAGAGTAAGACATGTAAGAAGACTAAATAGAGTACAACGGTCCACTTTGATGCTTTGGAATTGCTCAACTCTCTCCATAGACGAGCATTTCACGTTTTTGTGCAATCTCAAACATAACTTGGTCTTCAGATCTTTTGGTTACGAAACGTTCTACGAAAGCTAAACTAGAGTGTTAGACATGTAAGAACACAAAGAGAGTACAACGGTCCACTTTGATGCTTTGGAATTGCCAACTCTCTCCATAGACGAGCATTTCACGTTTTTGGGAAATCTCAAACATAATTTGGTCTAGTGAGATCTTTTGGTTACGAAACATTCTACATATGCTAAACTAGAGAGTTTGACATGTAAGAACACTAAAGAGAGTACACGGTTCACTTTGATGCTTTAGAATTGCTCAACTCTCTCCATAGATGACCTTTTCACATTTTTGCAATTCTCAAACATAACTTGGTCCATTGGCATCTTTTGGTTACGAAACGTTCTACGAAGCTAAACTAGCGAGTTAGACATGTAAGAACACTAAATAGAGCACAACGGTCCACTTTGATGCTCTGGAATTGCTCGACTCTCTCCATCGACAAGCATTTGATGTTTTTGTACAATCTCAAACATAACTTGGTCTATTGGATCTTTTGGTTACGAAATGTTCGACGAAAGAATAAATTAGCGAGCTAGACATGTAAGAACATTAAATAGAGTACACGGTCCACTTTTATTCTTTGGAATTGCTAACTCTCTCCATAGATGACCATATCATGTTTTTGTGCAATCTCAAACAAAACTTGGTCTACTGGCATCTTTTGGTTACGAAACGTTCCACATAAGCTAAACTAGAGAGTGAGACATGTAAGAACACTAAAGAGAGCACAACGGTTTACTTTGATGCTTTGGAATTGCTCAACACTCTCCATAGATGAGCTTTTCAGGTTTTTGTACAATCTCAAATATAACTAGGTCTATTGGCATCTTTTTGGTTATGAAACGTTCTACATAAGCTAAACTAGAGAGTAAGACTTGTAAGAAGACTAAATAGAGTACAACGGTCCACTTTGATGTTTGGAATTGCTCAACCCTCTCCATAGACGAGCTTTTAGGTTTTTGTGCAATCTCAAATATAACTAGGTCTATTGACATCTTTTTGGTTATGAAACGTTCTACATAGGCTAAACTAGAGAGTAAGACTTGTAAGAAGACTAAAGAGAGTACAACGGTCCACTTTGATGCTTTGGAATTGCTCAACTCTCTCCATAGATGACCTTATCACGTTTTTGTGAAATCTCAAACCTAACTTGGTCTATTGCATATTTGGTTACGAAACTTTCTACATAGTGCCTAAACTAGAGAGTTAGACATGTAAGAACACTAAAGAGAGTACACCGGTTCACTTTGATGCTTTGGAATTGATCAACTCTCTTTATAGATGAGATTTTCACATTTTTGTGCAATTTCAAACATAACATGTTCCATTGGCATCTTTTCGTTATGAAACGTTCTACGAAAGCAAAACTAGCGAGTTAGACATGAAAGAACACTAAATGGAGTACGACGGTCCACTTTGATGCTTTGGAACTGCTCGACTCTTTCCATCGACGAGCATTTCACGTTTTTGTGCAATCTCAAACATAACTTGGTCTATTGGGATCTTTTGGGTTACGAAACGTTATACGAAAGATAAATTAGCGAGCTAGACATGTAAGAAGACTAAAAAGAGTAAAACGGTCCACTTTGATGCTTTGGAATTACTCAACGCTCTCCATAGACGAGCTTTTTAGGTTTTTGTGCAATCTCAAATATAACTAGGTCTATAGGCATCTTTTTCGTTATGAAACGTTCTACATAAGCTAAACTAGAGGGTAAGACTTGTAAGAAGACTAAATAGAGTACAACGGTCCACTTTGATGTTTTGGAATTGCTCAACCCTCTCCATAGACGAGCTTTTTAGGTTTTTGTGCAATCTCAAATATAACTAGGTCTATTGACATCTTTTTGGTTAAGAAACGTTCTACATAGGCTAAACTAGAGAGTAAGACTTGTAAGAAGACTAAATAGAGTACAACGGTCCACTTTGATGCTTTGGAATTGCTCAACTCTCTCCATAGATGACCTTATCATGTTTTTGTGAAATCTCAAACCTAACTTGGTCTATTGGCATATTTTGGTTACGAAAAGTTCTACATATGCTAAACTAGAGAGTTAGACATGTAAGAACACTAAAGAGAGTACACCGGTTCACTTTGATGCTTTGGAATTGATCAACTCTCTTTATAGATGAGCTTTTCACATTTTGTGCAATTTCAAACATAACATGTTCCATTGGCATCTTTTCGTTACGAAACGTTCTACGAAAGCAAAACTAGCGAGTTAGACATGAAAGAACACTAAATGGAGTACAACGGTCCACTTTGATGCTTTGGAACTGCTCGACTCTTTCCATCGACGAGCATTTCACGTTTTTGTGCAATCTCAAACATAACTTGGTCTATTGGGATCTTTTGGGTTACGAAATGTTCTACGAAAGATAAATTAGCGAGCTAGACATGTAGGAACATTAAATAGAGTACAATGGTCCACTTTTATTCTTTGAAATTGCTCAACTCTCTCCATGGACGACCATATCATGTGTTTGTGCAATCTCAAACATAACTTGGTCTACTGGCATCTTTTGGTTACGAAACGTTCCACATAAGCTAAACTAGAGAATGAGACATGTAAGAACACTAAAGAGAGCACAACGGTTTACTTTGATGCTTTGGAATTGCTCAACTCTCTCCATAGATGAGCTTTTTAGGTTTTTGTACAATCTCAAATATAACTAGGTCTATTGGCATCTTTTTGGTTATGAAACGTTCTACATAAGCTAAACTAGAGAGTCAGACTTGTAAGAAGACTAAATAGAGTACAACGGTCCACGTTGATGTTTTGGAATTGCTCAACCCTCTCCATAGACGAGCTTTTTAGGTTTTTGTGCAATCTCAAATATAACTAGGTCTATTGACATCTTTTTGGTTATGAAACGTTCTACATAGGCTAAACTAGAGAGTAAGACTTGTAAGAAGACTAAATAGAGTACAACGGTCCACTTTGATGCTTTGGATTTGCTCAACTCTCTCCATAGATGACCTTATCACGTTTTTGTGAAATCTCAAACCTAACTTGGTCTATTGCCATATTTTGGTTACGAAACGTTCTACATATGCTAAACTAGAGAGTTAGACATGTAAGAACACTAAAGAGAGTACACCTGTTCACTTTGATGCTTTGGAATTGATCAACTCTCTTTATAGATGAGCTTTTCACATTTTTATGCAATTTCAAACATAACATGTTCCATTGGCATCTTTTCGTTACGAAACGTTCTACGAAAGCAAAACTAGTGAGTTAGACATGAAAGAACACTAAATGGAGTACAACGGTCCACTTTGATGCTTTGGAACTGCTCGACTCTTTCCATCGACGAGCATTTCACGTTTTTGTGCAATCTCAAACATAACTTGGTCTATTGGGATCTTTTGGGTTACGAAAACGTTATACGAAAGATAAATTAGCGAGCTAGATATGTAAGAACACTAAATAGAGTACAACGGTCCACTTTTGTTATTTGAAATTGCTCAACTCTCTCCATAGACGACCTTATCATGTTTTTGTGCAATCTCAAACATAACTTAGTCTATTGGCATGTTTTCATTACAAAACGTTCCACATAAGCTAAACTAGAGAGTTAGACATGTAAGAACACTAAAGAGAGTACAACGGTTTACTTTGATGCTTTGGAATTGCTCAACGCTCTCCATAGACGAGCTTTTTAGGTTTTTGTGCAATCTCAAATATAACTAGGTCTATTGGCATCTTTTTCGTTATGAAACGTTCTACATAAGCTAAACTAGAGAGTAAGACTTGTAAGAAGACTGAATAGAGTACAACGGTCCACTTTGATGATTTGGAATTGCTCAACTCTCTCCATAGACGACTTTATCACGTTTTTGTGAAATCTCAAACCTAACTTGGTCTATTGGCATATTTTGGTTACGAAACGTTCCACATATGCTAAACTAGAGAGTTAGACATGTAAGAACACTAAAGAGAGTACACCAGTTCACTTTGATGCTTTGGAATTGCTCAACTCTCTCCATAGATGAGCTTTTCACATTTTTGTGCAATTTCAACCATAACATGGTCCATTGGCATCTTTTGGTTAGGAAATGTTTTACGAAAGCTAAACTAGCAAGTTAGACATGTAAGAACACTAAATAGAGTACAAACGGTCCACTATGATGCTTTTGAATTGCTCAACTCTCTCCAATGACGAGCATTTCACGTTTTTGTGCAATCTCAAACATAGCTTGGTCTATTGGGATCTTTTGGTTACGAAACGTTCTACGAAAGCTAAACTAGCGAGTTAGACATGTAAGAACACTAAATAGAGTACAACGATCCACTTTGCTTCTTCGAAATTGCTCAACTCTCTCCATAGATGACCTTATCACGTTTTTGTGCAATCTCAAACATAACTTGGTTATTGGCATCTTTTGGTTACGAAACATTCTACATATGCTAAACTAGAGAGTAAGACATGTAAGAAGACTAAATAGACTACAACGGTCCACTTTGATGCTTTGGAATTGCTCAACTGTTTCCATAGACGACCTTAACATGTTTTTGTGCAGTCTCAAATATAACTAGGTCTATTGGCATCTTTTTGGTTACGAAAGATTCTACATAGGCTAAACCAGAGGGTAAGACATGTAAGAAGACTAAATGGAGTACAACGGTCCACTTTGATGCTTTGAAATTGCTCAACTCTCTCCATAGATGACCTTATTACGTTTTTGTGAAATCTCAAACCTAATTTGGTCGATTGGCATATTTTGGTTACGAAACGTTCTACATATGCTAAACTAGAGAGTACACCGGTTCACTTTGATGCTTTGGAATTGCTCAACTCTCTCCATAGATGAGCTTTTCACAATTTTGTACAATTTCAAACATAACATGGTCCATTGGCATCTTCTGGTTACGAAATGTTCTACGAGAGCTAAACTAGCAAGTAAGACATGTAAGAACATTAAATAGAGTACGACGGTCCACTATGATGCTTTCGAATTGCTCAACTCTCTCCATAGACGAGCATTTCACGTTTTTGTGCAATCTCAAACATAACTTGGTCTATTGGGATCTTTTGGTTACGAAACGTTCTACGAAAGCTAAACTAGCGAGTTAGACATGTAAGAACACTAAATGGAGTACAACGATCCACTTTGATTCTTTGAAATTGCTCAACTCTCTCCATAGACGACCTGATCACGTTTTTGTACAATCTCAAACATAACTTGGTTTATTGGCATCTTTTGGTTACGAAACGTTCTACATATGCTAAACTAGAGAGTAAGACATGTAAGAAGACTAAATAGACTACAACGGTCCACTTTGATGCTTTGGAATTGCTCAACTGTTTCCATAGACGACCTTAACATGTTTTTGTGCAATCTCAAATATAACTAGGTCTATTGGCATCTTTTTGGTTACGAAAGCTTCTACATATGCTAAACTAGAGAGTAAGACATGTTAGAAGACCAAATATAGTACAACGGTCCACTTTGACGCTTTGGAATTGCTCAACTCTCTCCTTATATGTGCTTTTCACGTTTTTGTGCAATCTCGAACATAACTTGGTCTATTGGCATCTTTTGGTTACTAAACGTTCTACGAAAGCTAAACTAGAGTGTTAGACATGTAAGAACACTAAATAGAGTATAACGGTGCACTGTGATGCTTTGCAATTGCTCAACTCTCTCCATAGACGAGCATTTCACGTTTTTGTGCAATCTCAAACATAACTTGATCTATTGAGATCTTTTGGTTACGAAACGTTCTATTAGAGCTAAACTAGAGAGTTAGACATGTAAGAACACCAAATAGAGTACAACGGTCCAGTTTGATTCTTTGGAATTGCTCAACTCTCTCCATAGACGAGCATTTCACGTTTTTGTGCAATCTCAAACATAACTTGGTCTATTGAGATCTTTTGGTTACGAAACGTTCTACGAAAGCTAAACTAGAGAGTTAGACATGTAAGAACACCAAATAGAGTACAACGGTCCACTTTGATGCTTTGGAATTGCCCAACTCTCTCCATAGACGAGCATTTCACGTTTTTGGGAAATCTCAAACATAACATGGCCTATTGGGATCTTTTAGTTACGAAACGTTCTACATATGCTAAACTAGAGAGTTAGACATGTAAGAACACTAAAGAGAGTACACCGGTCCACTTTGATGCTTTGGAATTGCTCAATTCTCTCCTTATATAAGCTTTTCACGTTTTTGTGCAATCTTAAACATAACTTGGTCTATTGGCATCTTTTGGTTACTAAACGTTCTACGAAAGCTAAACTAGAGTGTTAGACATGTAAGAACACTAAATAGAGTATAACGGTGCAGTTTGATGCTTTGGAATTGCTCAACTCTCTCGATAGACGAGCATTTCACGTTTTTGTGCAATCTCAAACGTAACTTGGTCTATTGAGATCTTTTGGTTATGAAACGTTCTACGAAAGCTAAACTAGTTAGTTAGACATGTGACAACACTAAATAGAGTACAACGGTCCTCTTTGATGCTTTGGAATTCCTCAACTGTTTCCATAGATGTCCTTTTCATGTTTTTCTGCAATCTCGAATATAACTAGGTCTATTGGTATCTTTTGGCTTACGAAACGTTCTACATAAGGTAAACTAGAGAGTAAGACATGTAAGAAGGCTAAATACAGTACAATGGTCTACTTTGATGCTTTGAAATTGCTCAACCCTCTCCTTAGTCGAGCTTTTCACGTTTTTGTGCAATCTCAAACAAAACTTGGTCTATTGGCAACTTTTGGTTACGAAACGTTCTGTGAAAGCAAAACTACAGAGTCAAACATTTAAGAACACTAAATAGAGTGCAACGTGTCGGATTGGATGGCACCACAAGAGGGGGGTGAATTGTGGTCTTAATCAAATTTAGACTAAGTCACCTCTTTTTCTATTTCAATTGAGTTTCACCCTAAGCGGAAGCAATTTAAATAAGTTGAATATAAATGTAGGCAAAGATAATCACATAAAGCAAACTTAACAACAAGAATCAAGTCAAATGATCAAAAATGAATATCACACATCAAAACAGGTTGTAATGAAGCACAAAATCAGATTCAACAAATGTATGCACAAGCTTGATTCTATCACCCTAGATGTCCAATTTCAAGCATGCAATGCAAATATGATATGCTAAAATGAAATTGCTGTAAAGTAAAGAGGGCAAAGAGATTTATAGTGGTTCGGCTTAACCCAAGCCTACTCCACTCCCCAAGTCACCCTTGGGAATTTGAAACACGCCACTCTGGCTTGTTCAATCGAGTCAAGCGGAACTCATACAACCAGTGTTTGAAGCCAAACACCAAAACTTTACAATCAGTATGGTTTCTAGCTCTCCACACAAACTCTTATCAACAACACACCTCGGTCTCACCGAGAACACAAATTAACAAGTTGAACTCTCAAATAGGCTCTTTATGGCAGCCGAGTAGAGAAGTAGTTTAAGCTCAAGGTATGGCTCTTTGTGTAGCTAGATATGGAAGTGTTTAGGCTCAAATGAGGCTCTTAGGTAGCTGGTTATGGTATGGTGAAAATCTGGACAGCTTTGTAGTATTTTACTTGCTAGGATTTGTGGACCTTAAATATGTAGCAACTAGCTTGAATCAAATGATGAAGGCTCAAATGTATGAAATGAAGGTTTCAGAATGACCTTTTATGTTCTGGAAATCAGATTGTGCAAGCAAGAAAATGACTCTTGAGGAAATGATAAGAATTAGGTAAGAAAGGCTCAAGAGTAACAATAAAGCTTTGCTTGGCTAGTGTGTATGATTTCTCTTCAAAATCAAGTATGTAATCAAGGAATGAATAAGTGAAAGAAGGAAAGCTTAGAAGATGAAGAACACTTGAGAGAGAGTGTGTAATTTTTGGCCAAGTCTATGAACCATAGACAAAGAGTTAATTTTTGTAGAAATTGTGGAGTGTAAGCTCATGTAATCAGGGCCATTGGATTAGATATGAAAAATATGGACCCTTGGATCAATATAGTTGTTAGAAGGCTTAGAAAAGTTTGAAAATGATTGCAACAAGTCTCTCTTTGCTGGGAGGAATAATGGTCGTTAGATAAGGAAGGTTTAAAGATAGTCATTGGATAAAAAGGTGTAGTGAAAAGGTTTAATCTTGAACCAATGGATCAAAAAGATATTTTGGAGGGAAGGAATATGGACCATTGGATGAGGAAAACCTTTGAAATAAATCACCTTCCTTTGTCTCTTTTCAAAGTGCTTTTCCAGCAAACTATGTCTCTTTTGTAGCAAAAGAGGTCTTGAAAATGTGAGGCATTTATTGCATGTCTCCTCTTGCTTTTTGGCTTTAAATCTCTATTGTTGACTTGTAGCACTTTTGGATCCACTAATCCATTTCATGTATCCACCTCATGTGCCATGTCATCACGTCCATGTCATCTGCCACGTCAGTCCGTTGACTTTGACTCTGACCAGAAAGTCAACTTTTCTTCAATTGGCTTCATTTAAGCACCAATATATTCTTTACATATTCTGACCATGGTTGACCATGAAAATGAATTTCTTAATCATGTTTGACCATGATTAAATCTTCATTACAGTTTGGTTAAGGTCACCATGTTGATACTTCGTCAACTTGATCATCCTACACACAATTAAACTCAAGACATGCTATGTAAGCCTTGTTAGGGCTTCTTGCAATGTTAGTCCATGTTAATTCAATAAATCAAATTCCCATGCATTTTGAGTAGGACATATAGGTCTAAGATTTCTCATGTACATTATGGATCAAAGTTCAATCAATTACGCTTTTGTAGTCACTCAAACATATATATTCAACACAACGGTCCACTTTGATCATTTGGAATTGCTCAACTCTCTCCATAGACGAGCTTTTCACGTTTTTGTGCAATCTCAAACATAACTTCATCTATTGGGATCTTCTGGTTACGAAACGTTCTACGAAAGCTAAACTAGCGAGTTAGACATGTAAGAACACTAAATAGAGTACAACGGTCCACTTCGATTCTTTGAAATTGCTCAACTCTCTCCATAGACGACCTTATCATGTTTTTGTGCAATCTAAAACATAACTTGGTCAATTGGCATCTTTTGGTTACGAAATGTTCTACATAAGCTAAACTAGAGAGTAAGACATGTAAGAAGACTAAATAGAGTACAACGGTCCACTTTGATGCTTTGGAATTGCTCAACTCTCTCCTTAGACGAGCTTTTCCCGTTTTTGTGCAATCTCAAACATAACTTGGTCTCTTGGGATCTTTGGTAACTAAACGTTCTACGAAAGCTAAAATAGAGTGTTAGACATGTAAGAACACTAAAGAGAGTGCAACGTTTCACTTTGATGCTTCGGAATTGCTCAACTCTCCCCATAGATGAGCATTTCACACTTTTGTGCAATCTCAAACATAACTTGGTCTATTGGGATCTTTTGGTTACGAAACGTTTGACGAAAGCTAAGCTAGTGAGTTAGACATGTAAGAACACTAAATAGAATGCAACGGTCCACTTTGATTCTTTGAAATTGCTCAACTCTCGCCATAGACGACCTTATCTTGTTTTTGCGCAATCTCAAACATAACTTGGTCTATTGGCATCGTTTGGTTACGAAACGTTCTACATAACCTAAACTAGAGAGTAAGACATGTAAGAAGACTAAATGGAGTACAACAGTCCACTTTGATGCTTTGGAATTGCTCAGCTCTCTCCTTAGATGAGCTTTTCAAGTTTTTGTGTAATCTCAAACATAACTTGGTCTATTGGCATCTTTTTGTTACTAAACGTTTTACGAAAACTGAACTAGAGTGCTAGACATGTAAGAACACTAAATAGAGTACAACGGTGCACTGTGATGCTTTGGAATTGCTCAACTCTCTCCATAGACGAGCATTTCATTTTTTGTGCAATCTCAAACATAACTTTGTCTATTGAGATCTTTTGGTTACGAAACGTTCTACTAAAGCTAAACTAGAGACTTAGACATATAAGAACACTAAATAGAGTACAAAGGTCCACTTTGGTGATTTGGAATTCCTCAACTGTCTCCATAGACGTCCTTTTCAAGTTTTGTGCAATCTCAAATATAACTAGGTCTATTGGTATCTTTTGGGTTACGAAATGTTCTGCATAAGGTAAACTAGAGAGTAAGGCATGTAAGAAGACTAAATAGAGTACAATCGTCTACTTTGATGCTCTGAAATTGCTCAACCCTCTCCTTAGTCGAGCTTTTCACGTTTTTGTACAATCTCAAACAAAACTTGGCCTGTTGGACACTTTTGGTTACGAAAAGTTCCATGAAAGCAAAACTAGAGAGTCAAACATGTAAGAACACTAAATAGAGTGCAACAGTCCACTTTGATGCTTTGGAATTGCTCAACTCACTCCATAGATGAGCTTTTCACATTTTTGTGCAATCTCAAACATAACTTGGTCCATCGGGATCTTTTGGTTACGAAACGTTCTACGAAAACTAAACTAGCAAGTTAGACATGTAAAAACACTAGATAGAGTACAACGGTCCACTTTGATGCTTTGAAATTACTCAACTCTCTCCATAGACGACCTTATCCCGTTTTTGTGCAATCTCAAACATAACTTGGTCTATTGGCATCTTTTGGTTATGAAACGTTCTACATAAGCTAAACTAGAGAGTAAGACATGTAAGAAGACTAAATAGAGTACAACGGTCCACTTTGATGCTTTAGAATTGCTCAACTCTCTCCTTAGACGTGCTTTTCACGTTTTTGCGTAATCTCAAACATAACTTGGTCTATTGGGATCTTTTGGTTACGAAACGTTCTACGAAAGCTAAACTAACGAGTTAGATATGTAAGAACACTAAATAGAGTACAATGGTCCACTTTGATTCTATGAAATTGCTCAACTCTCTCCATAGACGACCTTATCATGTTTTTGTGCAATGTCAAACATAACATGGTCTATCAGCATCTTTTGGTTATGAAACGTTCTACATAAGCTAAACTAGAGAGTAAGACATGTAAGAAGACTAAATAGAGTACAACGGTCCACTTTGATGCTTTGGAATTGCTCAAGTCTCTGCATAGACGTGCTTCTCATGTTTCTATCCAATCTCAAACATAACTTGGTCCATTGGGATCTTTTGGTTACGAAACGTTCTACGAAAGATAAATTAGCGATTAGACGTGTAATAACACTAAATAGAGTACAACGGTCCACTTTTATTCTTTAAAATTGCTCAACTCTCTCCATAGACGAGCTTTTCACATTTTTGTGCAATCTCAAACAAAACTTGGTCTATTGAGATTTTTGGTTACGAAAGCTAAACTAGCGAGTTAGACATGTAAGAACACTAAAGAGAGTACAACGGTTTACTTTGATGCTTTGGAATTTCTCAACCCTCTCCATAGACGAGTTTTTAAATTTTTGTGTAATTTCAAATACAACTAGGTCTATTGGCATCTTTTTGGTTATGAAACGTTCTACATATGCTAAACTAGAGAGTAAGACATGTAAGAAGACTAAATAGAGTACAGCGGTCCATTTTGATGCTTTGGAATTGCTCAACTCTCTCCTTAGACGAGCTTTTCACATTTTTGTGTGGGGACCAACTAGGAAAAATAAAACGTGGGCTTCCTATGAATTTAATTATCAGCCCAAACCCATGGACATAATTATAATTCATAAATTATAATATATTCCACTAAAATATTATAATTGCACTCCCCGTTTTATCTCAAATTAAATCTGAGCCTTTCGTTATACTTGTTCTTAAATTCCTCACGTTAAGTTTTAGGTACCCGTCAATTAAATATGCCACTGACATATAATATTTAATTGACATCTTTAAATATTTCCTTGATCTCACCGCTTAACTTATTTGAATGTGTTGGATTAATTAAAATCCACCTGCAGGGTTTTGACACAATCTCAAATCCTATAAGCATTCTCAAGAGGGTACCATCAATCCATAATTGGACGTGAATTTTATTAACAGGTTATTTTCCATCGTACAATTAATGTGGTGGCCCAACTCACTTGGTGTGTGTTGGCCTGTACAAAAAGACCTCACCCTTTAGTAAATCAAAGTCCCGTACATTAAATGCACATGTACTAATAATCTTTAATAAATTAAGAATATGAACAATTCTATAACGTTTGTGTGAGTGTACAATTTTCCATATAGTCGAACTGGGAAAATTGACTAACACCTAATCTTGATCAATACACTCCAAGTGTAATGGTATAGTAAGTTCAAGCTTCGCCGCTCTCCGTAACCAAGATAGGTATACTAAAATACTATACCACAGCCAAGCCGAAGGTTTGTCCAATTCCGTCTTAGCTGTGATCGCTTACTTATATTCTATAGGAACTTATGAATTGATCTTCCGTGTGTAAGCTTAGACTCTACACACCAATTCATATACCATATAGAATAAAAGACACTGATTCCAATATGTCTTTTTTCATTTTGAATGCTAAAAATATTTTATTCAAATAAATAAATCGAGTTTGAATATTACATAAAATAATGGCCTTTAGCATACTATTCCTATCAGAATCCTGTGGACTTTTGTTTGCCTACGAAATGCCACCAAGGAGACGCAACAACAATGACATAACCGATGGAAATGGCACTGATCGGGAAAACGTGGCTCAACTGTTGAAACAAGTAGCCGCATTAGCCCAACAAATGATGGGGTTCGCCACCATTTTACAGGAACTCAGGCTGAATCAACAACTACTGGATGTTAAGGAGGGTCTTTCAGATAAGTCGGGCGAGGATCTTCAGAACCCTTTCGCAATAACTAGGTAGGAGCGGTAACCCCAAACAGGGACTGTTACGTGATGGGAGACGGGTATCCGAGTAGACATACCCGAATTTACTGGAGGGCTACAGCCAGAGGAGCTCATTGACTGGATTTATACAATGGATGAAGTACTTGAATTCAAAGATGTCCCAACTCACAAACGGGTTCCATTGATCACTACTAGGTTGCGAGGCAGAGCAGCAGCATGGTGGCAACAGAGCAAACTGACCAGCGCAAGGCAAGGAAAACAAAATATTACAACTTGGGAAAAAATGAAGAAATCAATGAGGACCACATTCTTGCCACACAACTACGTACGCACATTATATCAACAGTTACAGAATTTACGGATGGGTATGCATAGGGTGGATGAGTACACGGCGGAGTTCTTCCAACTTGTGGCTCGGAATGACTTAGCGAGACTGAAGAGCAGTTAGTGTCTCGCTATGTAGGGGGAATGCACACTCAATTTCAAGATGTCCTCAATATGTTTGACTTGTTCTCAGTCGCTGAAGCTCACCAACGTGCTAAGCAACTGAAAGTTCGGTTGAACAGGAAAGGGGGTGACCCCTTCTGGGGGGGGGGGGGAAATAATACTAGTCTTGGTGGTGGTAGCAACAACCCTGGGTTCAAACCAGAAGTGACTAGTCCAATGACAAACGCACTACCCAACCCCGTGACTAGGGGTCCTAATGCTAGTATCCGGTGTTTCAAATGTGGGAAGCAGGGGCATCGGTCATTTGAATGTCACAAAAGTGATCGAAGTGGTAAAAATTTATTGTTAGATGCTGGTGAGGGTGCTTAAACTAAATTCGAAGACAGTAGGGAACCTGAGTTTGATGATGATATCGAGCCAAAAGAAGAAATGGTACCAGGAGACCAAGGTACTTCCTTAGTTATTCGTAGGTCATGTTATTCCCCGCGTGTTGTTGAGGGGGAGAATTGGCTACGAGGTGTTGTTTTCCAATCCACATGCACAATTGGGGGGAAGATGTCATCCACAAATTGCATTTACAGATAGTGGATCATCCAAAGCCTTATAGGCTGTCATGGCTACAGAAAGGGGTTGAGGTTAAAGTTTCCAAAAGATGTCTGATTTGTTTTTCTGTGGGGGTAACATACAGAGATCAGTTATGGTGTGATGTAGTCAACATGGTTGCCTGCCACCTATTGCTAGGGAGACCTTGGCAATTTGATAGACATGCCATACATGAAGGTCATCGGAACACGTACAGTTTCATATTTGAGTCTCACAAGATTGTCCTCCTTCCCAACACTGAGCACGGTTCCACAGAGGTTACCAATCCGGCAGGGGGAACTAACTTATTATCTCCGTTGTTTTGAAAAGAAACTCATAGAATCAGGTGTGGGGTATTTGTTATTGGCCAAGCAGACTACTCGAGATGTTAAAGTTCCAGCAAGGGTGCGAGTGCCTTTGGCTAAATTCAGCGATGTTTTCCCTGATCAGTTACCTGCAGGTCTCCCGCCTTTGCGCGATATACAACATCGTATTGATTTTGTTCAAGGGAGTGTTCTCCCTAACTGACCCCATTATAGAATGAACCCTATTGAGAACGAAGAGCTCAGGAATCAAGTCGAAGAATTATTGAAAAGGTGTCTCTTCTCGAATCCACCAATATCTGACCTTTTAGTAACAATAACAAAATCCAAATTACGTCTAGTATTCTGCACCCATTTAATTAACGATCGACGTGAATTGAATACCTGAGAATGTATTAATTTTGTTAGAAATTAACAAAATATAGTATGTATTAATTTAGTTATTTAGCATACCATATCGGTGAAAAATTCATTTGTAACATCCACTTCAATGTCTTCTTCACCTTCATTTATAAAATCAGGGTATTCTTCTTGTTTTATTTCATTTATATCAATATCTTCCTGCTAACAATACAAATTCACTTTAATATATGTAATTAATCAAAATAATTATTATAAAAAATAAAAATTGATATATTTACCTTATCACTAGAGCCCTAGACTCACTTGACAATCTTAACTCTTCACCCCATAATGTCAGATGATCCATTTTTTATCAACCTTAAAAGTAAGGACAGATATATAGAAGGATAGTAGGGTTGGCATAGATAGCGAGAACTGACAAAAAAAAACACATAGAAAGTGAGAACTCAATAATGCTTCTGAAGCTATAGAGGACAATAATTAGGCATGGTTCACTTCATAGTGATAAGGCCAGAAAAGTGAAAATCTCTGTTGATGGATAAAGTGAAAATCTCTATTGACTGGAAATTGTTGAGTTGTTGAGTACAGTATGCATCATGTGTGTATTGGGCCCTGAACATTTATAGGTCTGACTTTTGATCTGCCTCTGAATAGAGCTCATTGGTTTACTAACAGTTTGAAACACTCAAAAGAATGAAAGTAGAGTATTGTTTTTCAAAAAAAAGTTATGAAAAGATTTAATGAGACTATATAGGAGAGGTGAAAATGTTGAAATTTTTTGAAAGAGTTGAAAAGAAAAGAGAGAAAAGAACAAGGGAAGTTGGAATTTTTCTGCAGTGATTTTCGGTCATTCAATGAAGCGAGCAATTACTGTGTAGACCATACCATGCATGCATATATGGTGACGATGCAGAATGCATATTTGAAAGATTGATGAAACATGGATGGAGTCTCAGGAAAGGGAAGATCTGATCTTCCAAATCCGCTGCTTGCAGTCCTTCCTAAGCGGTTTAGTGAATCCCGAGAGAAGAAAACACGGGACTACTTGAACCTTTGTGAACTAGAACAGCTACCATAGGAGAGATGGTTGACTTTATGGAACTCATAGCAGTGAAGTTTTTCTAGAGGCTTCAAGATAGAAAGTACTTGCAAGAGGAGTAGTGATTCAGTTAGTCAAGGCATTGGAGTCTTTATGTAGAAAGTTAAAGTGACAATTATAATGTTGAGAATCAGGTACTTTTTCTTGTGTTCTTACACAAATTGCAGCGACAGATTCTGGAGAAGTAAAGTTGTTCCAAAGCACCCCACCCTACCTCTACCTACGTACTTACCTACCTACCAAGATCATCATCATATCATTGTACCAAGGAATCTGGACCACCCATGACACACACACTCTCCTCTCTGCCTTCTTCTTATTGGCTTCCCACTGTCACCCACTTGGGTAAACTTAAATTTATTAAGAAAATTAAATGATATTTTTTTTGTCGTCACCGGTCTAAGCACGTAAACTAGTTTTATTTGGGTGTCTTTCATAGAGTGATTAAATTAATTTTTAATTAATTTTCTTGATTTGTCGTCACCGGTCTCAACACGTAAACTAGTTTTTACTAGGGTGCCTTCCATAGAGTGGTTAAATTAATTTTCAATGCTAATAAAAAGTTGTGGGGAAAAAAATTGAGTTTAAATTTGTGTAATATGTTGGGTCCATTTTGGTAGAGCGAAAAAATTAATTTTCAATGCTAACAAAAAATATGTGAAAAAAAAAATTGAGCATAAATCTATACAATATGCTGTAAAGTGTTTGACACAAAATAAACTGAGACAAGAGAAAAAAGTTGTTGAGTAAAAGTATTATAATATTATATTTTATGAGTTTTATATGAAATTTGTTACTAAATTTAATATCAAATTTAATCAAATAAATACAATTTTTATTTAAATTAATTTTTGGTATAAATTATTAAATATTTTTATATCAGAATTAAAATAATTATCTTAAAGTATTAATAATATGATTTAGTAATAAAATATAAATTCATTTTTAAGTCAAATTATTAAAAAAATGTCCAGTAAAGTAATAATATTTATTAAATTAATAAAATTGTTAAGTAAATATATGTTAAGACGAATAATAAATAAAATAATAAAAAAGGTGTAAAAGAATAATAATATAAACGTGGATCCTATCTATTTTATTAAAAAAATAATGAGTTCAAGTCAAATCGTGGTCTCCACTGATTTTAAAAAGAAATCATGAAGGCTCCAATCCCAAAAAAATAGGGTGTAAGAAGTAAAAATGTGGGTGTATAGGGTAACTACAATGGTGTCCTATTTACTAGACCAATAAAAATGTTAACCCGGTCCCACCTCCATTACACAAAAAGTCAAACTAACTGCGTCTCTCAATACAGCCACATCAACAAAACACATCTCCCAATATAGTCACATTAGCAAAACACAAATTTCTATACATTATCCCTTCACTCCCAACATGGAAACCAACAACATTCCATGTCTCCATGTTGTTCCCAACAAAACTACGCCAAAACACAATCTCAATACAACCACATCAGCAAAACAGGTCTCTCAATATAGCCATATCGGCAAACCACATTTTCCAATACAACCACATCAACATAATACAACGTATGTGTTTGGCAGTGTGTTTACACTGCGTTTAGATGCACCTCACCTCACAGCACCACAGTTTTTTATAATACGCCAAACACTTTTACAGCAGAACTCACCTCACAGCACCATAACTTTTTACCTCACAGCACCTCACCTCACCTCACCTCACAACACTATCAAACGCTTACAATATATGTTGAATTGTCCCACGTAATCAAATTAGGTCAATTATTTTATTTTAGATTAATGTACAATGTAAACGTTAAGTGATTTTATATTAATAGTATTAATCATATAATATAACTGTGATTTAGATACGTCAAACGCAACTCACAGCATCGCACCACAGTTTTAAAAATGATGCGCTAAACAGTTTTTGCGTTTCAACTCACCTCACAGCACCACACAGCACTTCACAGCAGTTCACAGCACTCCCAAAGAGCACCAACATCTTTGTTGACCCAACAACAATTTACCATTACAAGTGCCCTAATACTTAGACATTACGTTCATCATAGTTGTTAGAAGTGACGTAGGCTTTGTGTTGTAATCCCGTGACTTTGCTGATCCGAGGGCCAATGGGCTGTGGACTTTGAACGTTGAATGGGTCTTGGAGCTGAGTGGGCTTGAGAGATTCAAGAGGGTTGGGCTCGGACCCAAATCAGAGGGTTCGGTGGACCCATATGAATTTTGATCACTACAGTGATGATGATAAAAAAAAGACGGCAAAGGGGTTATCATCCCAAATTAACCCACAATCTTCCGCCGGGAAATGGAGAAAAACAAACATAACAAGATACCAGCTACTATCTCCACACCGAAAAGGAGCAAGCAGATAACAGAATTTTTACAAAGCAAATAACATACCAAAATTTCAGCTGTCAGGGGTGTGAAATGAACTTCATCAAAGAGAAGGGAAATTCTGTTGTTGAATAAATTTTAGCTGCATTATATAGAAGAAGTTGATGTATAAAACTATCACATCCTATTATTGAATAGAGATTTTGATACCACCCTCCAATTCAAGTTGTCATAACTTGAGATTACGACACTACCCTCCAATTGAAGGATGTGTTCACGATGCATATTGCAATACTCAGTCTCTTATAACAACAGTTTGCTCAAAGATCATCGTTACTCTCAACAGAAATGCCTAGAAGCTTAGCCAGTTCTCCACTTTCGTGTGCATCAATGGTATCTGATATCAATAACACCAAGAACTCTTTCAGTGGTTTTGCAACATACTAGATTCTCATATTCAATAAGATTATGAGGAAAAAAAAACACTAAAGTTTTTCTTAGGAGTGGTACTTACCATCAGAGCCACCAATATGCTTTCCATTTATGAAAACTTGTGGTACAGTCCGTCTTCCAACGATTTTACTTAGTGCATCCTGAATGTCTTGGCCATCATCTATGAGCACAAGAATTCTTTCAATAGCCTCCAGTTTATGATAGAATAAGTTCATGCAAATATACAAAATGCACAAAACAATGCGCCCACCAGCCCAACCCAGAAAGCCCCCTTACATGGAACAAAGTTTTAAGCAACATAATCTCATTTTCATATATGAGGAATATGATCACAACTTAGTTTGCCGCATGTATGTCATAAATACTCAAAGCACAAGAAGCAAGAAATTTTTCCACAGTAAGATTTAGCAATTGTACATCAAACAAAAACTACTAAGCACTGAACTTTTATACTCTGCTGCCTTCACAGTTTAATTTTTCTTTCCACGCAGTAATTACATTTTAGCTCTTATTTTATCAAATTACACAGCTACAGACTGCTAAATTATCAATGGGGAAGTTGCATACAAACCTCTCTCATCAAGCTCAACTACATGTGGTGATTGTTTCAATTCTTTAAAAACAGCTTTAGCCCTCCTACAGTACCTGTAAAAATAACCCAGCAGAGTAATCGTAAGCATCCAATAATTTCATTTAATATGTGCCTGAACAAAAGAATATACGTAGAATGAATATCACTGAAGACTTCAGACTTTAAAAGTGGTTCAAAAGGGAGAAATGACAACAATGCAAGACCAAATTTACAGTAATGAACCTCAGCTTAAATGAATGAGTTGATTGTTATCCTATTGATTAAATCAAATTATAACAGTATAACATAAACATAGAAATGGCTAATCACCAAACAAGATAGAAAAATTAATCTCTTTACAAGGCCCTTAACTCCACCAATACAGAAACCAAACTCCACAAATTTTTTTTCCAAAACATTCTCATACTCTGCCCAAATAAAATTAGCGAAACTTAAAACCCAGAACCCAAATGAAGATCCAATCTCAATGAGAGTCTTGTATGGTTTGCAAGAGCAGGTGCAGAGAACCACTGAACCAGGCAGCCATTGAAGACACATGATAAATTCTAAACGGCCAAATCAAAATCTAACACTTGCACATACTCCAGCTGAGTAGATCCAATCACCAATAACAAAGATGCAAATAGCAATCTTTTCCCGCAAATTACAAAAGAATTAGCAAAAAATAAAAATAAATAAAAACTCAAACATGAAACATGTTTGCATTTCATTTGCTTTCTGCAACCATCAGTATAAATCCAATAGAGACACCATAAAGAGGGCTTGACCTTCATTGCCAACACTCTCTTTCATAAATGACACGAACTTCATGGATTTGAATAAAATCAGTCAAATTTTATGTGATGCATAGTTCAATCAGTTAATGTAATGGAGGGTTCACAAGCAAGCACATCAGGGAAACCCTTTGTGATTCTCCCAGTAAACTGATTGTTTGAATTATTAAGCAAGAAAATCAAACAAATAGCGATAACCCAAATCTAGGATAAACTCAACATTCACATATACACAAAATTCTCTCAGTCAAACTTGTGTAGATCCCAACAGAAAACTGGACAATAAATTAATAGAGAACGAAATGGAGAAACATACGGGCAATAAGACTTGGAGAAAATAACGATCTTGTGAGAAGAGATTGTCTTCTTGACAAATGCGGCTTCAGGGTTGGATGCTTCAACAAGATACGCCAGTATCAGAGAGAAGAAAACGAACGATGCGACGCTCGACGCCATAGTCAATAGATTATAGATCTGTCAAACAGGGGTGAGATCGTTATATGGCTTCCAGGTGTTTGTTTCCCCTCAGCTGTTGGAGTCGACCGCCTTCGATCTTCCTGCTGGGTTTGAGGTTCCTGACTTTGCAACTGGGGATTCTTGTTTGGTGTGAAAAATTGACTTGGGTTAAAGGTTAACTTAGGTTAAGATATTAACTAAAGTTTATTTAGTTGAGGATTATTTGCACTCCCCATATTTCCATTGATATCTCATTTTTCAAAACCACCAAACACACCCTTAATAAACTCATTTACACCCCATTCCCCTCTCTCCTCTTACGCGCACCATCACCGTCCACCATTGCCATTGCTTATTCCGGCCATCGTTTTCGGCCACTGACCTACCGAAAAGCTTATCTCAACCCTCACAAGCATAACCCAACCAACCTCGCCTCAAATCGTCACCCGTAGCCTCCAGAATCGTCCTTGGAAGTTTGCGGCCATCGTGAAGAAAAAGTTAGGATCCGACGACGAAACGGCGAGCCACCACCACCAATGACGAACCTGACCCAGAGACGAACCTGACCCAGCCTTGGGCAGTCAAAACTAACATCGGAATGCCCTATTCACATCCCATTTCTCTCTCTCCTCTCACACGCACCATCACCGGCCACCGTTTCCAGCCACTGACCTACCGAAAAGTTTCTCTCGACCCTCACAAGCATAACCCAACCAACCTCGTCTCAAACCGTCGTCTGTAGCCTCCAGAATCATCCTTGGCAGCTCACGGCCATCGTGAAGAAAAAGCTTCGATCAGGCTGAATCCGACGACGAAATGACAAACCACCACCACCAACGAGTTCACCGCCAGAGAAGAACCAGACCTGGCTCTTGGGCAGCCAGAACTGACACCGAAATGCCCGATTGGAGTTCATCGGCCAAAGACTCAGGGTGGCTAAGGGCTGCGTTTGGACTTTGGGGGAAATGGGGTGTCAATGGGAATTTGGGGAGTGCAAATAGTCCCCACCGTTTATTTATTCTCCTTGGTCTTTCCGCCTTAAGTGCACCGTTTACTAGAAATGGTAATACGCACAGTTTTGGTTCTTCATAGATATTTTAAATTATTTTATGGGATAAGTATGGATAATGGATTTGACCCCTATACTTTACGTTTTGGATCAAAAAAAAAACCTGAACTTTTTTTTGTGTCAAACGAGCCCTTACACTTATCATAATGGTACAAGTTAGCCCTTTGTTAAACAACCGTTAAAATAGCTTATGTGGACTCAAATATCTGATGTGGTATTGATTTTGGGAAAAAAAGAAGGAATTATGTGTAAATGACATGTCATTTAAATCAAAATATCTATTAAAAATAAAAACCATGTCAAATTAAAAAAATCATAAATTAAAATTTAAAATTCTTAAATATTCTCTCTAGCCCCCTCTCTTCTTCCTCCTCCTCCTCCTCCCTCTGTCCCTGTGTTGATGGCGGATGGGGATGAGTTAATTCAGTTGGATCAGCCATCTAACGGCTCTCCTCTCTCCGACTGGAACAAGAACGACGCCACATTGTGCCATTGACGGTGGAGGATATCTAAGCTTTTTGATGGGATATAGTTGGAGCCTCTCAACATTCAGAACAAAAAGAAAAAGAGAGAATACAGAGAGTGGGTGAAAGGACCAAACCAAGTTTTGGCCCTTGAAACCTTTAATCGTAATAGCCCAATTATTTGATGACATTCTTGCTTTACTTGTTTTAACTTAACCTGGTCATTCTTAGCATTATGTTCATCATGGTTAAAACACAGTCTACCTCTTCAAATCAATATAGTTGTTGTTTTTCTTTTGTTTAGTCAATTGATAGTAGAGTTTAACGTGTTATGTTTTATGTCTCTATTGGCTTGTGAGAATTGACCCATTACTCAGGGGGCTAAACTGAGTGCACTGACCCGTTACTCAGGGGGCTAAATTGAGTGCATTGACCCATTCCTCAGGGGGATAAACTGAGGGTACTGTGACTGAGATTACTGTGTGACTACAACAAGGAATGTAAATGGTCATGGAGAATAAAGTTTTGGTGTAGTAGAATGTTTATAGTTTTATTTTTTTTTTATATTCTGATTTGTCTACTTACAGGCTCACAGCTCCACAGTTTTTACTTTTCATTGTTTTCAGATGAAGATGCTTGAGCATGGGTGCTGGCACCAAAACTATTATGGGCTTTATAGGCCTAGTCCATGTACAAAGTCCAAGGTGCAATCCATATGGTCCATCATGTTTTGAATCAATCACAGCCCACGAGCCCATTTATTGAGAAAGAGAAGCCCAATTGTTGAGGATAAATGCCCAAGTGTAGGTTTGTTGAGAATGGCTCGTGTAAAGTGGAAGAGGTTGTGACAGTTAGAGGGAGGTGGTCCAGGTGGTAGCATATGAGAGAAGTGAGGGAAGTTGTTGTGAGAAGGTGATATTAACTTCCAACTGACAGATGATGTTTCATAGAGATTTTCGTGCAAAGGAGAGAAAGTATAAAAACTGGTAGACAGACACACAAAAAAGACACACACAAACAGTCAGATAGACAAACAAAAAACTCAAGCCCAAAGGCACTTTCAAGCTTCCGAGCATTCTAGCTCTCTAATTACTTTCCAAATCCTTGTCAATTTCGAGCAAATACCATGTTGTTCATTCCAAATTCCTTTGTATTTATTCCTTGTCAAGTTTCAATGCCAACTATCGTTGTGTAAATTGTTCTTGGTATCTATCTATTTTTCTTCATTCCAATCTCAACAAAGTGCACTATAGTGGAGTTGGGGAACCTAGAACTATTGAGGTCCCAAGATAGTTCGTTCAATCGTCTAGATAGAAGTCTTATTTACATTCAGTGCATTTCATTTAAATTAGTGTAGGAAGCTATAAGCCTTGGCACACCTGCAACTCATTACCACTTTGGGCCACTTTTTGGTGTCAACAACCTTTTTTGGCACACCTGGTAGGACTGAGGAAGAAGAATCTAAATACTACCATGGCATCGCGCACATCACTTGTCAGGGAAAGAACCAATCGCTGGGGAGAATCCGTAGGAGGAAAACCCGCTAGTAGAAATAGAAGAAGTTGCCAACGATGGTAGCACTGAAGAAAAACAAGAGATCATTGAACGACTAGCTGGCTTATCTAATGAAACTGCCATTTTGTTTGAACATTTGGTCAAAACCATCAAAAGTATAGAGGTATGTTCTAACCAAACAATTGAAGATGCCATGAAACAAGTGGAACGAAAGTTTGAGCGGAAGTTGGAAGATATGACTACAGGGGGGCAATTCCCATCACAGAAAGGAACAAACTACTAGGCAGATGGTGGTTACAGCAAATACACTCCTCCTCCAATGTGTTCTCTATCTAGTAATGGTAAGAATTTCAGATCTATTTCATGTGGAAATATGAATCCTATGAACAATCCAACTGCCTATGCAACCACTGAACTTGCTGGATCAAGAGGCAACGTCACTGCAGGGATGGGTGCTGCTCGTAGGGTTCAACCCCTTATTCCACCACAAATACCACCTGTTGATCTAGATGCTCTCAGACAAGTAGTTCAAGAATTATATGCCCACGACCTTAGGCAGGTTGGTCGGCCAAAATATCACAAACCCTATCCTATTATGGATAGGGAGAATCCTTATCCACGAGGGTTTAGAATACCTAATTTCACTTTGTTTTCTGGAGAAGAAGGGCTATCTACCATGGAGGATATCGGTTGTTTCACTATGCAATATGGTGAATTGGCAAACTATGATAACTTTGACAATCTTTGTCTCAGGTTGTTTCTAAACTCTTTGATAGGAGCTGCCTTTACTTGGTATTCCACATTACCAAGGAATTCCATCAACACATGGTGGGAGATGGAACGATCCTTTCATACTCAGTTTTTTTAGAGCTGAACCAAAGGTGTCCATGCCGAAATTATCCAGATTGGTGTAGAAGGTAGGAGAAACCATCGATGCTTATATTGCTCATTTTAGGAGGTTAAGGAATAGATGCCGCATCTATCTACCTGAATCAGAATTTGTCAAAATGGCCCAGCGAGGGTTGGACATTAAATTACGCAAAAACTTTCAAGGAATGAAATTCTATGACTTTTATGAGATGGCAACAAAGGTCGCGGAGTATGAAGAATTACTAAAAGAAGAAAGTAGGAGAAAGAAATCTTCTATGGGAACTTACTACCATGAGATGGAGATGGCTGCTGTGGAGGTGACTTCAGAAAAGAAAGTGTGGGTTTGCCCTGCATTATCCAAACCGAAAGCGACTGAGCCAGCAAAGAAACAGTCCACTAATGGTAACATCAATTACACCTTTGATGTGACCAAAATAGAAGAAATTTTTGACTTTCTATGGCAGGAAAAGTTTGTTACATTTCCAGCTGGACACAAAATACCACCTCAGGAGGATACAAAAGGGAAGGAGTATTGCAAATACCATGACCTATGGTCCCATACTACCAATAATTGTTGGACTCTGAAGAACATGATTTAGGAGAAAATAAACAAGGGTGTCCTACGATTCCCTGATAAGGAGTCGATGCTGGTAGATGAAGATCCATTCCCTCCAGTGGTGACCACTATGCATGCAATTGATGTAGATATGTGACTACTTGAAGCTTAAAAGGAAACCGAAGGAGAAATCTCAGGTATGAGAACCAAAAGCTCATACTTCTCAAAATTCGTAGGTTCACAAGGAGAAAAAGACCCATAAACCACGCTATGTGCGACCACCAACCAGCACCATTACCAACAGATGGCAGTTGGTAAAACATAAGAAGTTTGCAGCACCTCTAACCAAAACTCAGTTGAGGAGAAAGCAGAGGCAATATGCTGCCTATATAAGGAGTCACTACAAACCTCCAATGATTCAACGTAAGAGCTGGACATGGGTTCTCAAAGAAAAGAAGTAGAAGGATAAACATCAAGTAAAAATGGATCAACCACCTACAAAGGAGTTCGTGGTGGGAGCAATTCAAGTATCATATGAATGTTCTACCACTACTTTAGTTTTGCCAGCTGCTTGGCAGTCTAGTAAACACATAAAAGAAGATTAGATGCCAAAGCTCGATCAGCTAAGAAATACATAAAAGAAGAAACCACCAAAAGGGTCATCTTGGAGAAACCTTCAATCCAAATGTCACAACATATCAAGCCATTGTATGTCAAGACACAGATAAATGGCATGCCAATTGATAGAGTGTTGGTGGACAACGGTTCTGTAGTCAATACCATTCCACGATTAGTTTTCAGGCTACTGGGTAAGAAAGAATATGATTTAATTCCAACTGACGTGACTATGGTAGGTTTTATAGGTGAAGTTACTAAGGCAGTTGGTATACTATCGGTGGAATTGACTGTCGGGAAAAAATCTTTCATGAATGCCTTCTTTGTCATTGACAGCCAGGCCAAATACCAAGCTTTATTAGGAAAAGATTGGATTCACTCCAATTGGTGCATGCCACCTTCAATGCATCAACTCTTGGTGTGTTGGAGAGGAAATGATAGAGAAATCATCTAGGCAGATAACCAACCATTCAGGACTACATCAGATCAGTTGGAAGCTCGTTACTACTATGCTCAGTGTGGACCAATTCAGTTTGCAACCAAGAAAGAAGAAATGCAAAAAATTGCAAGACAATTATTGCAACCAACGGCCATTGTTCTTTATAGGCCGAGGGGGTCAGAGCCAATCATTGAAGAAGTCCCATGATGTGGTCGAGAGAAGAAGAGAAGATAGTGGCGGATGTAATAAATAATAGAATTGTAACAGAAAAAATTAGTGAAAAAGAAAAGATAGTAGAATATGATGGTTGTTTAGCGGCGAATGAAGAAGAGGAGTTGAACTGGAATAATTTGAAGGTAGCATTGGCCAAGTTAGATGATTTGAAGGTCGAAACCTAAGATCCATTGGAAGAAGTGAACTTGGGGGGCAAGAAGAGTCTAGAGTCACTTACATAAGTTCCACTTTGGATCCATCTATCAAGGTAAAATTAATAGCTTTACTTCACGAATTTTGTGATTGTTTTGCTTGGGATTACCAGGAAATGCCAGGGTTTGAATAGAAAGGTGGTAGAACACCGACTACCTATCAAGCCAGGATACAAACCATACCAGCAACCGTCTAGAAGAATGTCTTCAGAAGTGGAGTTACGTGTCAAAGAAGAAATACATAAGTTAGTTAAGGCCGGCTTCATACAGCCAACCAGGTATGCTGAATGGCTATCAAATATTGTACTGTAGTTAGGAAAAATGGCAAAATTCCTATCTGTTTTGATTTTCATGATTTAAATAATGCTACACCTAAAGATGTGTATATTATGCCAATTGTTGATATGTTGATAGATAACTTGTCTCAACATGAGCTACTATCTATAATGGATGGTTATTCTGGATACAACCAAATATTTATTGCAGAATAAGATGTTTCAAAAATGGCATTTAGATGTCTAGGAGCATTGGGTACTTATGAATGGGTAATGATGCCCTTTGGCTTAAAAAATGCCAGAGCCACCTACCAACGGGCAATGAATGCCATTTTCCATGACATGATAGGCAAGAAACTAAAAGTTTATATTGATGATATTATTGTCAAGTCAGTCAAGGCCAATAAGAATATGGTCGATCTTAGGCTTGCACTTGAAAGGACGAGGCAGTACCAACTAAAACTCAATCCTTTGAAATGCTCATTTGGAGTTAAAGCTGGAAACTTCCTGGGGTTTTTGGTTCATCAGAGGGGCATGGAGGTTGAAGCTAAAGCCATATGCCAACCTCAACCACCGAAGAACAAATAATAGCTCCAAAGCTTCTTTGGTCAGGTAAATTATCTTGGAAGATTTATTTCTAATATTGCAGGCAAGACCAAGGTATTCTCAGAGCTATTGAAGTTAAAGAACGAGGATGCATTCAGATAGGAGTCAAAACATGAAGAGGCCTTTCAAACCATCAAGGCCTATCTAAGCAAACCCCCAGTTCTCATGCCACCCAACAGGCACAAACTGTTGAAATTGTATATATCAGCCACTAACGATTCCATTGGATGTCTATTGGCCTAAGATGATGATGTTAGAAGAAAAAGGGCGGTCTACTACCTAAGCAGATTGCTCACAGGTACTGAAGGGTGATATTCCATGGTGGAAAAACTCTATCTTACATTATATTTTGCATGTACCAAGTTGAGGCACTACTTGCTTCAAACTAAGGGGTACGTGATCTCAAAACTGGATTTGATCAAGCACATATTGACCAAACCATTGTTGATTGAAATAATAAGACGATGGTCATTGGCCTTGATAGAATTCAACCTCAAATAGAGACCACAATAGGCAGTCAAAGGGCAAGTACTCACTGACTTCCTTGCTGACCACCCATGCCTAGAAATTCCCGAGACCTTACAAGACATGATAGATGCACACACTACATCAATCTTTCAAGATGATGAAGAAGGTGAATGGGTGTCAAAGTTTGATAGGTCTAGCACTGAGATGGTTACTAGAGCTGGGGTAGTCATCCAATCTCCAAGAGGTACAAAAACTACCTTGGCTTTTAATTTGGATTTTGATTGCACTAACAACCAGGCAGAATATGAAGCACTGATCATTGGCTTAAAGATCTTGCTTGAAACAAAAGCCAAAAATATTCTGGTGGTTAGAGATTCTCAATTGGTGCTAAAGCGATCGGCTGGAAAATACAAATGTGCTAGTTTTTCATTAGCTCCCTACTACAGCACAGCCTTGCAATTGTTGGGTGGATTCCAGGAGGTGGAGTTGAAGTATATTCCACAAGATCAAAATCATGAGCCAATGGATTGGCCCAACTAGCTTCTGGTTCAGTAATTCCAAAAGTTTGATACAGCAAATCATCACGGTGGAAAGACGATCTCATCCATCTATTAGAGAGAGAGGCATGTCAGTTAAATGCCTAGCTCTTGACAATCAGATGGAAGATTGGAGGAGAGATATCATTAACCATCTGATCCCAATGATCCAGCGTCCAAAAAGGTGAAAGTGTTGGCATAATGATACGTATTGATCGAGGTGAACTCTTCAAAAAAAGAGTTGATGGTTTGTTACTTCGCTGCCCTAATTTTATTGAAAGTATGAAAATAATGCAACAGGTACATGAGGGTATCTGTGGTGCACACCAAGCTGGTCCAAAGATGAGATGGTTGATTAAGAGACATGGCTATTATTGGCCTACCATCTTGAAAGATTGTATTAAATATGCAAAGGGCTGTCAACAATCATCCTCTCTTGAGATTCTTTCACTCTCATCTTCAGAAGTTTCACTATCATCCTCTCCTGAGATTGTAACAGCCTCTGAACTATAGTGGATGATATTCCTAACTCTAGTGGAAAATCGTTGAGATCTTCTCACAGCCACCACTTTCTTATTGGTTTTGGCTTCTTTTTGGGGGAGATTGGCTCACTTTTAACTTTCAATTTTCTAGAGGAAATTGGAACAGCAGGAATAGCTACATAGTATGTTATCATATCATAATCTAATAGACAAACAAACAAATAGAAAAGGAGGTAAAGAAACCATACTAGGAGTAACATCTGCAATGTCTGCCTCAGATTCAGTATTAAGAGGAGGAAGCGGATCAAGGGGAAGCAGACCTGTGTAATACTTTTCCCTCCAAGATAGATAGTTAGAAGTGCAACCAGGACTAATGGGTGGTAGCAGCTAAAACACAAATCTCTTCAAGTAATTATTATTTGCAATCACCTGATTCTCAATCCTCTCTCTAGAATGAACGCTAGTTCTTTCCTCTCCAAAAGGGTTATAATGATAAAGTCGGTTAAGAGGTACATTCTGGGTATAGCCTAACTGCCTAGCACAGAGTTGAGGATTATATAAGCTTCAAAGCCACAAGTTGGATTTGTGGGATTATCAATATTGTCTCATTTATGGAGATACCTAGGTGTAACAGGCTGGCCCAGAAATCACGAAGGGTATGGTCCATCACCATAGATATGGTAACCTTGGAAGATAACAATGGCATCAAAAGACCACCAGGTAAAGTATCAGTGAACAAGAAATGCTCAGAATCAGGTCGATTTGAAGGCAAAGACAAGAAGAAATTGAAGATTTCTACAAAAGACCTTTCACTGGCGCAAGATAAAACAGACTGCCCATAAGAAGTGAATTTGACAGGTAGTTGGTAGCTAGGGAACATGCAAGGGGAAGACAGGTTGATTTGCAAAGGTGCCGAAGACATACCAGCAGAGTAGACACCATAAGAACAGAGCATGCTCTTTAAAGGTAGGTTCCCCAAGGTGCATTGTAGAGCTCAAGCCTTGATAGGAGAAAATTTTCTTTTCTTCCATTACTCCTACCTCGACGATTCTGACAGAAGTGAAAAGGCTGGGAGAATCTGGACCTGTGACGGACAGCCCAGTTAGGGCATGCATGTCCCTCATTAGGATGGTCATGTGGCCACCGAGGAAAACAAAAGAATTTGTTGAACAGGACCAGAAACAGCAGGCCGCTGAAATCAAAGCTGGGTTGAAAGGAATCAGCTCAAGAGTCATGTCAATAAATCGATCAAGTCCCTGCTTTATCCATTGTACACCAAAGGCAATACAAAGCCGATTGACCTAATCTCTCCACCCTAGAGGCAGTTTGGGCCAAGAGCGATGTCGTTCTAACATGGGTAGCTCATCGATATAGTTTGCAAGAGCTCTTCATGAGGGAGTGATGACAAGCTTGCAAGTTTCTCGACGAAGAGGTGAGAGTCGATGGAAGCAGTATTGGGAAGGAAGGAAGCCATTGATTAGAGCTTTGGAGAAGAGGTGAGAAAAAGGTGAGAGCTTTTTCAAACAAATGAAAAGTAAAGAGGCGTGTAGGAGTGAGAAGCCCTAAAAGCAGTAGCTGATCATATTAGATCAGGTAAACAACGAGTTTGAATTTTAATTGGGTTTTGATTCTGTAGTAACTGACATTCGAGAAGGAGGCGATACAAATCAGCTTTAAATCCAACTTTGAACAGTTGAATTCAAGCTTGGGGGGGGCAATTGTTGGCACCAAAGATATTATGGGCTTTATAGGCCTAGTCCATGTACAAAGCCCAAAGTGCAGTCTATACGGTCCATCATTTTTTGAATCAATCACAACCCACAATCCCATTTTATTGAGAAAGAGAAGCCCAATTGCTGAGGATAAATGCTCAAGTGTAGGTTTGTTGAGAGTGGTCAGTGTAAAGTGGAAGAGGTTATGGTAGTTAGAGGGAGGTGGTCCAGGTGGCAGCATATGAGAGAAGTGAGGGAAGTTGTTGTGAGAGGGTGGTATTAACTTCCAATTGACAGAACATGGAGCAAATCAAGGTTAACTGCAGTAAGATCATGGTTTCATGGAGAATTTCATGAAAAGGAGAGAAAGTATAAAAAATTGGTAGGCAGACACACAAAAAAGACACACACAAACAGTCAGACAGACAGACAAAAAACTCAAGCCCAAAGGCACTTTCAAGCTTCCGAGCATTCTAGCTCTCTAATTACTTTCCAAATCCTTGTCAATTTCGAGCAAATATCATGTTGTTCATTCCAAATTCCTTTGTATTTATTACTCGTCAAGTTTCAATGCCAACTATCATTGTGTAAATTGTTCTTGGTGTCTATCTATTTTTCTTTATTCCAATCTCAACAAAGCACACTACAGTGGAGTTGTGGAACCTAGAACTATTCAGGTCCCAAGATAGTTCGTTCAATCGTCTAGATAGAAGTCTTATTTACATTCGGTGCATTTCATTTAAATTAGTGTAGGAAACTATAAGCCTTGGCACACTTGCAACTCATTACCACCGTGGGCCACTTTTTGGTGTCAACAATGGGATGCATGGGGAGGGAGATTGGAGTCAAATTTTATTATTATTATTTTCTTGTGTCAGGAACTTAGTTGATTTTATTTTTCTCCTTCTAAGGAGTTATTGAAATAGGTGAATTGATTAAGTGTCTAAATATTCACAGATTGCGATTGTTTTAAGTTTATCTAATAGAGTTCGTTTCAATTTTGTTATAGTGAGTATTGTGTTAATTTCATTAGAACATTTTGAGTTTAGGTTAAGAGACACTTGTTAGCCTTGCGTGCACTTGGGGTTACCCATTAGTGCGTGGCGTTGTTATGTCTTTGACCTTCGGGTTGGGGGTGTGACAGTGGGTACGACCAATAACAAGGCACCATCTTCTAGACCTGTAGCCCTTCCTCAATCTCAAAAGAATCTACCTGATGTTAGCTCCATCTCAACTGAAAGCGAGCGTTCCTCATTGGGCCAAAATATACTTAATTGTCAAATCAACATTTTTTAACGCATTTTGACGGAAGTGCCAAAATAACCATTTTGGAAAGTGCAAGGTCCTGTTTGACTCAAAACAAAGTTTAGGGGTCTTTTTGATCCCAAAAACAAAGTAGAGGGGTCGAATCCATACTTATCCCTTATTTTATTCATGTGGTCAAAGTCAAATCACTTGACCATTGTATTCAAATTGGCTTTTTTTTGGATTTAGGCCACCTCTGTTATAAGGGGGATGGGGGCTTGCAATCCATTTACCAAGAATTACCTACAATCTTTTTAATCAGAACCTTTCATTTCATCTAATAGAGACAAAAGAGACATGTAGACTAGGATGAAATTGATTCTTTCTTAAGGCAAATCCGCACGTCTCTCCTCCATGAGTCAGTCTTGCATTCCTCGAAAAACCTCTCTATCTGCTTCCATTTTTTCTTCCTTCTTCCCTTCGATAATTGAACACTTCAGATCCATCATTTCGTCACCATCAGCAGAGCCACTACTGGGAAATGGATTCCCACGGGCAAGGCTTAATATGAGAATGAAAGATAACAAAAGACATAATCTATTATCATGAGTTAATTGGAAACTGAGAATAATAACACTCTTTTAACTTTTCATAGGGAGATCTACAGATCTGTTATAAATTTTGAAAATTTCTCAACTGATCAATGATGGTTTTAAGAACAAAGGAGTTGTGAGGAATTCTTGAGATTTGAAGGTGGTCAAGGAATGTCGAATGGAAGAGTTTTGAGAGTGGTCATGAGGAATTCTTGAGATTTGAGAGTGGTCTTTCTCGTATGCAGCAGCTTTTCGTCAATGAGACTTGGAGGCAAGGAGTGTCGAATGGAAGAGAGAGGGAACGGGGAGAAGCGAATTGATGCGGGGTTGAGGGAGAAGTTTACCTTAGATACATGTCACTTTTTCTTGTGTTAGATGAAATGGAGGGTTATGATCAAAAACATTGTGGGAAATTTTTGGTAGATGGATTGCAGGCCCCATCCCTTGCAATGGGTAGAGGAGGGAGGGGACTGCACTGGCCTGGTCTAAGTCCTCGGTTTTCTTCATCTATTTAGGGCTTGGGTATGTTATCGATTTAGTCACATTTAGTTTTGGTTTGAAGTCCAAGCTCACGATGAAGTCACGTGGAATATAATAGTCCACTTCTTTTGCTTTATCTAAACCACGGAACAAAGTTGTGTTTCATCTCATTATTTATTGGATAGCGCTACGTATCCCTAACAAATTCAAGCATAATCAGCCATAATAAGTAATTAGACAACGTAATAACGAATGTCAATGTAATTAGACAACGTAATAACAAAAGTCAATGTAATTAGACAACGTAATACTGTTATGGCCAGTTATGGGAGAAATTGTTAGGGGATATATAGAGTTTTCATTATTTATATTATTGGTAGCACTAGTCATACATAACCAAACATCCATAAGTGTACATAAGCACACATGGCATGACACATAAGCCTAGTGACATGATAATTTTTTGAATTAAAACCTAGACTAAAAGAGGTGCCCCAACCCTATAACTCTTACTTTCTCTTTCTCTCATTCTCTCTTTCGTCTTTCACAAACCCATTTGAGAGTGTTGGGCAAGAAGATGAGAGAAGACGATACCCATTTTATTGGACGGAAGGCTGTATGGGCAGTGACGGTATTCCATTTCCGACGGCGATTCGATCGGTTTTCGACCATCGAGGGTATGGAATCCATGGATTTGTGTTTATGTAACAATTTTATAGTTTTTAGATTTCTGTTTTCTGAGAAAAAGTTATAATACTCTAGCCTATTATTTATTGGGAAAAAGTTATCCAAATGATGTTGTAAAAGTGGTATTTGATGTGAGATTGAGATTGTTCGAAGTTATTTGTTGGTAGATAGCTGATTTGTCTGGTTTGATGTGTTCTGTGTTGATAGTGTATAATGCTACAATTGAAATGTAAATGTTTGCAATTACACTGATACTAGTTGTAATTACATTGAGGTTGGTGGTAATTACACTCTTTATTATACTTTTAATAATATGTCTATTACATTATTTCAATTTGTAATTATACTTCATTCAATCTGGAAGATTACAAAAGAACATTGAATAATTACATTATTCGAATGTGTAATTGCACCTTGATAATTTCTAATTACATTATTGTGGTCATATTTACACAATTCACAATATATTGCTCTAATGGCACTACTGTTAAACGGTGATGAGGAAGCCGTGGAGAAGCACTAGTGGAGGTTAGTGGTGGTCATGAAGATTTATAAAGGTGAGACCTTTTTAAGCAAGGAAAAAGAGTGTCAAATTTCCAAAAAATTTGATTTTATTTAGGATTATCACTGAGAAGAGTGAAGACGTTGATTTTGTAGAGGGAGAAACATGCAACACACCACTTTTTCTAATTTTATTAATTACTTTCATATTTTGTTTTGTCCTGATTTGATTTTGGGAATTCGGGAATGATTTGTAAATTGGAGGTCAAATACTGTGTAATTATCAACCTAAACAATGTAATAAAGCCAAATACTGTGTAATTATCAACCAAAACAATGTAATGAGGACCTATATAAAATGAGACAGTCATATCTTCATACCTTGGTTAGTTTAGGTTTGTGGGTCGCTATTGTTCTTTCTTGGCTGGTTGGCCACAATTCTTATTTGCGAGGGCGGCTTCAGCTACTGTGCCCACTGTTTGGGGTCTTCCATGTTGTGAGTTTGTTTATCTTTGGTGCTTGTGTTGTTTTTGCCTCAGAGCTGGTTTGGGTGCTCTCCTCTTTCTCTAGACATTCAAAGTTTTATTCGAAGTGAATAATTGCATTATTCCAATGCGTAATTACACATTGATAATTTGTAATTACATTATTGTGGTTTAATTACATAGTTCACAATATATTCCTCTAATATCATAATAAAAAATTGTTTTCTCAAATTATATAACAATATATTGAATCATCAAAAAGACTGAGTTCAAAACATACAAATATCAATGTGAATCCAATTTGTTTTATGTGTTGATACCCTTGGCAATATATATGTAATTACATTGTTTGCAGTCCAATTACACTATATATCTATATGGCAAGTGTATGTACACTTATGGACATTTATTATAGGGCCGTTTAGTATTTTTGTTATTTTATTTTACAATTCAAACTCATGCCCGTTCGATCTACTTTATATCCAATCAAGCTTTCAAATATTTCTTGTATATATGTGGCTTCATAGATCATAGCCGTTACACATCAAGTTCGTTTTGACAAATAATTTCGAGAGTAGCATATATTCTAACATATGTTACAGTTATTCATAAAGATAAATAATTTTAAATAATATGAATAATTATAATTAACAGAATTATTAAAAGAATCATTAAATAGTTAAATCATTATCTAATAAATTTGTAATGAATAATTAAATTCATTGTAAATAATTACTAATGAATAATTAAGAGAGAGATGTGAAGAGAAGAAGAGGAAGAAAGGGGTAATTTAAGTAGTTCAATAAAAAATAGAAGGTAGTTAGGGAAGAAAACCAATATTGTCTCAAAATGGTTCTCTAACAGACAATATATACTACTTAGTATCTGCTATATTCTATCTATTTCTTCATTTCTAAAACACAACAAGTGACAATTCAAAATTTATCAATTTATGCTATAAGTCTATCTTAATATCAAGCCCAACACTCTAGTTACACACTGAAATTGGGCTCAATTCGGACTCTTTTGATGATTAGGATTTGTATAATTACGTCTAAGTCCTTAAATATAAACTAAGGCTTGTTTCTGCCCATTAAGCCCGTAGTGTATCATGAATCCAAATTATGGCCTTTTGTTCTTATACTGGAGCACTCGCATTAGTGTCTCTTAACCGATTCTATATATTACCTCCTCAAACACCATTTTTTTGATAATTTGTAGCTTCTCTATTTAACAACCACTGCATCAATATCTCCATTATAATCTCTACTTCATCGAAATATTAATTTTTTTCTTTCTTCATTGATTTTATATTATTTAAGAGAGGGGTGTGATGCAGGAGATATGAGAGAACTCATACAGAACTCTAACAGATTATGATGCAACTGATTTTTTGCCCAAATCTGAATTTTCTATTATATAAAATATCTACTTGCATCAATTTAGAGAAATTGATGCAAATGCTCTAACCCACAAATCTTATTCAGCAGTAACTCTTGATCTAGTAAGATGGTCCAGAACATTTTCTAGTGCATATATTTAAAAGATGGATCAATTCAATTAAGTGGTCAGGTCAGTGGTTGATTAATGGTGCGGCCTGTAAGATTTTTAATTAAATTATTTATATTTACTTAGTAGTTGTTCATTAATAATATCATTTCAAGTAGTTGTGCTATTGTAAATAGTCATAAAAAAAAATTTGTGGGCGCTCCCCTTGAACCCTCACAAAAAAAAAAACGAGTTGGAATATTATTCTATAATAGCCCACCCCAACATTAATCGCTGACTCCGCCTCTGCTTTGTTGCAATTGTACATTTTGACCAAGTAAAATAATATCCCCTATTTTGCCCGCACCCATACCATCCATCTTCTCTACACCACCTATTTATCCCACTATTCCAAATTTTCTTACATAACAGACGACAAAAACACCCATTACACATCCTGCTCATAATTTTTTTCTTAATCCTTACACTTTTCTATCTAGTGATTTTGTAATTAGCAAACTCATTTCACTTGAACTTATGGAGAACAACCATCATATTTGGAGTTGTAACATACAAAATGCTCTACAACACAAGAAACAAAATTGATTTCATTGATGGCTTACTCAATGTATCTCCAACTCAGAATTCTAATTATCAGTTGTGGAAAGTGTTGGAAACATCCAACTCGCGAAAGCGTATAAGGACCTCATAGACATAAACGATAGCTAGACAGGTCTCAAAAATTTCTTATCAAATACTAATCACCATAGCATAAACCATATATCAATTAATTGTAAGTAGATAATTTACCTTAAGATCTCTCTGATTTGATCTCTAATAATCAGGAACGAAGGATGGAGTCAGGGAGTTTGATACTAAGCTCAAACCTGCGGATCTTCCACCGTATGCACCAATTCCCAAACTCGGATTGAGAGGATGATCTCTTTTCTCCAAGAACCTAAAGAACACAAACCAAAACTGGTGGAAAGTGGAAACAATTAGAGAGTAGAGAGGCCAACTGGTGTCTCAAAACTTGTGTCAACAAAATACACACTATATGTGTATTTATAGGGTCGGCCACACCTAGGGTTTTCTCCCTAGGCGGGCTGGCCCCTAAGCCTCTCCTTCTCCTAATTCCAGTCCGTTTTGATTTTCCTGTATCTTCTAGTATTGGGCTTCTGGGCTACAGTGGGGACCAATTAGGAAAAATAAAACATGGGCTTCCTATGAACTATAATTATTAGTCCATACCCATGGACATAATTATAATATATTTCACTAAAATATTATAATTGCACTCTCCGTTTTATCTCAAATTAAATCTGAGCCTTTCGTTATACTTGTTCATAAAATTCCTCACGTTAAGGTACAAATACCCGTCAATTAAATATGCCACTGACATATAATATTTAATTGACATCTTTAAATATTTCATTGAGCTTACCGCTTAACTTATTTGAATGTGTCGGATTAATTAAAATCCACCCGTAGGGTTTTGACACAATCTCAAATCCTATAAGCATTCTCAAGAGGGTATCATCAATCCATAATTGGACGTGAATTTTATTAATAGATTATTTTCCATCGTACATTTAATGCGATGACCCAACTCTGTTTGTTGGCCTGCACAAAAAGACCTCACCCTATAGTAAATCGAAGTTCCATACATTAAATGTAGATGTACTAACAATCTTTAACAAATTAAGAATATGAACAATTCTATGACGTCTGTGTAAGTGTAGAATTTTCTATATAGTCAGACTAGGAAAATTGACTCACACATAGTCTTGATCAATACACTCCGAGTGTACTGGTATAGTAAGTTCAAGCTTTGCCGCTCTCCATAACCAAGATAGGTATACTGGAATACTATACCACAGTTGTTGCAACCAGGGTCACGATGCGGACCGACGATGGAGGATGAAAAACGTTTAGAGTCGCCACCAATTGAGTTAAGGTGCAATTGGACACCATAAAGACCTGCGAACCAGAGAAAAGGGGTACGTGGATCGATTGAGTATGTGGAAAGGTATTAGACACCCCACAACTCTCGTTTGAAAACGGTTACCCTAATTAATTTAATGGCTATCTCATGGAAACTTGCTCTTTGCAAGATATAATTGTTTTGAGAAAAAGTTTGTATGAAAAATACTATCAATTTATGATAGTTTGTGAAAAAAAAAATCATGAATAACACCATCAACTTATGATAGTATTTTTTTTGAAAAAATTTGAAATATTACTATCAACTTTTGATAGTTTGGAGAAAGTTTGGAATAACACTATCAACTTATGATAATTTTAATAAAATGCCCTGCCCACTTTCGATAGGTTTAATAAAAATGCACTACCAACTTTTGTAGGTTTAATAAAAGAATACCAACTTATGGTATAACTTGGGTCAAATTTTAGATACCAAGTTATGGTATCAATAGACTATTGAAAAAAATATTACCTATCAATTTAACCTATCATTGTCAACTTATGACTAATTTATAAACAAAATTAGATAAGGTCCATATTCAAATAAAGAAAAACAACTTATGATTTTCTTAATTGAAATGACCTATATCCAATTTTAAATTTTAAATTTACACAGTTAGAATCCATACTCATACACATGATCCAAATAATAAATGTCCAAATTATACAAGGCAACATGGATGAATTAAATCACACAACATGAGGGCCAAATATACACAAATTGCAATAAACCGAGACAAATCCTGAAATCGCACAAGCTTTCATTAATTCCGCTCCAAATAGAGTCCATAAACCTGCCCAAAAACAACCCACAAATTGTCGAGAAAACAACCCACAAACTGCCTAACAACTGCACAAAAAAACTACTCAATACAGCCCAGAAATTAACCAGAAAACTGTCCAGAAATTAACCAGAAGACTGCCTAAAAACTGCACAAAAATCTGCTCAATAGAGCCCATAAATTAACTAGAAAACTGCATAAAAATTAAAAAAAAAAAACTGCACAAAACTGCCCAAAATAACATCAAAATCGGATATCAAAACCAAATATTAGCATGGTAAGCATACAAAGATCCTAGCGAATAAATCAAATCTAGATGTTCTTTTCAACAAGGCAAAATGGATGCAAAGAATGTTTACCTATGAAGAACAAAACTCAAAAGATGATAATGAGCTAAACCCTCCTTTCCTCTTTTTTCTTCTTCTTTCTTTTTTTTTCGTCTCTTTTTCTTTCTCTCCTCCTATGGCTGCCTCCTCTCCTGTTTTTTTTTCCACCAAAAGCCAAAACCCCTTTTTTCTTCTTTCTCTCACGCCTCTTTTTCTCTCCTTCTATTCTCTTGTTTTTTTTTTTCCGGCTCCCTCTCTGTTTTGTGTGTCCATGAGACTCTCTCTTCTTCCTTTTATATTATGAGACTAAAACCCTATTTTTCTCTTTTTACCAAAAAACCCCCAAACCCTATTTCCTCTCTCTTTAGTAACCCTAAGAAACTAACCTTTGTTGTCTTTTTCATTCTTTTTGCAAAACCCTAAAAAGGTGCCACCTTTTCTCTTTTTAAGGTTTTATTTTCAAAATCTTTTAATTCCCTTATTTTTTAAATATTTTTTAGGGTTTTAATTTATGGGTACTTATGGGCTCATGGGTCAAGGTAATGATTTTTTATAGGCGTGTGGGTCTAAAAATGGGCTTTTTAATTTTTATGGTCATGTGGGCTTGATGTGAATTATTCACAAGCGGACAAGTCGCACAAGTAATAAAGAGTGAATAGAGTATTGTTCCCATGAAGATATATTGGAAATTTCAATTCAATGTCAATCCAAGTAATTATCACACTAAGATGGCAATGCGAATTGTTGGTTGTATTTTATCTAATGCTAAACAAGTAATTAAGAGATCACTAAGTAAATGACAATTTGAGTAAGTAACCAAACAACAAACAAGAAATTGAGTCGTCAAGAGAAGTAAACACTAGGATTCCCAATATCACCACCTCTTATCCAATTGAACTCCATTGATTCATTAATTCCCAATTCCCAATTCCCAATTTAATTGTTGACAATCGATTTCCCAACATATTCAATGTTCTATTCCTCGATACACCAAAAGTGTTTTCACTATAAATCCATGTTATTCCTAACACTCGGATTCATATATTGAAAACCCGTTAAGAACAATGGAAATCATGTAACGATTGCATAAGTCATAAATCTATATTCCTATGGTTCATGCAACCTATGTTCTCTATGGACTCTTGCAACCCTAAGCATATCCTTTTGGTCTCAACCTAGGCTCAAAATCATCCAAATGGTGATCAAGCATTTGAAAGCAATAAGCACATCCATAGAGAATAAACAATGCAAAGAGAGATTCAAGAATAATAAACCAATCTCATTCTACCTTCAAAGAGGGGTTCCATTAGGACCCCTAGTTAGAGCATTAGTTCCTCATAACCAAGGAATACAAATCAAGATCCAAAATGGTAGTCATTAAATACAAGAACAAGTAAGAAATAAAGAGAAACCCCTGAAACCCCTTGCTCAAGCTTCAATGGCTGCTGTAGACAAGTCTCCAAAACCCTTGATTTTGCTTCCAAAGTCCAAAAGTCCTTCAAACCCTAAAAATCTATGCTTTTATACTCCCAAAAACTCTCAAGTAGTTTTTCTAACAAGCCTGTGTAGTTTGGAAATGGACCCACATGATTTGAGGGTAATTTCGGGCAGTAGAAATCTTCAGAATCATGATTCGGGACTGGCCGATCGATCGTACTTGGTCACCGATCAATCGAAATTTCTCTCGGGCCAAATCCAGCTTCAAGGCTGTCCAATCGATCGGACTATGGGCCGATCGATCGGATTTCTGCTATGACTCCAATTTTCATCCTTTTCGCTCCTTTTCTTCCATAATTGCCCTTACACCTGAAATGCACAATTAACCACTCTTTAGGCAGAATTAATTCTAAAACGACTCTAAACAATGCAAGATTTCATGTAAACGGATGCACAATTATATGTATATAATTGGCACTTCAAACACCCCCACACTTAATCTTTGCTTGTCCTCGAGTAACTGTAAAATCAATAAGAAATGAAATCTACAACTTTCCCACAATCTCAAAACTAAAAGTAGTTCAAAGGCAAAAGAGAATCGTCAACAAAACTGTAGCTCAGTAATCTTTTATAAAATGCCAAGTAGCCTTAGGATCATATATCAAACTCAAACAGAAAACACAGCACATTACAAAGCTCTTAGCTCAACTTCAAGCCTCACAGATATTCACTCACAAGCAAAATCGCACTAAAACGGCTAAGTGTTTCTCTCAAGTGCATGTGGGCGGAATAATGTAAACAAGAAATCAGAATTCCCACATGCAATAATTCAATGGAAACTCAAGGAACAAATTAAATGATCTCATGAATGGATGTCACTTAACCAAGCAATTGACCTACATCCTTATTCACAAACTTGTGTTCAAATCCAAGGTATTCTCAAAATCAAGTGGGACTTTTTAAGCTTGTAATGTAGGGTGAAGGTTAGATGAGAAGGGCAAAGGGTACAAGATTTTGAATAAGTGGAGAAACATTACATATAGAAATATCATTCAAACTTTCCCACTACTTCACTATCTTTTTATTCCTCCATCATCCCCTTTTCTTCACAATCAACTTTACAATGTAAGACCACATGCAAATGCACTTTTATTTCATTCTAACCAGAATTTTTTTTTTTGCAAGAATAATTGCATGCTCCTTTTTACAATATTTTCCATTTCCCACCGATCAACACCCCAAATTTCTTCCAAAAGAGAACCACAACATGCATCCACACTCCCTCAATGTCCAATAAATTCAGCATATACCATCCCATCTTCTCATTTAAGATAAACAACTCTTTCTCCACAATAATAATAAGAAGACAAATGGCTATGAACAAAAGGCTAGTGTTTGGATTCAAATAAGGGTGCAATGGATAACATGTATAAGATAGGGTGAGAAAGGTATTTATCGATCCAAAAATGGCCTTACTCTCATCTTTCAAGAACATTATTGAATTTCTCACAAGAAAGTGACTAGGATGTAATGTCATGTAATGAATACTTAGCCAACAATCAAAATGAAGGATAATGAGATCAAACAAATATTATAGTGAGCGGAACAAAAACAATAGAGTTGATTTTCATCACTCATTGAGAAATGAATGGCTCAAAAACTCACATTGGTACAAGTCTCCACAATTTGCCAAGTAATGGACGTGCAACTACCGAAAAGTTTTCAATTTGATCCTTTGGCACAAGTTTAATTTGAACAACAACATCAATTTCTAAGCCACAATTCATCAATTCATCTCCAATGCAATGAACACATCAATAGTAAGCATCATAGAAAGGGGAAAGCAACACGAAAATTTTAGAAGAAAAATTACACTACCATAAAATTCAAGAGTTCCAAGGGAGAGAAAAAAATAAAAGGAAAACACAATAAAAGGAAAAGTTTCCTTCCCACCCCCACACTAGATGTGAACACTGTCCTTAGTGTTTCAAATTGTAAATACGAAGTAGGGAAGAGAGGAACAAAACAACCTGGGTGATCTCAAATAGAACGTCGCCTAGATGGAAGAGGAGCAATGGTAGGCTCAACAGTAGCAGATGCAGGTGCAGGTGCAGGTGCAGATGTAGATGTAGACTGCATGGACAATTGGCGCAAAAGATCTATCATCTCGGACTGCTGAGCACGAATAACAGCCAGCTGGTCACGGGTCTCCATCTGACACAACTCAATGGCATCCAACCGCTCCTCTATAGGGCGAGTAGGAAGGGGATCAGCAGAACTGGAGGAAGCACCGGGATCCACTGGCTCAGCATCAATATCAACAGCTGGAGGAAGATGACCCGTACGTAAGTTCTAGTCGACTGGGGAAAGCTCAGAAACAAGAGCATCCACCGGTCGCTGGTAGCTCGTGGCTCAAATGGTGGAGTAAACGAGTGATCAACCGTGGAAAGAATAACCGCATCTTCTTCCCCTCACGCACCTCCATCGAGCACTGTAGCATGGCTCAGACAAAGTAGGCTCCCACATCAAACCAACACTCCTGGTGGAAGTAGTAAAGTAACTGCAATACTGGGCCACGCCTCTCATATTTATGGTCATGGGGCCATAAATTCTTCTTCACCATACTGTTAATAACCCATAGGCGAGAGGAAATAGAGCCTTGCATTATAGCATGCTTGTTCTTCTAACGGACCGCGGGATCTGGGACCAAGGTGTGGAACATGGTCGTGTGGTCAACCTCTACCGGAGGTCCGACTAGAAGATCCTCAGAGTAAGCAGTTGGATAACCAAGAGAGGTGCAAATATCTGCAATCGTGAATGTATATGAAACTGCTCCTCGGTCAATCTTGGACACTCTCACAGTATAGCGTGCAGGACCGTCCTCGCCCTCAATTGGATCAACCTCGCGCAAAGTGCGGTAGACAACACGGACTAAAGCTGAGTAGACATCAATCATGAAATGGTTGGCGTCCCATAAAAAACACAACCTGGCGCGATGTAAATATTCCCTGGCCCACGAGTTCAGCGGCTGGAGCATGATAGCACCATTTATCCTCCAATCAGGCTCAATACGAGCGGAGGCAAAATTATCTTCAGAAGGTTGAGGGCGTGGAGGAGCCACAATTTTCTTTTTAGCGCCACACGCTCTCTTGGGGGAAGGTGGTGGAGTAGTCAAGCTAGATGCCTCGGCTGCCTTGCGTCATCCCATTCTGCAAAAATTTAAGACAAATGAGAGTATAACACAAAAAATGTAGAGAAAGCAAATGCAGCAAGATCCGACACATTTAGCATTGGCATAGCATCCATCAACACTTGAAAAACAAGACCCCACAAGCACCCAAATCACCTAGATTTTCGGCACATAACCCAGCCCTATACCTCATGCAATAGCATTTTTGCGCAAAAAAAAAAAATTGGCAAATTAGCACCAAATTCACGCAATGCACAACTCAACATGATATATATATATATATATATATAATGGAAATATGAATGTGAGCATACAAAGAATGGTGCGTGAAATTGCAATTTCAAACCAAGAAAGTTGGGTGAGGCATTTTATCAAACATGTTGTGCGCATACTTAATCAAAGCTCAAAGAAGGACTCAAAAGTGCCATGGTTCTCTCCTAGCTGTAGAAGAAACAGATTCCAGAGACCACAAATGACAATTCACACACTTCTAAGCAGTACTTTACCAACACACACTATCCATAATCCATACAAAGCAACCAAGGTAGCACACAGTCTCAAAATGGAAAGCCAAGAGAAGTAAAAGAATCATACCTGGGATGTATGCTAAGCAAAATGAGGAGATTGAGTGGGTGCAAGTGGAATTGAAAAAAAATGGATGACACTGGGTGAGGGGCTGTCGAGCGTGAGAGAAGAGAATAGAGAAAGAACAAATAAGGAGAAATGGGGCGCTGCGCGGGCTAGGGTTCTTTTAAAAACCCTGGCCCACGAATCCGATAGATCGGTATTAAATCCGATCGATCGGTTTCAACTCACCTGGTTCGATTGATCGGACACCAAGCCCGATTGGTCGGACTTTGCCTTTGTCTCATTTTCTCACAACTGCATATCCTGCACCAAAACACTACATGACCAACCCAGGTAGTTTTCAAAATAAGCAAAACATATAAAAACATGAAAATAAAGCAATTTAAAAGAGAATAGGGAACGAAGTTACCCCGGTTGGGTTGCCTCCCAACAAGTGCCTAGTTTGTAGTCGATGGCCCGACTCTTGCTTGCTCATTGTTGTGGATCTTGGAGAGGAAGAGTGACCTTCCTTCCAGAAAATTCAGCTTCATAGTAGGGCTTCAATCTCTGCCCGTTCACCTTGAATGAAGTCCTCATTGTTCCATGCTTAATCTCAATGGCTCTGAGAGGAAACACCGCGGTGACTAGAGAAGGACCCGACCATCTTGATTTGAGCTTGCTCGAAAATAGACGGAGTCTTGAATTGAATAACAACACTTGTTGCCCCACCTTGAACTCCTTCCGAACAATATGACTATCATGCCATTTCTTGGTCCGCTCCTTATAAATTTTTGCATTCTCATAAGCATCAAGGCGGATTTCATCTAGCTCATTCAATTGCAAAACACGTTGCTCTCCTGCACTAGCCATATCAAAATTCAAAAATTTAATAGCCCAAAAGGCTTTGTGCTCCAATTCAACCAGGAGGTGACAAGCTTTCCCAAATACCAAGCGGAAAGGAGACATGCCAATAGGAGTTTTAAAAGCTGTACGGTAAGCCTACAAGGCGTCATCTAACTTCAAGGACCAATCCTTCCTTGACCATTCACCGTTTTTTCAAGAATTTTCTTCAACTCTCTATTAGAAATCTCCACTTGGCCACTTAAACTTCAAAACCCCTTTTGAATCATTGGTGGGTAACGGCCATGGCCTCCACCCATTGGCAAACACCGCCACAAGGATGTAGTAATTTCCCAAAGAGTTAGGGAATGGCCCCATAAAATCTATGCCCCACACATCAAAAAGCTCTACCTCAAGGATATTGGTTAAAGGCATTTGATTTCTATTTGAAATGTTCCCCGTGCGTTGACATTCATCACATGCTAGAACGAATGAATAGGCATCCTTAAACAAAGTAGGCCAATAGAACCCGGATTGCAAGACTTTGGCGGCAGTCTTGTTACCCCCAAAATGACCACCACATGGAAATGAATGGCAATGTCTCAAGATACTAACCATCTCTTCATCTGGAACACACCTCCGTATAACTTGGTCCGCACATTGCTTCCACAAGAAAAGTTCTTCCCAATAATAAAAATGAACCATATGAAGGAATCTCTTTCTTTGAGGGTGAGATAAGTCAGGAGGAAGAATCTCCTTGGCCAAGAAGTTCACAAAATCAGCATACCAAGGAGTTGTAGAGGAATGAATAGCAAACAATTGTTCATCTGGGAATGTTTCTTTGATAGGAACATTGGCTTCTTCCCGGCCTTCCAATAATCTAGACAAATGGTCTGCCACCATATTCTTGGATCCCTTTTTATCCCGAATTTCCAAGTCAAATTCTTGTAAAAGAAGAATCCATCGAATCAACCTTGGCTTGGCTTCCTTTTTCGTCAACAAATAACGCAAGGCTGCATGATTGGTATAAACAGTAACTTTGGAACCAATCAAGTAGGATCGAAACTTGTTAAGGGCAAAGACAACGGCCAAGAGGTCTTTCTCTGTTGTTGTGTAGTTAAGTTGAGCATCATTGAGAGTGCGGCAGCATAATAGATTACATGCAGAATTTTATTCTTCCTTTGACCAAGAACCGCTCCCATAGCATAACCACTAGCATCACACATGAGCTCAAAAGGAATGTTCCAATCTGGAGAAGTGATGATAGGGGCTGTAGTAAGTTTCTCCTTGAGAGTAGTTTAAGCTTCCAAGCACTCCTTGGTGAAATGGAACTTGACATCTTTCAACAATAGTTCACACAAAGGCCTTGTGATTTTGGAAAAATCCTTGATGAAGCGCCTATAGAAACCCGCATGCCCCAAGAAACTTCTCACCTCTTTAACCGAAGTTGGTGGAGGGAGTTTCTCAATAATCTCAATTTTAGCTCTATCCACTTCAATGCCCTTTTGTGAAATTCGGTGCCCCAAGACTATCCCTTCTTGCACCATGAAGTGACATTTCTCCCAATTAAGTACTAGATTGGTTTCTTCACATCTTTGAAGCACCATAGATAGATTTTTCAAACAAGAATCAAATGATGAACCAAAAACAGAAAAGTCATCCATGAATATCTCAATTGTGTGCTCCACCATATCACTAAAAATACTCATCATACACCGTTGAAAAGTGGCCGGCGCATTGCATAATCCGAAGGGCATCCTTTTATAGGCAAAAGTTCCAAAAGGACAAGTGAAAGTAGTATTTTCTTGGTCTTCCGGAGCAATGGCGATTTGATTGTACCCCGAATAACCATCCAAGAAGCAATAATAAGAGTGCCCCGCAAGCCTCTCTAGCATTTGATCAATAAAAGGCAAGGGAAAGTGATCCTTCCTAGTGGCATTGTTGAGCTTCCTATAATCAATGCAAACTCTCCAACCGGTAGTAGTCCGAGTGGGAATCAATTCATTCTTCTCATTTTTCACCACCGTGATTCCACCCTTTTTGGGGACAACTTGCACCGGACTTACCCATGAACTATCCGAAATGGGGTAAATAATTCCAGCTTCAAGAAGTTTTAAAATTTCAGCTTTCACCACATCTTTCATATTGGGATTTAATCGGCATTGATGTTCCACTAAAGACTTGTAGTCCTCCTCCATTAAAATACGATGCATGCACATAGTGGGGCTAGTTCCCCGAATATCCACTATTGTCCACCCCAAAGCCATTTTGTGCTCCCTCAACACTCTTAGGAGCTTGTCCTCTTCCTCCGGATTCAAATTCAAAGAAATAATAATCGGTAGAGTATTAGAACTACCCAAGTAAGCATATCGAAGATGGGACGAGAGAGGTTTCAATGTAAGTGTAGGAGCTTCCATAATACTTGGTTGTGGTCTAGAAGGCAAGACGCCAAGAGGTTCAAATTTCCGAAACCTTCTCGGTTTAGACTCTTTCATAGATTCTAAGCAATGCATGAACTCCACCACATCATCATCACCACACTCTAGAGCATCCTCATTCACCAAGCAAGTCTCAAGAGGGTCTTTGCAAGAAGTTATGGTATAAGTGTGAGTCAAGATATGATCCACCGTGTCTATGCGAAAACAAGATTCTCCGTCTTTCGGGTATTTGGTGGTTTCAAACACTTTGAATGTGACTTGTTCATCCGCAATTCTCAACACCAAAGTGCCTTTTTCCACATCAATGAGAGTTCTCCCCGTACACAAGAAAGGTCTCCCCAAAATAATTGGAGTATTAGAATCTTCCTCCATATCAAGAATCATAAAATCCACTGGAAAAACCAATTTATCCACCTTGACAAGAACATCCTCAATGATACCACGGGGATATTTAATAGATCGACCAGCCATGACAAGAGACATTGTAATGGGGCTGATTTCATGCAAACCAATGAGCTTGGCTATTGATAGTGGCATTAAATTAATACTCGCTCCCAAATCACATAGCGCCCTTTCAATCACCGTGCTACCAATGGTGCAAGGAATGGTGAAACTTCCAGGATCTTTCTTTTTAATTGGAAACTTTTGTTGCACTATTGCACTACACTTTTTCGTCAATTGGACACTCTCATAGTCCTTCATCCTCCGTTTCTTAGAAAGAATTTCCTTCATAAACTTTGCATAGCTAGGCATTTGCTCCAAAGCCTCTGCAAAAGGTATGTTTATCTGCAACTTCTTAAACACCTCAAGGAATTTTGAGAATTGAGACTCCTTCTTGGTGTTTTTCAACCTTTGTGGAAAAGGAATTGGAGGTACATATGCCTTAACTGGAGGTACTGGTAGTGAACTATCAGGCCAATCCAACTCACCTGCAAACCGGGGTTACACATCCCTGCTCTTCTGTATTTTTTCAAAATTTTCAGCTTGATCTACAGTTGTCCGATCGATCGAGAATTAGTCCGATCAATCGGATTTTGGCTGTCTCATTTTCCATTTCAACTGAAATGGAGGTCCGATCGATCGAGGATGATGTCCGATCCATAGGAGCTGGGCTCTGTGACCTCTCAGCTACATTTTCCTGCAATTCTACATTTTTTCAGTTTTTTCGCTTTTTCAGCATCTAGATCAGCAACTGTTTTCACTAGATTCCCATTTCGTAGAGTAATAGCATAACAATGATCTTTCCCTTTCGGATTCACTTTCGTTTGGCTAGGGAGTCCCCCTTTTTCTCTAGATGATAAAGCATTAGCTAGTTGCCCCACTTGTATCTCAAGATTTCTAATGGAAGCCCCTTGATTCTGAATCAATGATGCTTGAGTTTGTAATGCGGAATCGGTCTTGTTAATGAAGTTGTTTGTGTTATTGGCTACTGCCTTCATACTCTCGGCCATCTTGGCAAACATTTCATCAATGTCCCTCTTCTTCTCTTGGGCTGAATTTGTTAAGGAGGAGGGTTTTGCACATTCTGAGTGTTGCTCCAAGAAAAGTTAGGATGATTCCTAAACCCCGGATTGTAGAAATTGGAATATGGATCATTTCTTGGCCGATTGTAATGCCCACCTCCAATAGCATTAGCATGCTCACTTTGAGAAGAAGATGCATTAGTAATCAAGCATTCTCCGGTTTGATGGCTAGCACCACAATAATCACAAGACACTATAGGCATTCCTTGAACCGCATGCACTCCTTGAGGAGAATTCATCGTTAAAGCATCAATCTTTTTAGCCATAGCGGCCAGGCGGTCATCACATTGGCATCTCTTGGATTGCCTTGCCTTTGTGGTAGTCTCTCCGTAGGCCAAGAAGTACTTGTCCTGGCAACCTTCTCAAGCAAAGTTCGGGCCTCCTTTTGAGATTTAGTCATAAAAGAACCACCCGCGGCTGCATCTAACATTTGCCTTGTCGACATACTCAATCCGGAATAAAAGGCTTGATAAACAATCCACTCCGCAAGTCCATGATTAGGACAACTCCTCAAGATAGCTTTGAACCTCTCCCAAGCTTCATGAAAAGATTCAAAATCAAATTGGGAAAAAGTCATGATATCATTCCGGATTTGAATCGCTTTCGCCGGAGGGAAAAGTGTAGATAGAAATTGCTCCGAGAGCTCCTCCCATGTAGTGATGGAGTTAGGAGGGAGTGACATCAACCATGCTTTAGCTTTATCCCTCAAAGAGAATGGAAATAACCTCAAGAGAATTGCATCACATGAAGCACCATGAATATCAAATGTAGCGCAAATGTGCAAGAATGAAGCAATGTGCACATTTGGCTCTTCGTGAGGAAAACCATAGAACACAATGGAGTTGGAAATCATGGTGATAATAGCCGGCTTGATCTCAAAATGAGTGAAGTTGATAGGTGGATACCGGATACTAGAAGGAGTGGTATCCCAAGTCGGTCGATCACATTCCTCCAAAGAACAAGGATCAAATTGCCTTGGTGGCCTATCTACCTCATTAGATCCATTTCCACCATTTGCATGATTAGCATCTCCACCATTGTCATTTCTCTCATTCAAACCATTGCCACCAATGGTCCCGCACCATTCCTTCCTTCCAAATTGTCTCCCATGCCTTCAACTGGGTTATGATTTTGCTCCCGTCTAAGCATATGAAACGTCATCTCAATCACCGGATCCAAACCAATCACATTCGAGCTAAGAGCACGTCTTCCTAAGCTCATACAAGAGAAAGAATTTCTGCAGAAAATTTAAAAACCAAATTAGCACAAAAATAACCTAAATTGTCACAAAAATAAAATTACCTCCATCCCCGGCAACGGTGCCAAAAACAAGAAGATAGAGTATCGTTCTCACAAAGCGGACAAGTCGCACAAGTAATAAAGAGTTAATAGAGTATCGTTCTCACGAAGATATATTGACAATTTCAATTCAATGTCAATCCAAGTAATTATCACACTAAGATGGCAATGCGAATTATTGGTTGTATTTTATCTAATGCTAAACAAGTATTTAAGAAATCACTAAGTAAGTGACAATTTGAGTAAGTAACCAAACAACAAACAAGAAATTGAGTTCTCAAGAGAAGTAAACACTAGGGTTCCTAATATCACCACCTATTATCCAATTGAACTCCATTGATTCATTAATTCCCAATTCCCAATTTAATTGTTGACAATCGATTTCCCAACATATTCAATGTTCTATTCCTAGATATACCAAAAGTGTTTTCTATATAAATCCCTGTTATTCCTAACACTCGGATTCATATATTTAAAACCCGTTAAGAACAATGGAAATCATGTAACGATTGCATAAGTCATAAACCTATATTCCTATGGTTCATGCAATCTATGTTCTCTATGGACTCTTGCAACCCTAAGCATATCCTTTCGGTCTCAACCTAGGCTCAAAATCATCCAAATGGTGATCAAGCATTTGAAAGCAATAAGCACATCCATAGAGAATCAACAATGCAAAGAGAGATTCAAGAATAATAAACCAATCTCATTCTATCTTCAAATAGGGGTTCTATTAGGACCCATAGTTAGAGGATTAGTTCCTCATAACCAAGGAATACAAATCAAGATCCAAAATGGCAGTCATTAAATACAAGATCAAGTAAGAAATAAAGAGAAACCCTAGATCCCCTTGCTCAAGCTTCAATGACTGCTGTAGACAAGTCTCCAAAACCCTTGATTTTGCTTCCAAAGTCCAAAAGTCCTTCAAACCCTAAAAATTTATGCTTTTATGCTTCCAAAAACCCTCAAGTCGTTTTTCTAACAAGTCTGTGCCGTTTGGAAATGGACCCACATGATTTGAGGGTAATTTCGGGCAATAGAAATCTTCAGAATCGTGATTCGGGACTGGCCAATCGATCGGACTTGGTCACCGATCGTTCGGAATTTCTCTCGGGCCAAATCTAGCTTCAAGGCTGTCCGATCGATCGGATTTTGCTCTGACTCCAATTTTCATCCTTTTCGCTCCTTTTCTTCCATATTGCCCTTACACCTGAAATGCACAGTTAACCACTCTTTAGGCAGAATTAATTCTAAAACGACTCTAAACAATGCAAGATTTCATGTAAACGGATGCACAATTATATCTATATAATTGGCACATCAGGGCTCAAGAATGGGCTTTTGATTTTTATTATTATTATTATTTTTATTTTTATTTTTTGTGTTTTTTCTATTTTTTGGCTGGACGGAAACTGGTTACTACAGCTGCCCCCCTTTGTATGTCTTTTATGGAATAAAAGACAAACAAAGGTGTACTCAACCGAGTTTCGTACGGGAACATTGAAAAAGGTAATGCGTGGGATTACTGTGGCCATTCCCGGCTTGGCCTGCAAGAAAAGAAAGTGCACGGGATCACTATGGGCATTCCCAGCTTGGCCTGGAATAAAAGTAAAATGCGTGGGATCACTGTGGCCATCCTCGGCTTGGACTGCAAAAAAAGAAAGTGCATGGGATCACTGTAGCCATTCCCAGCTTGGCCTGCAAGAAAAGAAAGTGCATGGGATCTTTGGTCATTCCCGGCTTGGCCTGTAAGAAAAGAAAGTGCATGGGATCTTTGGGCCATTCCCAGCTTACCCTGTAAAAAGAAAATGCAAGGGATCTGTGGGTCATTCCCGACTTGGCCTGCAAGAAAGAAAGTGCATGAGAACTTTGGGCCATTCCCAGCTTGCCCTGTAAATGCTTAAAATAAAATGCACGGGATCTGTGGGCCATTCCCGACTTGGCTTGCAAGAAAAGAAAGTGCATGGGATCTTTGGGCCACTCCCAGCTTGGCCAAATGTTTGGAAAAAGGTACGTGGGATCATGAGGCCATTCTCGGCTTTGCCAAATGTTTGTGCAAGAAAAAAAAACCATGAAAGTATGAAGAAAATTATATTTTCTTTTATTTCCTCTCTTTTTGAAAACTTGATTTTGGTTAATTGTCGCAAACACCATCACCCCTATCGTCCTGCAATCATCCATCACGAGAAGACTGCATCTTTCAACGGCTATCAATCATTCCTATTTTCAATTTGTCATGTTGCAATTATTCTTCTATCTTTCGTTCTCTTTTTTGCTCAGACTTTTTCTCAATTATCTGTTTAAGACTGATTTCCATCAAATCTGCCATGCCTTTAGCGCCTTTAAATTTCTTTTAGCTCCTTTACAGTCAAGAACACTAAAATCTCTTGGGCTCCGCCATGCCTTTTACGCCTTTAAATTCCTTTGAGCTCTTTTACACTCAAGATTGCCAACATCTCTCCAATTCCACCATGCCTTTAACGCCTTTAAATTCCTTTAAGCTCCTGTACAGTCAAGAATGCCAAAATCCTTCAAGTTCCTGTTAAGAACAGTGTCCTAATGCACTTGTCATGATTCTTTTATTACTTTACTTAATTTCAAATAAATTCAATAGCGTGGCGATGCTTGTATTATATGAGAATTTTACGCAAGCAATAAGAATCTTGATGAAAACAATCAATGAATTAGGAACTCAGAAATGAATGACCTCAGAGTATTTTACTAAAAATGGATAGATAACAGGAGAAACTGATCAAGTACATATATGATTCCAAAAGGTTAGAAACAAAGGAAATAGCAGGAATCTTTGCAGGATATAAATGAAATAGTTTCGATTCCGCACAAAACTGTCCCCTGTCCTAGTTTTGTGTGCACCCACTTTGCAATTATTGAATCTGACTATTTCCATATGAAGCTTCTCCCACACAAATTCATTATGTATACCCCTGATCATAACCAATTCAACTGTGCATAGCCTTGCCATCTGTCAATCATTGTATTTCTCCACATTCTTCTCGACTTCTCATAAAAGCCTATGCCAATTCCCCTTAATCGTTTCTGTCACTCCTCTTCTAATCTCAATGTAACATGAAGCGCCCAAGAAGGGTTTTCACTTCAGTAGAGACTTTTCGTTTTCCCTAATTTTTGCCTGAAGCGCCCACGAGGGGTTTTCACTCCATCGGGATTTTTGTTACTCTAATTTTTGCCTAGACCGCCCTTTCGGGTTTTCAATCTAGCGAGCTTTTTGACTTTAATTTTTGCCTAAACCGCCCTTCCGGGTTTTCAATCTAGCGAGTCCTCCTTTTTTCTTTTTTCTTTTTTTTTTTTGCTCTAACTTTTGCCTAGACCGCCCTTTCGGGTTTTCAATCTAGCGAGCTTTTTATTTTTTATTTTTTACGGGTAGTACTTTCGGATTGCGTCTGCATTCACCGGATTAGGTAGTTCTTCTCCATCCATTCTTGTTAAAATTAATGCTCCTCCTTCAAAGGCATTCTTCACCACATAGGGTCCCTCAAAATTTGATGTCCACTTCCCTCGATGATCTTTTTGAGGTGGCAAAATCATTCTCAACACTAAATCTCCTTCCCTGAAACTACGAGGTCGAACTTTCTTATTATGTGCTTTCATCATTCTTCTTTGGTACAATTGCCCTTTGCAAATTGCTCATAATCTTCATTCTTCAATCAAATTCAACTGTTCATATCTCATACAAGTCCATTCCGATTCTTCCAAACCCGCCTCCAGAACTACTCAAAGGGACGGAATCTCCACTTCAATAGGCAAAACCACCTCCATACCATACACCAATGAGAAAGGAGTCTCTCTAGTAGATGTGCGTATTGATGTCCGATAACCATATAGAGCAAAAGGGAGCTTCTCATGCCAATCTTTATGTAAGTCTTTGTCATCTTCCCGATAATCTTCTTAATATTCTTATTCGTCGCTTCGACAGCCCCATTCATCTTCGGGCGGTATGGCTTCGAATTATGGTGACTAATTTTGAACTGGTCACAAAAATCCTTCACCATTTTGCTGTTGAAATTCACGCCATTATCAATGATAATTCTTTCTAGGACTCCATATCGACAAACAATCTCTTTCCTCAAAAATCGAACAACCACGCTACTCGTCACATTAGAATACGAAGCAGCCTCCACCCATTTGGTAAAATAATTTATAGCAACCAAAATGAAACGATGCCCATTAGAAGTCTTCTGCTCAATTGGACCGATGACATCTAAACCCCACATTGAGAAAGGCCACGGTGATGTCAACACATGTAATGAGTTAACGGGGACATGCGTTGGTCTGCATAAATCTAACACTTGTGACATCTATCTACATAACTTATACAATCCTTCTCCATGGTTAACCAATAATACGCTACACGAATAATCTTTTGTGCCATTGCATATCCACTAGAGTGAGTCCCACATATTCCTTCATGAATTTCTTCCATGACTTGTTTAGCCTCAGCAATATCAACACAACGCAAGAAAACTATCCCATCATTCCTTTTGTAAAGAACATTTTCGCTCAGGAAGAAAGATCCTGACAATCTCCTGATGGTGCGCTTGTCATTCTCTGATGCCTCTGATGGATACTCTTTCTTCTCAATATACTGTTGAATATCATGATACCACAGTTTATCGTTGGGCTCTCCCTCCAGATTTGAACAATAACCTCGAACTTCTCGTTTCTCAATTTTAATCACCTGCACCTCACCTCTTGGGCTACATTGAACATTACTGCCAAAGTTGCCAGAGCATCCGCTATTTGATTTTCTTCCCTTGGGATATGATCCAACTCCACCCAATCGAAAAACTTGATTAATTTTTTGATATGCTGGTAGTATGGAATGAGCTTGTCATCTTTGGTTTCCCACTCGTCATTTAATTGCCTAATCACCAACTATGAATTAGGTAGGACCAACATCTGTTGAGTATGTATATATATATATGTAAAATCATTATAAATTAATACCGAGTGATTTGGGGGTGTACGAGTGGTTTTAAAATTGAAATTTTTGACTACAGAGGTAACCGTCCGGACAGTTTTTAAAAGCCATCCGGACAGTTATAGAAGAAACTGAAACAGAGTGATTTTTAGGCATAGGTGTTCGGACACCTCCCTAAATCTGCACCCCGAGAATTGATTTAAAACACACATTTCACGATTTCTTTCAAAATAACCGACCAAAACAAACCCTAAACCCCATTTTCTCTCAAATTTCCTCCCTCCCATCAATCTAAGATCATCAACCAAGGTAAGATTACCCTCTTTCAAGTTGTTTCAAGTTGGATTCCTAACTTCTCTCTCTAGCTTACATATTCTTAAATTCATCTCTTTGTTTTAATCTGTCAAGGTTTGAACCCGAACTCAAATCCATGAGTTCCTACATCATTTGAGGCCTAAAGGAAGCTTGAATCCCTTCCTTCTACTTGTTTCTACGACCTTGTTAAGTTTCTTAAACCTAAAAGCTAGTATTTAGAGATTGGGTGATTTGGGATTCTAGGGTTTTATGGGTTTTGTAGATTTAGGGGAAAATCTTTAAATTAGATGAAATTAGTGATTTAATAGGTTGATTTAGGCTTGTTTATGGTTGTATTGCTAGATTCTATTGTTGATTGGAGTAACAAGCTTGAGTAGGTGAAGTTCAAGAGCTTGGAAAGTTTTGGGTAGGAGAAGGTAATGGGTTCTTGATTTATTGGATTAATTTGTGTTAGATATGTGAAATTGAAGTTGTTTGTATATTGATTGGAGGATGGGTTTACCGAATAATAGGTTGGTTGAGGCCGGGAAAAGTCAAGGTTGAGTATTGATTTACATAGCTAATTTTTGGAGTGCGAGGTAGGGAAATTCCACCCTTTGTTATTCTCTTCGAATATGTCTTCCTATTGAGAACATTTATCCTTCCCCATTGTTCATTATGATGCGTTCTCGCCTTAATTTGTGCCTAAGGGAGAATAACCCCACTTTGTGATATCTTTATTGTATGATTTGAATTATATTGCATACCTTACGTGTTCAATCTTCCATTGAGCATGAATTACTCTTGAACATGCATCATATAGTAGTATATGTATATATGTAGGTTGTAGGTTTACCCTATTGCATAACCATGTTGGACATGCATTGTAATTGTATGGAAGATGTCGGGTATGGACCCGTCTATCTTCTAGTTGTGATTGATGTGAAATGTGGAATGTCATTAGGCTGTTCAGGGTTCCCATGACTACGGGAATGCAGGTGGGCTGGATCAGGATTCCATATGTGCTTGAAACACCATGCGATGATGTCGTTGGGCTGTTCAGGGTCCCGATATGTGCAGGGATGTCGGTAGGCCAAGTTAGGATCTCGTATGGTGTGGTTATCTACTTGTATTTGGTGTACATGATGTTAGCTATCATATTGTTGCATTTGTGCCTTTCTTTAATATTTCAGCCTTATATTATTCACTTACTCTTTATTATTCCCTACTGGGCCTTTTGCTCACCCTTTTCTTTCTCCTATTCCCTACTCGTAGGTGAGTCTAGTTCCGGTACTAGGGTCGCGGATCAGGAGGAGGGTGCGTGACATGGATGGACCCCTGGAGAGTGATAGGACTAGATAGTTCTAAACTTGATTTCTGTTATTACTATTTTGGTCATATCTATATTTCTTAGTTGAGACGTTGTGTGATGTCCCCATTCTTGGCTGTGGATGGACGTTAGGGAGGGTACTCCGTGTGATCGGGACTCCTGAACCGGGTTTGTGGACTTTGTGTCCTGATGACTTCTTATGTTTGCTAGATTGCTATTTGTGCTGGATGTTGATTATAGACGTTGTTGAGTGGAGAAATTATGTGTGACTGTTAGGTGGCCTGAGGCCCTGCTTAGATTTGAGAATTTAACTGTGTTATGAATTGTTAGATGGCCGGAGGCCCTGTCTAGGTTGTGAATATATTTGTGATTTTGCTGCGTGTTTACTCTAGGTTGGCATCCTCTGTAACATGGGGAGGTGCTGTCGAAATTTCCGGTGGGGTGATGATTGAATTTATTAGGGTTTGATTTAGATGGTACCAAAAGTAACGCATTCCAGGTCAAGGTGTTACAATAAACCTGTAGCCTCTTAATCCCCATATCAATAGCAGGTTGAATCCCCATCGTACATGCTTCATACTCAGCCACATTGTTGGTACATTTGAAATACAACTTAGCTATAAACGGGATAACATTCTCTTCAGGTGATATCAACGCTGCACCAATTCCGTATCCTATGATATTAGATGCACCATCGAACAACATAGTCCATTTTGACAAATCCTTCTGATTCTCCTCTTCTATCAACACAATCATGACATCAATATCAAGAAATTTCAAATCCATAGACTGAGCATCATCAATCGCTCCATCTGCCAAATAATATGCTATTGCACTCCCTTTGATTGCCTTCTGTGTGACATATAAAATATCATATTTTGATAATAACATTTGCCATTTGGCTATCCTCCCTGAAAGAGAAGGTTAATCAAAAATGTACTTGATAGGATCCATCCTGGAAATCAACCATGTAGTGTGATAAAGCATGTACTGTCTAAGTCGATGCGCAGCCCAAACCAAAGAGCAACAAGTCCTCTCCAACATCAAATAATTTGCTTCACAACTAGTAAACTTCTTTCTTAAGTAATAAATGGCATGCTCTATCCTTCCCGATGAATCATGTTGTCCGAGCACACATCCCATCGAACTATCTGAAACAGTCAAATAGAGAATAAGCGGCCTGCCAGCCACATGAGGCATCAACACTAGAGGACTTTTCAAGTATTGCTTGATCTTTTCGAATGCTATCTGACAATCTTCGTTCCACTCAGTCGAGTTACTCTTACGCATCAATTTAAAGATAGATTCACAAGTAGCCGTCAACTGTGAAATAAATCTAGCAATATAATTCAATCTTCCCAAGAAACCCCTAACTTCCTTTTCTGTCCGAGGAGGTGGCATATCCAAGATCGCTTTCAATTTATCATGATCTACTCCAATTCCTTTTCTGCTCACAATGAAACCAAGCAATTTCTCCGAGGTTGCCCCAAATGTGCACTTAGTTGGATTCAACTTCAATTGATGCTTCCTTAATTGATCAAACAACTTCTGGAGGTTCACAATATGATCTTCACCTTCTTTGGATTTTGCTATCATGTCATCCACATAAACTTCAACCTCTTTGTGCATCATATCATGAAACAAAGTGACCATGACCCTTTGATAAGTGGCGCTGGCATTCTTCAGACCAATCGGCATGACTTTATAACAGAAAGTTCCCCATAGAGTAATAAAAGTTGTTTTCTCGCGAACTTCTGGTGCCATCTTGATCTGATTGTAACCCGAAAATCCATTCATGAAAGAGAAAGTAGAATGTCTGGCTGTATTATCCACTAAAATATCAATGTGAGGAAGAGGGAAGTTATCCTTCAGGCTTGCACGATTGAGGTCTCTATAGTCAACACACATCCGAACTTTGCCATCCTTTTTGGGAACAGGTACAATATTCGCCACCTATTCTAGATATCGCGCCACTGCCAAGAAACCCGAGTCAAATTGCTTCTTCATTTCATCTCTTATCTTCAAAAGCATGTCTGCTTTCATTCACCTCAACTTTTGTTTCACTGGAATACATTCTGGAATCAATGGCAATTTGTGAACAAGAACGTTTGTATCAAGACCGGGCATGTCCCGATAAGACCATGCAAAGACATCCTGGTAATTATGCATTAAATCTATCAACTTCTTTTTGCTTTCTTCTTCAAAGGCAGCTTCTACCTTAACTTCCTTTTTCTCCGTTTCAGATCCCAAATTCACGACTTCAGTTAACTCTTGATACGGCTATATTATTTTCTCTTCTTGATTGACTTGACTTAACATCTCAGGAAAAATCTCAACTTCTTCATCTATTTCATAGTCAGATTCAACATTGCTAATGAGTGCATCAAAATCTGGTTTATTAAGTTCATCCTCTTTATTATCATTATTTTCACTCCTTTTAAAGAAATGAATGGAAGTGGTATTGAGAATGAAGAATAAAAACTTGAATGGAGGTAGAGAAGCATGAATATGTCAAAAGGCTTTCATTTCATGGAAAAAGGAAGTATGTATAGAGATAGAACATGCAATCGCCATACTACAAAATTTATTGAAAGCAAAGTAAAACATGCTCATTACAAAAGACCCAAACGAAAGCCATGAGCTAGGCCAACAAGGGTAGTGCATTCGGGATTACTCTTGCAGGCTCTTGAGAGATACTGGAAGCTCCAGACTGGTCCAGTTGCCAAGTTTGAAATTTGAAGGACGCAAGATGACAAAGCAAGGTCTAATAGCTGAATTTTGTTCCTCTTCCACCACCGCAATTTGAAACTCTTCAAACTGATCACATAAATTTGCAAAAGTTACCCTAGTTGCATTAATCGAGCTTTCAAATGGCAGTTTTCCAAAAACTGCCTCATTATCAACCAAACTTATCTTGTTCTGCATCCCTCCATAAATAAAACTATCATAAAGCCAGGGAATAGGTTTCCTTTCAATTTCCAGTTCCTTTCCTTCCAGACCAGCAAACCTCTTCGCTTGCTTTTCTACCTGTGCACGGTTCCTGTTAGCCCTAGTTGGCTTATAACCCAAACCCCAACGTTCTGGATGTACATCCACCATTTCCACTGGCTTCTTAATTCCCTGTCAATTCTTACCATGTCCTTCTCCCGGGCAAAACCCCTTTTTCAACATAAATTTTGCTACCTTCTTCGTAACATTAGATATCTACGGCTTCAGGGGAGAACGCCCTTCCTTCACATAGCTAGCGTTAGCAATTTCAAAAGATTGAAATGAACTTTCAATCCCCTCCATCGGAGCATCAATAGGAGAACTATTGGACAAACTGGCAACCATCCATTCTGATTGGCCTTTTACTATATAAACCCTTCCATCATGAGTAAACTTGAGCATCTGGTGCAACAATGATGGAATGGCTCGCACAGTGTGAATCCAAGGTCTTCCTAACAGGCAACTATAAGTGGGTGAGATATCCATAACCACGAACGGCACATTAAAAGTTACATTTGCAACCTCTAAGGGTATCTCAATTTCTCCCATAATTTCTCTACGAGTTCCATCAAATGCCCTCACTACCATCGACACTTGTCTTAAATAAGATCTATCAATTGGTAGCTTCTCAAAAGTCTCCTTTGGTAAAATATTAAGTGATGACCCATTATCTACCAAGATACTTGCTAGCTCCTTTCCCCGACATATGGCTGAAATGTGCAAAGCTTTGTTGTGCCCCATCCCTTCAGACGAAATATCATCTTCAGTAAAGGACAACAGATGGGAGGCCAACATATTTCCCATAATGCCATTAAAAGAGTCTGTAGGAATCTTGTCTGATACATACGCCTGATTTAACATCCTCATCAAGACTTATTGATGTGGTTCATAACTCATTATCAACTCCAAGATCGAAATCTTTACAAGAGTTTTCTTCAATTGATCCATTACCATGTACTCACTTTGCCGAATAATTTTCAAAAACTCTTGAACTTCCACATCAGTTACAACTTTCTTTTTCTCTTCTGGACGTACAAAAAGTCTTTCTTCTACAATAGAACCTGATCCCTCAACTTCAGGCATTGCCTTCCTCTTTCTTTTGCATTCAACTTCAAGATCCACAGTCGGATTCCCTTTGGGCTCATTTCTCGCGTAACATCTCCCGTTTCGAGTAACTCCACTAACACCAGAAATATTGTCTACCATTTCTCCTTGCTTTCCACTAACTCCTGCTTCATAATTCCATGGCACAACCTTGTCATTTTTGTACAAAGGATCTATCTTTGGTTTCGGTGGCCCAACTGGTGGTGTATCCTCCACATGATACTGCAAGACAAATTACGGAGCGCAATTCGGCCTAGGCCCTTGATAGTATCCTCCGATGACGTTGATGTCATTGAACTGGCCTTCCACCTCTTCTTCAAACATTATCAATTTCAAATCCATTAGTTCTTGTACCTTCTCCTGAAAGCCACAACAATCCTCAATGGCATGTCCCCTCTGTCCCTTATGGAAGTCACAAGTCTTAGCTGCATCGTAAGGTCCATACTGAACGGACGTGTCCATTGTTTCTTTTTCAACCAATCCCGCATCTCTCAAAACTTCAAACAATTGGCCCAAAGGCATTGAAATTTTTGAGACCCATTTCTTAACAGCACGAGATTCGTCGACATAATTCATACCTCCATTTCCGTGGTTAGGTAACGGGTTATTGTTATCATTTGGCTTATCCATAGCATTCATGTTAAGCCATTTCGCTTCAATCATCCCTTGTATTAATTTTTTGAATGTTACACATGCTTCTATTGAATGGCCTGGTGTACCCCCGTGGTAAAGACATGGAATTTGGGTCATACCAGCGAGGATATGGAGGCTGGTGAACTCTACCTGGTATTGGTACTACTACCCCTTGGGCTTGTAACTTGGTGAAACACTCGGCCTATGTCATAGGTACAGGATCAAAAAGTTCAACTGGCCTTCTAGGTCTTGGGTTTTGGAAATTTGGGCGAGGGTTTTGGTAGGTGTTTGGGTTTTACAGGTATTGATTAGGAGGTGGTGCATTGAATCGGGGTGGATAAGGGTTTTGAGGGTGATTATAGTATGCTCCTAGGCTAGACATCCTGGGGGCGTTACTCCTAAGGCGATAATCTGAAGTGGGTGTACCATAAACAGCTGGATTTGAATCAAAATTCACAAAATGTACTTCAGTTTTTTTGCCTTTACTTCCTTTAGTTGCGTCTGGTTTGTTAAGGGTGGGATAGTGCAGGGTACCTCTCTTCATACAACGTTCAACTCGCTCTCTTGCTTGTATCATATAAGCTAGGTCATTATGACCGTCTCCAGCCAAATTGGAAGTATAAGGCTCCTGGAGAGCGTCAATAAAAGCATTCAATAAATCCTTCTCTGACAGTGGTGGAATTATCTGGGCTGCCAAATCCCTCCATCGATGAGCAAATTCCCTGAAATTTTCTCCATTCTTCATTAATGTATTTTGTAAGTCATAAATGGTGGGGATCTTTTCTTCATTATGCTTATATTGATTCATAAACATTTCAACTAAGTCCTCCCATGAAGATACTGACGAAGGATTAAGGGTATTGAACCACCTTTGAGTTGCCCCAGTCAGACTATCTTGGAAATAATGCACCAATGCTTTCTCATCACTTGCATATGGCTGCATATGCCGAAAATACATCGTTAAATGATCCAATGGAACTCCAGTGCCATCAAACAAGCTAAATTTTGGTAGTACAAAATTATGCGGAACATTCAAATCTTCATGAGGCACAAATTGGTTGGGTTCAACATTCCAGCAGCATTACAACCCTCCATGGCCGTCAATCGCTTTTCCAACTTCTTAATTGAATCCATTGAACTACTTGCTTCATTTTGAACACCCTCAGTCACTACTCCGCTAGTGAAAAGTCCCGCAGTATCAGCATCGATTGGGAATGAATTATCATGCACATGAGTCTCAACTAGATGAGTATAGGTCAGGTTCTGAATAGCTGCTTGTTGGGAAGCATATTGATGTTGATACAAACCAGGCAAAGGTTGGTTACGAATAGGAGTAAACCCAGGTGGGTAATTTGGTATTTCCTGGTGCGGACGATTCTCTAGAACTTCCAGTGTTTCAGAACTTTTAGCTATTCCTTTCCCCTTCATCAACAACGCCATATTCTTCACCAATAGGGCCATCTGCTCTTTCAATTCTGCTATATCCTGACTCTGACTCTGTTCCTCTGTTTCATGCTCCATATTCTCAATGATTTTTTATTGTAGATGAGTTTGATAGGGGTGACGATGTTGCTTCCTAGAAGCTATGATTAATGATACACTAAACCCTGATTTGAAAAAATGTAGCAAGGTTAGTTTTCTTGTTTTGTTATTTTTCTTATGCATGCTTGTGTGTGAATCCTATATAGCCAATCCAATTTGAAAAGATAATAAGAACAAAACATCATTTCATTAAAATGACTTGTATTTTTACATGATAGCCCTGAAAATAAAATTAATCCCTAGTTTGGAAACCCTCCACGCTGGAGCCCTCCAATTATCTCGAGGTCCTTGCGAAGATTGGCCAAGAATTGCAGGACTTCCCAAAATTTTGGCCCCTGAAGCACTTCATTCTGGCACAACTTTGCAGCTTTTTCCTCAAAACAATAGCCCATGCAGACAACTTTGTCACTTGGCACATTGCTATCTCAATCTGACGGGTAAGCGTAGCCTATGCCTCATGATTCTTTACAAGTCCATCAAGTAATGCCTCATTCTCATCTACTAGCCTGGCCATCTCAGTCTGGTTCTGGTTTAGCAACTATTGATGTAACACTTTTAGCCTCTTAATTTCTTCATTCGTTCTTCTCATGGCCACTTCCATTGTGACATTTGCTCGCTCAATTCTTTGGTGTTGGGACTTCCAAGCTTTAATTTCCTCTAATGCATGTGACATCTCCATTTTTGCCCTTTGGAGTTCAAATTGCATCTGTACGTTATTTTGTTCCAACTGCTTCCTCTTCTTACTCACCCTTTCTAGTTCTTTCATTTCCTCCATCTCTTGTACCTTTGCTTGAGAGAGCTCTTCATTTGTTAACTCATATTTCCTTTTATAGCTTTCGACTTCTTGAGTCATCCTCCGTAACGCTTCTTCTAAATCTTGAATCTTCTTCACAGTTAAGTCTTCGACTTCTTCAATGTTAGGCCTTTTCCTTCTGTGACCCGTATGCTCATTTCTTTGAAACCTCATTTCATTTTCCCCTATTGTATTCTGAGGTACCCTTGTTCTTTCCTTATGGGTATTTCCTCCTTGGATATGATCTTTTGAAATAGTTTTACACCTCTTCTCATGCCACATAAAGTAAATTAGGGTTCCATCTGATGTGTGCTTGCCTCGATTCGTAATCTTGAGATTTTTCCATGCTTGAAGTATCTTTCGTACCCTTGGTACAATCAACTCCAGATCTTCTCCATCATCATAAGAAAAATCAAGATCTAACAACCCATGTGTTGCTGGAATACAAGGATTGGACCCTATTTGCCTAAATACTAATGCTAGTGCTTGACTGACAGCTCCCCACAGGCCTAAAAGAGGGACTCAAGGAAAATCTCAACACCTGTATAGAAATGTATCAGGCAAAAACCAAGGTGCGAACATCCAGGGATTGCAAGAACTTTTCCCATTCTCCAATATTCGGGTGTCCAGCTTTCCACTTTACCTCTGTGAACTCCAGTATCGGTCTCCTTTCTGACCGCATGTGATCCTTACAGCCAATCTTTGGAAAATCAAGCTCCCTACAGTATTTGATATGACTTACTAATCAGATTCCGAGCAAAGTTGAACATCCATTGAACCTTGCTTTCATGTTGCAACGACAAAAGTTGAGAGAACGAATCGTTTCACATATTATTGCAGGAACTAGGTTCACACCGCGATCTACCTGATTAACAAGCTTGATCACTCTCCCTTCCGCATATCCTTGAGTACAAGGAAATAATATAGCTCCATATATTGCAAGTGCCAATGCTGACTGTCCCAATGTTGTCTTCGGCTTTCCCTCCACATACTTCATCAGCTCCTCAATTGGAAAACACCACCTGCTCCCTTTGAATGAACCCATCCTCTTGACATTCTCAATCTTACATCCCAACATCTTGGCAACAATTTTTTCAACTTACATGTTTTCATGGAAGTAATACATTTTCGTATTATAAGGCTCCAATTGTAATAACTGAGCATATTCCTCAATTGTGGGTGAGAAGTCTATCTGCCCAAATGTGAGGCACCTGTATGTCGGATCCCAATATGAAATAGCTGCTTGAAGCAATGTCACTAGTGTATCGACCCTTAGCAGACTCCCGATGAGACCATACTTTTTTGAGAACTCCAAGCTCAAATACGGACTTACCCTTGCCCATAAACTTATCAGACGTGGCAATGTGTGACTCTGAAATTCTGTCTTCATTACCCTTGGTAAAAAGATATCCTCTTTCAAATTATCTCCATGCTCGGATTGCATTCTGCTCAACTCATCTCTTACGTCATAGATATCCACCTTTTCATATATGGACACTTTTGACGCCATCCTGTTTCAATTGAAAGATGTCTTGACAATATTATCAAACCAAATTGCAATGACTGAACCTTTGTGAATGCCATGGGAAAAGAAATCAGTAATGGAAATTACAATTAAAAATGTGTAAAACAAAACATCAACAGTAAATACCAAAGAAAGCAATAAATAAATCACACAAAAATAGAATATGCCATTACATGGGGTAGCCTAAATTTCTGGAGGTTTCGGACATGGATCTTGTCGCAACCGAGGTCACGACGCGGATCGACGATGGAGGATGAAAAACGTTTAGAGTCGCCACCAATTGAGTTAAGGTGCAATTGGACACCATAAAGACCTACGAACCAGAGAAAATGGGTACGGGGATCGATTGAGTACGGGGGAAGGTATTAGGCACCCCACAAACAACTTCGGTTTGAAAATGGTTACCCTAATTAATTTAATGGCTATCTCATGGAAACTTGCCATTTGCAAGATATAATTGTTTTGAGAAAAAGTTTGTATGAAAAATACTATCAACTTATGATAGTTTTTGAAAAGAAAAATCATGAATAACACCATCAACTTATGATAGTTTTTTTTTTGAAAAAAGAAATTGAGATATTACTATCAACTTTTGATAGTTTGGAGAAAGTTTGGAAAACACTATCAACTTACGATAATTTTAATAAAATGCCTTACCCACTTTTGATAGGTTTAATAAAAGTACACTACCAACTTTTGGTAGGTTTAATAAATAAATACCAAGTACACTACCAACTTTTGGTAGGTTTAATAAAAGAATACCAACTTATGATATAACTTGGGTTAAATTTTAGATACCAACTTATGGTATCAATAGACTATTGAAAAAATATTACCTATCAATTTAATCTATCATTGTCAACTTATGACTAATTTATAAACAAAATTAGGTAAGGTCCATATTCAAATAAAGAAAACCAACTTATAATTTTCTTAATTGAAATGACCTAATCCAATTTTAAATTTACACACTCAGAATCCATACTCACACACAAAATCCAAATAATAAATGTCCAAATTATACAAGGCAACATGGATGAATTAAATTACACAACATGAGGGCCAAATATACACAAATTGCAATAAACCGAGACAAATCCTGAAACCACACAAGCTTTCATTAATTTCGGTCCAAATAGAGTCCAGAAACCTGTCCAAAAACAGCCCACAAATTGTCCAGAAAACAACCCACAAACTGCCTAACAACTGCACAAAAAAAAACTGCTCAATACAGCCCATAAATTAACCAGAAAACTGCCCAGAAATTAACTAGAAGACTACCTAAAAACTGCACAAAAATCTGCTCAATACAACCCAGAAATTAACTAGAAAACTGCACAAAAAACTGCTCAATACAGCCCATAAATTAACCAGAAAACTGCATAAAAAAAAAACAAAAACTGCACAATACTGCCCAAAATAACATCAAAATCGGATATCAAAACCAAATATTAACATGGTAAGCATACAAAGATCCTAGCCAAGAAATCAAATCTAGATGTTCTTTTCAATAAGGCAAAATGGATACAAAGAAAGTTTACCTATGAAGAACAAAACTCAAAAGATGATATAATGAGCTAAACCCTCCTATCCTCTTTTTTCTTCTTTTTCTTTTTTTCTCCTCTCTTTTTTTTTCTCTCCTCCTACGACTGCCTCTCCTGTTTTTTTTCCACCAAAAGCTAAAACCCCTTTTTTCTTCTTTCTCTCACGCCTCTTTTTCTCTCCTTTTGTCTCTTGTTTTTTTTTTCCCCGGCTCCCTCTCTTTTTGTGTGTCCATGAGACTCTTCTTCCTTTTATATTATGAGACTAAAACCCTATTTTTCTCTTTTTACCAAAAAACCCCCCAAACCCTATTTCTTCTCTCTTTAAAAACCCTAAGAAACTAACCTTTTTGTATTTTTCATTCTTTTTGCAGAACCCTAAAAAGGTACCACCTTTTCTCTTTTTAAGGTTTTATTTCCAAAATCTTTTAATTCCCTTATTTTTTAGATATTTTTTAGGGCTCATGGGTCAAGGTAATGACTTTCTGTAGGCTTGTGGGTCTAAAAACGAGCTTTTTAATTTTTGTGGGCCTGTGGGCTCAAGAATGGGCTTTTGAATTTTTATTATTATTATTATTATTATTTATTTTTTTTTATGTTTTTTTTCTATTTTTTGGCCGGACAGAAACTGGTTACTACAACAGCCATGCCGGCGGTTTGTCCAATTTCATCTTAGCTGTGATCGCTTACTTATATTCTATAGAAACTTATGAATTGATCTTCCGTGTGTAAGCTTAGACTCTACACACCAATTCATATACCATATAGAATAAAAGACACTGATGCCAATATGTCTTTTCTCATATTCAATGTTAAATATATTTTATTTAATAAAGGATAATGCTTGAGACCCCCAAAAAACCCCATTTAATGTGGAGTGTTGGATGTGAAGTGAGTCCTAAATGTGTGTTTTTAATCAATGACTATTTTAATGCCACATAGATTTGGGGGACTTTTGGGAGTGATATTTTGGAGCTCTCTAGTATTGTCTTTAAATAAATCAAGTTTTGAATATTACATAAAATAATGACCTTTAGCATACTATTCCTATAAGAAACAAGCTAATAGCTTGATCAAAACCTGGATAACCAGGTGTGTCTCACCAAAAATTATGGTTGGTATCTCAAGTTGGAAATCTACAAGAGAAATGTGGCTGGGCCTCAAAAACAAGTATTCATCCATAAATGAAATAACAATTTATGAGAGCTTCAAAGAGCTATCCAACATCAAACATGCCACCATATCAGTAACATAATACTACTTTAAAATCAAGAGCTACGTATTGGGATGAACTTCAAGAGTATGAGGAGATTCTAGTGTGTAAATATGATAACTATTCTTGCAACACCACTCAACTTCTATTAGCAAAGAAGGTAAATGAAAAACTCATGCAATTCTTAGTGGGCCTCAATGAATCCTACATTCATCTCGCCAACCAAATCATAATGATGATAGATATCCCATATGTACACAAAGGTTTTAATGTCATATTACAAGAAGAAAGAAAGTAAAAGGTGACTCAAACTAAAAATAGAGTTTCAGAAAATGATTTAGCTATGGCTTTTAGAAAGAACAATCATTCAGGCAATAATTTTCAGTACAGATAATCGTTGAAAAACAATCAATAAAGTAGACACACATAAAATCCAAAAAGCGATATTGAGACAACCGAAAATAATTCTCAAAATAATAGTGAAGGTATGTTTTACACTCATTACAAAAAGGATAACTATAATTGTCAAGTCCTAATTTCCACAGGGAAAGGGGACGCGATGAAGTGATGAAAATATCCTGAGATCAAACGACAGACGTGGTGCAACATTTCATAGTAATGGAGCTAACCAGTCAAACCAATCCCAAAATGCAAATCTCCTAGAGAGGACAAGACAACATGCCCAAAAAGTTGCACAAAACATTTCTCAAAAGCATATAAGATTTGCAAAACAAAGAAACCTGCATAATTCATGCAATTCATAAAAATTGAATGTCAAACTATTGAATCATCTCAACCAGTGTCTAAGCACCAAAATGAAAATCAACGTAATATCTAGGATATGTAAACTAGAACATTGTGCATCTAATTAGAATGTATACAACAGTAGAAAATAAACTAGCGACCTAGTAAACGATATGATTTTACTAGCAAAATTAGAGTATGAAAGTGGACTACACTTGCATTTCGCGCCCGATAGCTACTTGTCAAACTACTCAAAACAAAGATAAGGCAAAAACAAGAAAAGAAAGGGATGAGTGAATGCCCAGTAAGGTATATAAAGTTACTTACATGTGTCGAAAATGAAACAATAATGAAACCAAAAGCAACACGAATATAACGGATACGAAGATCCAAGAATGATGCCCATGTAACAACATGATATAATAAATCTCAATTTCCGGGGACATGCAAAAAATGATAATAGATCTCGTCGTTAATATAAAAGAATCAAAAAAGAAAAAGAAATAGGCAAACGATAAATAATAAATAGTTTATTAAAAAGAGGTGGACTTTATGATAAATAAATATATATGTATACACCATATACAAAAGTATACACAATAGGTCAGCAAATGTCTATGTCTACTCACAAAGCGAAAATAGTAATTGATCAGATTCGTGGACCTTTTTACGAGGAAACACTTAGGATACTCGAACTCATGCCTTTTGAAATATGTTATCCCGTTTTTAAATTGGTTTATTATACAGCAGCAAATGCAAATCACAATATTGAGTCCAACAAATCAAACTTAATCAATAAGTCCAATGTAGTTATTTTAATAAAATAAATATATTTTCAAACAAATCACCAATCATCGAGTACCACAATATCTCAACAATTAAGCCATTCTAATAGTCCTTTTGTGATCCTTCACTAAAAACCGATCACAAGTTATGCTTTAACTAAGTTATTAATACACCTAGTAGGATATCCGAAGCCTCTCTATAGGCATTGGGTTGTACAATTCCAATAACCTATTGTTTTGACTAAAACATGTACCATAGGTATTGAAAATTTCAAAACCTAAGTGAGAAATTTATCCATCCACATTTATTTCGTAAAATTCCATCAAAATTCATGATTCAAGCCTCTTTTAAAGAGTTTCAAACATTTTCATAATAACCTCACCTTATCCTCATGTTTGTCCAAACCATTCAATTTTAAGCAAAATAAAGTCCAATTTGTATTTTGAACTACATAGAATATATTTGCACAAAACCTTTGTCTAAGCTATGCATATTAAAAATAGTGTTTAATCAATAAAATTCTTTAAATAATTCTTTCCGCTTGTCTACCTGTAATGACTTGTCCCGGAGGGGAGCATGTGGAATGACTAAACTAACCCGACCACCATTTTTTTTTCAAACTCCTCAAAGTGTATTTTTTCTTAACATAAATGATAAAAATATTCAAATCAAACCAAAACATAATCCAATATGTGAAAACATAAACGACAACAACCTAGCAAACACTACCTATAACATGACAGATCTTAGTATCCATGTCAACTTGATCATGCCGCCAAAAGCTAGTCACCATCTACGAACTCACCAGAAATTAGGGAAACAAAAGAGAGGGTGAGCTATAAAACCTAGTGGGGGTAAGTACCAGACAGAAACCCAGATACCTATGTGGTAGGTAACCGAGTAGGCAACAAACACACAAACAAAGAAGCATTGCATCAAAGAAGGAGACATCGAGTTAATGAGCCAATTTTTAACTCGATTGTTTTCTACGAGCTAGGTTTCCAGTTTAGCATCACCCTTCTCGAGCTTTGAGGAATCTCTGGTTAGGTATTCCACTTTATTTCGAGCTCTAATACACATCTCCATGAACTGAGACCAAAGGGAATAGTTGGTCTCATCCAAGATGATGTCGGTTGGGAAGGGTAATCACAGGAGATTTCTCTCAGGGTACGATAGAAGTATCTGCCATTGCCTTCGATTACGATTTGGGTGGTATAGTTTTGGTGTTTTGGCGTTTCGCTGTTTCAGTGGTGGTGGTTTCTTGCTGGGTGTATAGTGTTCTACATTTGTTCCGATACCATGTGGAAACAAGTGAACACAAAGAATATGATAAAAGGCTTAATTTTACTACTTTGAGAAGTATAATTTATGTACTTACAATGACTACCTTATTTCTAGCTATACAAATCAATCACAATAGACATTCTACTAATTTGAGTCCTATAATCTTGGTCCTAATTACAAGAGAATTCTAAGTCAACAAAGATACACTTGCCATACAAAAGAATATACTACAACTCATTTGTCAACAATATCTTGAACAATGGATGTTCTATTACAATATGTATAAATATATCCAGATTGCATTTGAAAAATATATAAATTCAGATTGTTAAGGAACCACGTGTGAGAAGAACAACACAAGAATGTGCAAATATTTTTCTTATAGTAGTGAACTCTTGGTACTCTATTATACCTTATTTTATAACCCACATATCTTATTGATGCTTGTGACTCTACAACTCTTGTCGTAGCATCTTGCTCTAGCGGTCTAGCCTCTTGTGGTTATACAACTCAATGTTCATTGTCGAGTATAGATGTTTGATTGTCGAGTAGTAATTCGTGTCTTGAAAAATTTTGCTTAATGAAGTGTTATGTTTCTAGAGTTAAAATTTTCCAGGATTCTTTGAAGAATAACGGACTTTTAAATATTTGTTTTCTTATCTATATTGGCATGTAGTAGCCATTTGGTTGTTAGAATAAGTCTATACATGAGGGAATTGAATAAGAATGGTGATGAATTGATGATGGTATTTTGACATCATATTTGTGTAATTGAGAAGAAGGCCTTTAGATTTGTTTATAATTTAGTACATTTAAAACTCTTAAAATACAATGATATCATATTTGATCAAAACATGCCTAAGCTTATGACAGTTCAAGACGGTTGCTCCACTTTAAAGATGCTTTGCTCACCCATATGCTTCTAGAAGATGGTGAATCCTTTGAACAGATAAAGATTTCGTGAGAAGATCGCTTGGTTGATCTTCCGTGCTCAGGTGCGATAATTTGATTAACCATTATTGTACTTTGTCTCGAGTGAAATGCAAATCCAATTCTATGTGCTTGGTGCGATCATGGAAGACTAGTTTTGTAGTTATGTGAATAGCTGCTTGATTATCAGATATAGGTCCATAGGATAAACCATTTTGATCTGTAGTTCTTTGAACAAATTATGAACCTATGTTAATTCATCAATTGCAGAGTCTATGACCTTATACTCTGCTTCTACAGAAGACCTAGAGACAGTCTTTTGCTTTATAGATTTTCATCCAATAAGAGCATCACCCAATTTGATGGAGTAGCCTGTTATTGATCTGCATGTGTCTTTACATGTAGCCCAATCTAAATCATAGAATGCTCTAACCTACAAAGTGTTAATAGTAGGATAGAAAAGACTATAATTTATGGTACATTTAATATACCTCAAAACTCGATGAGCAGCATTCATATATGCTCTTGAGTTGGAGACTGCATGAATTGACTGAGAGTGTTTACAGTATATGTCATATTTGGTCTGGTTAAACATAAATACATTAATCTGCCCATTAATCTTTTATATCTAAGAGGATTATCAATAGGTATGCCTTGACTAGCAGATAGTTTAGTATTTGTATCAATTGGGAAGTTAATGGGTTTGACTTAAGATAAAGAAGTATCTTTTAATACATCAGAAGCATACTTTTGTTGACTAATGGTAATTCCATTGTCAGTGTTTTGGATTTTCAATCCTAAAAAATATTTTAATGGTCCTAATCCTTTATTTTGAAATAAGAACCTATATAGTGTTTTACTTGATTGATCAAGCTTAAATAATCTCCTCCTATTGCTATGTCATCAACATAGAGCAATAAGAGAACTTTATGTTCATTCTTATTGTGGAAGAAAAAGGGAGTAATCAACCTTACTTTGAATGAATCCAAAGTCCAGAAGGGCTTTCTTGTATTTTTCATTCCATTACCTAGAGGTTTATTTTAAACCATATATTGATTTCTTCAATTTACATACTAAATTCTGACTCTTATAGGAGTGTTTTGGAGGAAGTTTCATATAGACATCTTCCTCCAAATCACCATTTCAAAAAGCATTATGCACATCAAGATGAAGCATATACTATTTGTTTATGGTTGCCAAGGCTAAGAAGATTCTCACAATAGTTATTTTAACCACTAGAGCAAAAGTCTCTTTATTGTCAAAGCCTTCACTTTGACTATAGCTTTATACCTTTCAAGAGAACCATCTGCATTATGCTTAATTTTAAAAATCCATTTGCAACCTATGGCTTTTCTATTAGGTGATAAAGTGATTATATCCCATGTTTTGCTGTCTGTTAAAGCTTGCATTTCATTCTGCATTGCCTTAATCCAGTTTATATCCCGTAATGCTTCTTTATATGAAGTTGGTTCTTTTTGTTCTATAATGGCAGAAACAAATTATGCATAAGCAAGATTATGATGTTGCATATAGGATGCAATAGCAAATGATGAATGAGATGTGGTGACAGTGTTGCAAACATAATATGTGAGGTAATTAGGTATTTTCTTGATCCTAGTTTGAGCATTTAGATTGTTTCTTGTGTCATCTTGACATTGTGTATTGTGTTCTTCTAAATGTTATTGAGAATTTGGAGGTTGTAGGATAATCTGATCATTTTTGAAAGGAAACTCTATTTCTCTAAAATGAACATCCCATGATGTTAAAACTTCATGAGTTTGAAGGTCTAGGATTTGGTAACCTTTAGTGCTTACAGGGTAACCTAAGAAAATATCAAGGATGACACTAGGTTGAAATTTAGAATTGGGTGTTTTATTATTTTTGGCAATACAGAAACAACCAAACACTTTAAGATCATTATAATCAATGTCTTTATTGTAAACAATTTGATATGGTGTTTTTTGATGTAAAATTCTTGATGGTAGTATATTCACTAAGAAAGCAACAATTTTGACACTGAATGACCAGAATTGTTCATGAAGTCCACTGTGAAGTCTAAGTGTCCTAGCCATATTAAGGAGGGTTTGATTTTTTCTCTCAACAATACAATTTTGTTGAGGAGGATAGGGGCATGATTTTTAATGAATAATACCCTGTTATAAATAAAAATCTGTCATGAAAAATTCTTTGCCATGATCAAATCTTATTGTTTTTATTTTCTTAGTAAACTGATTCTGGACTAGGTTGATGAATGCTTTTATATACTTTCTAATTTCATTTTTGGATTTCATGAGGTATAACCAAATCATTCTAGAATGATCATCTACAATAGTGAGGAAATACCTATAACCATCAATAGATATGGTGGAGTTTGGTCCCCAAATGTCCATATGGACAATGTCAAAACAAGCATTAGATTTGGAATTGCTAACAGAAAAAGGAAGCCTTCTTATTTTGTCAAAAACACATTCCTTACATAATCGAGGCTTGCTTGTTAAGACCTTTGGTAACATCTGGCTTACAACATAAGATGGGTGACCTAATCTCGTGTGCCAAATCTTAATTGCTAGTTACAGAGTTAATTCTAGCAGAATGCAAAATACTATGTTCTTCAGTAAGTTTAAAGACATAAAGCCCTTTATCCATGCAAGTTTTCGTCAAGGTGACTAGATCCTATAGTGCATACTTGTTTTTAGAAAACATGACATTATGATTACTGATATGTGTGAGTTTACTTACTGAAATTAAGTTGAAAGAAAAACTAGGAACACAGAGAACACTAGTGAGAGTGACCTGTGGAGTAAGTTTGACAATGCCTATGTGAGTTATTTTATGTGTTTGTCTAGTATGTAGGGTAACAAATGCATTATGCATGATATAATATGTATGAAATAAGGATAAATGGCATGCTATATTTTTAGTAGCTCCACTATCTACTATCCATTTTGTAATATTTTACATAGAATTAGTTATACCCGAGATAGCAGAAACTTGATGTTGATTCTGTGAAGTATTGGAGGAGGAATCTGCTCTACCTTTTGTCTTGAAAAAGTCAATGATTTGCTAACATTGATTGTTGGTAAGGTCCATTCATTGAGTGTTGGATTCCTCAGAATTAGTAGTAACTTGATTAGCTGAGTAAGATCTACCACTGGTGTTTGACTTCTTCCTTGGAGGAAAGCCAAATAACTTAAAGCATTTTTCTGTGTTATGGTTATCCTTTCTGCAATGCTTGCATTACATTCCCACTTTTTGTTAAAAGAAGAGCTCTTATTTCCATTATCATGATCCCTCCTTGGTTTGTCTGAATTGTTGTGCTTGAAAACTGGTTTGGAGGAGACACTATTGGATTTGTTGAAAGCCATAGCAATAGGAGTTTCAGCTACAGTTCTGTTGAGTACATTTGCTGAGTATTTTATTCTTGTCTAATGAGATTAAAAGTTGTGTTCACATTAGGAAAGGGTGACACGAGAAGGATTTGACAGCATACATGATGATAGGTATCATTCAATCCTATTAAGAATTGCATAACCTTTTCTGTCTCCCTTTGCAACTTCAAAGGTTGATAAGTGTTGCATACACATTGCCCACATTTGCACTGTGGCATAGCTTGATAGTTTTGGAGCTCATCCCATTAGGTTTTGAGCTTAGCATAGTACTCTGTAACAGATAATGAAGATTTCTTGATGCTGGCCAAAGCCCTAAAAATCTCAAAGACATGAGTCTTATTGGTAACTGAATACATATTCTTCAGATCCACCCACAAATCTCTTATAGACTGCCAACCAGTGATGCTGGCTAAGATTTGTGTGGAAACACAATTAGTGATCTAATTTTTTACCAAGTTATTACACTGCCTCCACAGAGGGAGGTTTGGATCATTTGAGGTTGGCATAGGGAGAGACCCATCTATAAAGACCAGCTTGTTTCTTGCTTCAAGGGCTGTGAGCATATTGTAGCTCCAAATATGATAGTTGGTCCCTATGAGTTCAATATAGATTAATTTGTTGACACTGAATTCATTAGGCATGATATGGTAAGGATTGAGGAGAGTATTAGGAATGGTAACAATGGGAAGGGTGGATTACAATGAATGAGTGGGTAACAATGGGTTGAGAATGGGAGGTGTGGGTAACAATGAAGTAGTGAGTGGGTTAGAAAAAGGTATAGTGGTGATGGGTGGGTTAGAAAGAGGTAGAGTAATTGTCTCTCTGATGTTTTCTTGGGGATTACCTCCATTGTTGAGCCCAACGTGAGTTGTGCCCCTTATGTACTCATTAGCCTCAGTTAAAGCTTAAGACACCAATGGTTGTGAATGTATTGGTTCCATATTAACTCTGATTCCATAAAATAATTGATACTGCTTGATTATATGTAGGTGAGTTGATTAATGATGATCTATGTAGGCGGAAGCATGAAGAGAGTGAGAGAGAAAGAAGAAGAAGAAGAAGAAGAAGAAGATAGAGAGAAGAAGTGTAGCAATCAAATTATTATTCAATCGTCGTGAGATTATCAAGGTAGTCTAATAGACATATATACAGCCTTATACAAATGGTCAAATGATGTGACCCTGATTCAAAAGAAATAAAAGAAACATAAAATGTTCAAAATAAAATATTCAAAAGTGGATAACCTTGGGCTGAAATAACAGTCCCAAGTTAAACCCAATAAAGATGTTAAAAGATAACTTAAAACATAAACAACCCAGATAGGAGAGACTCACTGCCATTGAACTGTAAGAGGCCCAACGTCATTGAGCTGGAACCTCGGAGAGACATTCACACCAAGGAGCCCCAGCCAAGTGAGCCAGGAGCAAAGCATAGAGAGAATACGCAAAGTCTATCAACTTGGACACACCTTGGCTTAGATCTTGCAGTACGGCACAGTGTCTTGAAGTTACGATGTTGTTAGGTCTTGACACTATACCGTGAGTTAAGTTGTGAAAGTTGGGTTCTGATAGGGTTGATACAACTGAAAGGAATGTGTATCATAAAGGGGAGTGTGAGTTGTAGACTATGCTATTGTTGTCTACTTCTACCTTTGTTACCGAAAACTATTGGCTAGAAATGTACCTCATTCAACGGGGAATTAAAGGGCCATTGCAGTGTCGTTGTATTGTCGGAACTAAAATAGGATTCATGTGACTACTTTAAGAGATAGGTATTTACTCAAGTTAGAGCATCTGCAACAAAATACCTTAACAGATTCCCTAAAATACAGACAAAATGTCATTGTTCTCTATTTTACATATTCCTTATCCAACCAACTCTGCATCATTACCTATCATATTCTCTACCTTATTAAAATAATATTTCTCTCTTTCCTTAATTTATTCTTTAACTTTTATAACAATAATTAAGTACATATTGATGACTCGATAATAAAAAAACCAATATGAATTAATTTATTGAAAAATAAAAAATAATTAAAAATAATATATTTTTGTCTCCCACAGAATTCACATGGCTAGAGTCCTCATCTACCACATCCCACAAAATTCACATGGCTACAGTTCTCACACCTACCACTCCCCACAAAATTCACTTTGCTATAGTTCTCACCTACCACTCCCTACTAGAGTCACATGGCTACACCATACCCACCATTCTCCAACTATCACTTCTATTTATCTTCTTTATAAAGAACATTTAGCTTGTCAAGACCAAATATCTCTCTCATTTACTTGTGGTTGTTTACTTTCTTTTTTTCCATCAATGAGACCCTTTATCAATAAATTCATTTTTAACTCATCCTCAAGGGTAGTATAAAAAAAAAACAATTACCAATGCTATTTGAATTCATTCCTGTCAAACAAATCAAACTAAATAGCAATCAGCTCTAGAGAGTAACATTAGATAAATAAAGCATCATCACGGCATCACCTAAATAGAGCTAAATATTCATTGCTATCAAAAACAAGTGACATTGATAACATTGTCCACCTAAAAGGACTATCATCCCCTAAACTGAAAAAACAAACTACTCCAAAGAGTAACACTAGCTTATTAAAAATGGAGTGACATGAATTTAAGAATGTCAAAATGAGATGGCCAACTACACATAGTAAGTAGAGGTAAGGTAATATTGGAACAATAACAAGCACACCTAACCTTCATGCCACTCAAACCTAGTTCTTTGAATATGGAGATAGAAGAAGAAAGCCAAGAGAATGTAATTGAACATTAACATGGGAATGCTATTATTGTTTGTTCAGATAGAAGGTATTTCTTGTGTTGAACATTGCTTGGGTAGCAGCAACCAATCACAAAGTATTTCCTATCATTCTAGATCATTCAAGGCATAAAAAAGGTACACTTAATTATCAGTGTCTGCCCTACCCCTCAAACAAAGTTTGACAAATATTTAAGTCTCTTCATCATATGGTATTCATCAATGTCCAACACATAATGTATCACTATGGAACAAATAAAAAGCATATCCATTTGAAGTTCCTTAAGTTTTTCTTATTCTAGCACTATTGCCAGCTAGAAGCAAGAAAGCAAACCGAAATAGAATCTTTTCTTTAAGTAGACAGAAGGTAGTTTGGGTCAAAACTAAGGCATAGGGCAAAGGCAAAGGATGGCAATGAAAAGGGACAGAGCTCGACATTGCCAATGGCACAACCAACGACTTATTTCACGCTCCAGATCCGCGGAGTGTGAAGAAAATGGCAAATACACAAAAAACCATATGCATCTCACGTGTTACGTCCCAAACCAGTACAAACTTTACCAAAAATTTCGGCAGCATCTCCCTATAAAATGAAGAAATCCACCTGTAATCAAGACACAATAAATAAACACTTCTATTATATCCAAATCCACTGACCCTCAGGGTCCACCATTTACTACCAATTCCATCATCAGTATCAATCATCCAAAAATCATGGGATACCACTCTAGGTCGTCCATACATCATCCATATCCAAACATACATATAAACTCTCGTACTACAACCCGCACATACAAATGTAGCATGCAAACAACACATGATGCATGAGTACCCATATCCGTACATATTCACAATCAAAACATAACCATAAACATATATATATATATATATATATATATATAAATCACACACAAGTACCACGTAGATACACAAAACAAACTAATGTCCAGGCCACCTCCGTCACGCGTCCTCCTGTTGATCCGCAGCATGTGCACTAGATCCTGTATCACCTGTGGGGAGGGAAAGTAGATAGGGCGAGCAGAAGGTTCAGTAGGGATAAATAATAGAACACGAGAACAATAGTATGGCTGGAAATTTATAACGAATCATCAATGCAACAATATGCAGTGCAAAGCTAATGCACCCAATCAACCCAACTAAACCTCCATATCCTCCACCACTGACGCCCAAGCCGACGAATCAGATTCCCGCCCTGCGATGATAAGCCGACGAGAATCCACCGCACTACCTCTCTCTCTAGCATCCAATCAATACCACAATCGCATATCCGTCAATCTCAAACAGCTAAAGAGAAGGTTGGCACGCATGTGGTTGCAACCACCCACCGCTGGCCCCACAGTGATATTTCAACCTGCCACGCCTAGCCTATCGTCACATACTAGCCACCGTGCAATGACAAATTCCGCTACGGGAATCCTCTGGCCTAGGACCATCACAAGGCTCATTTCCATCATCCACACATGTGCCCATATCATCCAACACCTAACTGAACCCTGAGTGCATCCTCGGAACACATCATGCATCTAATGTAATCCTATAATTCATGTCATTCACGCAACAAATATAAATACAACATCCATTCATCATGATGCATGAAGATTACATATTGCTCGATTTATGATCAAGCATTTCATGGGTTATAATGCATAACGAGAATAAACTTTTAAGTAAAAAATGATATGAATACAAATTGGGCTATGACCTTTCTTTGGAACAAGCAAAGAATGGCCCAAAGGAGCTTACCGAGTTGATCGAAATAATATTCAAGACTTGTCTTTTTTTTTAAATTGAAAATAACGAAGAGAAGGGGAAAAATCCCTATCTCAAAGTGGACTCGAAATTCTCACCAACAAGCAATGTACACTCCATGCCAATTCACAAACCTATTTAATGAAATAAACTCCACCTAGTTCCCATATTCATCAACCCATTCAAATCCCACCTTTCATACTCCACCAATATCCTCATTTCCACTAAATTCATATTCTATCTTAATTCTCTAAGGTTAAACAATTAAAATCATATCACAATATTATTTTTCATCCCAACCCAAACTTAATTAAAGCAATTTGAGTCAATAACCCGTACCTTGAGCCTTGTTAGTTCCACCAACTCAAGAATTCCAAGCCTCCTCTTGAATTGGTTCAAGTACTACACATGAGTCTAGTAATATAAGAAGATTAGAACTAAATTTGGAGTTATTAAACAAAGAAACTCTCATTGAGCCAAAAACCTCAAAACCCATCTAGCTCTCAAATCCTAAAACTAAAACTTTACCTCAATCCAACTCTTTTCTTGTAGAAAGTTGAAGTATGTGTATGACTCTACTCAAAGGAAACCCTTGTCGGCCGGAGCTTTGCCGGAATTCGTCGGAAAAATGGGCGGTTTGAAGTGAAAGGACAAAGCAAACAAATAAAAGCCAAACTGAAAAACAACCAAAATGGAAATCTTTGAGACAAGCATGAAAAGGGGAGAAGGATACCTGATCGACGATGATTGATTATCACCATAGTTATTCGACGATGCCAGAGAAGAAAATCAACAAAAACCCGTAGAGGACGTGAACTATCGCAGAAAAAAATTAAGAAAAAATTTTATTTTATTCTTCTGAACAGTGGTTCTTTAGATGTAGGGAACTACTATTCAAGTTATCTATTTTAGATAACCACTAGGTAATCTGATGCAGATTTGTTTTTTACTAGTTCTCTATGTTTATTCTATATTTTAGGGAAATAATCATATTTAGGTAATCTAATGTGGATGCCCCTATGACTCAGCAGCTTCAAGTTAAATCATTCATGAAGCCTGTGAAATAACTTCTAAAGTGATCGTGCTAGGTATTGTAGAGTATCCAAGAGTATCCACACCATAGGACCTAAACATGGTTCTTTCCCTATTTTATATAACAAGAATAGGGAATTAGTAAAAAATATGGCTGTATCATATTACCTACCTAGAAGTTCTATATTCTAGATAACATGAACAGTTGTTACTTACATCTAGGAACCACTATTCACTTCCCTAAACATAAAATAATAATTTTTTCTCTTGCATCCCCTCTCTATTATCCTATGTCCCCCCTCTCACTTCTACATCATCTCTCTCATCCTCTCTCTCACTGCATCCTCACATCTGCAACAGAGCCTTAGTCTTCTCCTCCTTTCTCCCCCTTTCTCCCCTTTGGTACTACTTTTTGTTGATAGCTGCATCATTGAAGTTTCACCGATTTTTCGTATATGTTATTAAAGTTTAAAATTTCTCATTTTTGTACTCAATATTTAAAAAACCCTCCCAATCCACCTTTTTCGGTTGTATAGTCGACAGAAATTTCATACATGGCAATCAGAGATCAAGTAATGCCACAAAGTCAAAGATATGTCATTTTTAAACAAATTTAAAAACGAAAAAGAAAGCCATGTATGAAAAATAAAGATAAGACCAAATTTAAAACCCTAAGATGCTCTCTCTACTAGTTTCGCACGATGAAGAGAGGTGGAATGGTTTGGCGTGAAGGACAGAGCTGGACTAGTTTTGATCAAATGGGACAATCTAGAGTTTTGTAGAGGTGAAATGCTGAAGTAAAGGTGTTTGGTTTCATTCGTGGTCTATTGTCGCAAGTCTTGGGTCCAGATTGCAAGCGTTCATTGGTAAGTTCATTATTAAATTTGCAACTATTGTTGATCTCCACCCTTGTGTCTTTTTTTCGTCCTCCAAATTTGTCTTCTTGTTGGTTATTTTGTAACAATGTTAAAATGAAGCGATGTAAGGAAATCAAGATCGGTGCTTGATACTTCTATAGATGTTGAGGGTAACATGGGCTATTTAGAAGCACATGATTTGTCTGTAGAGGGCAATGTGGGACATTTGCAAGTTGCTAGTGTTGAAGTAGAGGGTAATATGGCTGAGTTTGTTGAAGAGGATAAGGTAATTGATGCTTCTGATGACAATGATGATGATTTCAATGGTGGGGGTGATCCTTTCAATGGTAAGGCTGTTAAAGTTGAAGCAAACATATTCATATATTCAGGTGTTGACACTATATTTAGTTGCTAGCCTTTCATGGAATAATATGGTATATATGAAAAATTTATGCACTTTCAAGGAGCAATATGGATTAAAGAGCTAACAAACATTGGAACATACAAAATATGTTCTAATGATTAAACAATATACATATACATAAACATTCCATGGCATGAAGATGTCTCCAAATATAATAATGTACCAACATAGCATTGCAATAATCTTAATAAGTCATCCACGCTACATCCAATTTAACCATTAATGTACTAATTAGTGTCATTAAAATAAGAATGTCTTAAAATAGAATAATGTATCGACGGCTTGCACCATCAGTTATATGGATGATACGTGGTCTGTCTCTTTCTCTTGAATTCTTGTTTCATATCATTGGTATTGGATTTGTTCGATAGAAACCATGGCAAATCCAATATTGAATTTCGCAACGAGGTTATTGAAATCCTAGCCCGCCATGAGTCTAGCTTCGACCAAGTGCACTCCACCCTCTACACTATCCTCACCGAACTACAATCCCTTTGTGCCTCTTCTACTCGAACCCAAACCACTGGATAGGGTGACATCAACCCATTTGCCATTTGAGAGACATCCCAACCAACTAGAGATGACTTGACTATCCAACATCCTTCCCGGTGGATTTATTGCACAAAACAGTTTTTTGAGTACCAATGCATTTTCACCACAACAATATTATCATTTTCACCACAACAATATTTATCACTTGCTTCCTTCCACCTCGAAGGAATTGCTTTGCATTGGCATCGTTGGCTTACAAAGGCCAAGGTTCCAATGACTTAGGAGGATTTTACGAAGGCGTTATTGCATCGCTTTGGATCCATCGAGTATGAAGGTCCATTTGAGGCCTTTAGTTGGCTCAAATAGACTACAACAGTGGTTGCCTATCAGGAGGAGTTTGAAAGGCTCTCACAATTGATTGAAACTTTTCAGAAGCCTACTTAGTAAGTTGTTTTATTGCCGGATTGGAGGATGAGATTCGTTTGGATGTCAAGGTCAAAAAGCCTCACACCCTGATCGAAGCTTTCGCGGTCGCTCTGTTGATCAAAGAGCGCAATTCTCTCCAAAGGAAGCCCTCCACCTTTCCTTGTTTACCTGTAACAAACCCACCAAAATCCATCAATATCCTAGGAGCCCCACCTATTACCCTAAACACCAAACCTGACCCTACAACCAATTCATTTCCCTCCACTTTTAAACGAATCACTGGACAAGAAGCACGTGAACAGTGGGAGAAAAGGCCTGTGTTATTATTGTGATGAGAAGTATAGGTAGGTCATAAATGCCAATGACAATAGCTATTTATGATTGAGGATATTTACCCATCCGAATCTGATGACTCTTGCCCACAAGAGTCCCCAAAGCCACAAGACAGTCCAGAACTCCATAATGCCATTGTTCCTGAAATATCATTTCATGCCATATCTGGAGTAGCCCATCCACAAACCATCCGAGTGTTAGGAAAAATTCAAAACAATAGCATTACAGTACTTATCGATGGAGGTAGCACATACAATTTCATCGACCAAAAAGTTGTTGAAAGGTATCATTTACCTATTAAGCATAGCCAGTCCTTCCAAGTGATCGTTGCAAATCAAGAAAAAAGTTGAATGTGCAGGTTGTTGTCTATCTCTCACACTCCTAGTCTAGAAGCATGCCATCATTATCGATTTTTATATGTTACCCATTGCTGCTTGCCAAGCCGTTCTTGGTGTCCAGTGGCTAGAGACATTGGGATCAGTCGAGACAAATTGTAAGTAGTTAACTATGGGGTTTTCCAAAGATGGAGTTCGGTACCAATTGCAAGGTTTGCAAAGGTCTGAGTTGGAGGCCTTAACAAGTAAGCAACTTCAACATTTAGATGGCACTGGATATTTGTTGTAAATTATGTTAAATCCCATTCTAGGTTCTCCTTCATCGCACAAAGAAGGCATTGATCAAGTGTTGTAGAAATACTAGGGGGTCTTTGCCGAGCCCTCAATCTTTGCCTCCGCATCACAATTATGACCACAATATCCCATTACAAGATGGCACTGACCCTATCAGTGTGTGACCTTATCGCTATCCGTATTATCAGAAGGTGGAGATAGAAAAGATGATTCAAGAGTTACTTATAACGGTGTTAATCAGGCCTAGTACTAGCCCTTTTTCCTCCACTATTTCGTTGGTGTTGAAGGCGGATGCTAGATGGCGGTTCTGTGTCGATTACCGGGGCTTTCAATAATATCACAACAAAAAATAAGTATCCCATTCCTGTTATTGATGAATTACTTGACGAGTTAGACAGTGCTGTGTATTTTTCGAAGCTTGACTCCGTTCAGGATTCCATCAAATTCATGTTAATGATAGAGATATTCATAAGACGACCTTTCGTACCCACGAAGGACATTATGAGTTTGTCATTATGTCGTTCGACCTTACTAACGCACCTTCAACCTTCAAAGGCCTTATGAATGACCTCTTCCGCCCATATCTCCACATGTTTATTTTGGTATTCTTTGATGATATCTTGGTCTATAGTCGCAGTTGGGAGGATCACTTACAACATTTACAAACAGTTTTGGAGATTTTATTGTCTAACAACCTGTTTGCTAAAATGTCCAAATGTAAGTTTGGGGTTTTACAGGTCAAATAGTTGGGCCATTTGATTTCCCAGAAGGGCGTTGTCGTTGACCCAACTAAAATCAAAAGTATCTTGAATTGGCCTGTCCCTCACACAGTGAAATCTCTCCGTGGCTCCCTTGGGTTGACTGGTTATTATCACAAATTCATTCGTGGATTTTGTACTTTGGTAGCCCCCTTAAATCGTCTACTTACTAAAGATGGATTCCATTGGACTCCAAAAGCTAGCATGGCCTTTGAAGAATTGAAACATGCACTCACATCACCACCGGTCTTCAAGCTATCAGATTTTTCTCAACCGTTTGTCATTGAATGTGATGCTTGTGGCGTAGGAATTGGCACCATCTTGATGCAAGATTAGCGACCCATCGCTTATTTCGGTGAGGCATTGAAGTTGTCTATGGGGTTCCACCACCCACATTATTGTCATATATTCCTCACACTACAAAAGTACAAGCTATAGATGAGCATTTACGCACTCGAGATGACATATTAAGGGATCTACGTTATAATTTGAGGACGGCCCAAGATCGTATGAAGTCGAAAGATGACCAGCGACGACGAGAGGTTGAGTTTAAGGTTGGTGACATGGTGTTCCTCAAGTTATAACCATATCGACAATCCACAATAACATTCCTCAATAGTCTCAAGCTTGCTTCACTTTATTTTGTTCCCTACCCAGTTGTGGAACGCATCAGACCTATTGCCTACAGGTTAGAACTACCCGCTAGATCACAAATCCATGATGTTTTCCACATCAGCCTTTTGAAGAAGAAGATTGGTCCAATCTCTCCCATTTCTCATATGCCACCTCCTGTTTTCGATGACTCTGTGATTCTTCCTTAGCCTGAGGCTATCTTACAACATCGGGTCATTCACAAGGGCAAGTATCGGCTAAAGACATAAATTTTACTCAAGTAGAAGGGTGCTCCAACAGAGGATGCTACTTGGGAAAATCTGTGGCGTTTCTCTAGGATATATCTAGCGTTTATCCTTGAGGACAAGGATAATTCGAGTGGGCGGGATTGATACATGGCCTGGCTAAAGTCATTGTCAGTTGTGTTGCATTTGCTTAGTCATCGTCCATTGCATTTACTTTCAGTTGTTGCACGTTTCAGTTAATGTCAGTTGCATTTCATTGTTAGTTGCACGTTTACAAGTTCCAAATTAGTGGCTAAGTCATCTGATATCTCGTGTTAGTTGTTAGGATTGTTTATGTTTATGGGCCACTATCTCACATGCAGATTGTAACCTCAAGCACTATATCACGTAGTAATGAGAATGGATGACTGTTGCAGAGTCAAGAACCTTCTTTCTCCTCTTCTTCGTCTACTGTCTCATTCTCTTGAATTCTTGTTTCATATCACCGGACTGCTACTCAAGTTGTCCGTATAGATTGTCTTATGTCTTGAAACTGCACATTAGAGCTCCATCCATCCAAACGGCTCATCCGGACACCACCTGTCCGGACACCAACACTCGAAACCTATACGACCAAATTAGGGTTCATAAATAATGATCGGAGATGTTTTCTAGGTGAAATAGTACTCATACCCGGATAGTAGATTGAAAACGAGGTCTTCTGCGTCCATCGTCATCCTATACCTTGTACGGACTGGACGTACTCCTACTACCTTGAAAAAAACCCATTTTTGTCCTTCTACCTTCAGTAGAGAGGAGCGGAGAGAGATGGTGGGAGATAGTTGGATTGGTGTCCATTTCCATCTTAGGGATTTTAATTTTGTCTTCTTTTTTTTCCCCCTTAAGTTGCTTTCTTTTTTTTAAAAAAATTTTGTCTTCCCTTTTTTTAATTAGTCTGAACTTCAGTTGGTTCTTCTAGCATGCGTCATTGCGTTGGTGTGCATGGAGACAAAAAATTATTGTTTTTCTTCTCTCTTTTTTCTCTGGTTGGGTCCGGCATATGACTCTAAGCCACATATTTGACTCGTAAACCTAGACTTTCAAATGAAAGGATTACGTGAGCTTGCATTAAGCTAAGTTTGGCATTGCTTAATATTTTCTCGTTTGTTTGCTTAATATAGGAAGATGCACCAACAAGAATTAGCTTGGTTGGCAATAGGCTGGGTTAGGCATATGTGTGCCCAAGGTTTGATTCCAACCGCAAACGTAATTCTCGGTGGTATTAAAAAAAAAAAAAGATGTTCTGAAAGTAACTCTTTTTCTTAAATCAGTTGAGCGTGGACACCAAGTACTGATCATTTGACACAATGTGGTTGTTAAACGTGATTAGTCAATTTTTAAAAAAACATTTAATTGTAATTTAATGACTAAATGGTATTTAATAAATTAAATGAATTTGACCTAAAAAGTTTGTGAAAGCCTCAAAAATTCATCATGGAACTTATGGTTCTCATCCCTGGTTCAAATCCCCTGTCCTCACTACAAGAAAGTGAGTCATTTACGACACTTTTACGTGGTGGTTATGTAAAAGCGCCGACATTTCTTTAATTTCACAGTGCTTTTTTAAAAAAGCGCCGTTAAAATGTTTCACATTTGTGACGTTTAACTTAAAGTCGTTAAAATGTTGATATATCGGCGCTTTTTTACAAAGCATCGTCGATGTCAAATAATTTCACGCGATTCAGATGGCGTGAATTATATCGCGATGCTTTCGGATAACGCGTCGTCAAATTCCTGGGGTTCTCGATGATAAATGTCGTTCTTTATTTTCTAATTAGCGATGTTAAACACAAACGTCGTGAAATGGATACTATGACGACGCTTTTGTATTATGCGTTGTTAAACAATGTATATGACAACGCTTTCAGCAAGTAACATCGTGAAATGAATTTCCCCTTCTTTTTTTTTTTTTTAATAAGGATTCAAATCTTAAATAGGATTGACTTACTTATATATACAAGTAGAACTCAATATGAAGCAATTAGTATAGTATATTTTATATTCATAACGTTATCCTTAATATATATATATATATATATACAGAAATTCTCCTATGTGGACCAAAAGTGTGGACCAAGTTTGTGGACTTGTTTTTCAACCATAGATGTGATGAGTCCCATAATAAATGTGTGGCCCCCACTTATGTTGTGATTGATTACAACCATTGGATTTTGGTCCACAAACTTGGTCCACACTTTTGGTCCACATAGGAGAATTCCTGTATATATATATATATATATATATATATAGACACACACACACATATGTATATATATAAATGTGCATATATTTATCTAAATAATAATATATAATTGTGTGTTAATTTGTACGAAGATAAATATATACATTAGATCAATATATACTTATATATTAGGTCTAGTTAGGTTTATGGTACAATTATCAAACCCTAAACATATATAACCCTTAACGACTAAGAATAAGCAAGGTTTTGAAAAAATTTTAGTTTAGGGTTTAGTGCTATATATTAATAATGAGTATCATTTTAAGAATAATATAAAATTTTACTTGAAACATCACAGTAATTCAAATATTACCCAAATGTTTAATTTTGTAACATATATAATTAATGGAAACTAAAAAAAAATTAGTATACGGGGTTTTAGTGTTAGGGTTTAGGGTTTAGGTTTAGAGTTTCATATTCACAATGATGGCGCTTATTGACAGAAGCACCGAAAATATATGTAATGTAACAGTGCTTTACATAAGCGTCGTAATTTAAGAAATAAAACGACGTCGTTTCATTGAATTTGTTATTTACAAATTAAATATAACGATGCTTTTGTAATTGTATGTCGTAAATTGTATTATTTGACGGTGTCTATGAAACGCCGCAACTGTGATAACATCAAAACGACACCGTTGTTTTTGTAGATGTAGGCAAATCCCTACTTTTTTTACTTGGCACAATTTGCATCAGACTCCTTCTTCCGCCACCACACTCCCTCTTCCACCACCGCACTCTATCTTCCACCACCTATATTTCGTCGACACAGGCACACACTTCACTGTACGATCCTTGAACTACTTCAACCACAAGCACACACTGCAACTTAAATTTTGAGGTCGAGACAATTATGGTACTTGATAAGGTACGAATTCCTATTGTTTTTCTTGTTTAAGGGAAGAGCACTAGATCTATGTGGGTTCAAAATTTTCAATTGAGTAATTGAGTTTTCCCCTTGGGTTTGTCAGATTTGCAAGTGCGGTACTGGAAAATAGGTTGATCTTCCGTGAAGCCTATCACTGCTATACTGGAAAGTAAGTGGTATTTTGACTCCCTTTCTAACTTTACACTTTACATAGCAGAGTCCTCACTTTGAAACTTTTCTTTGGGTTTAAGCTACTATATTTGTTGCTATATGAAGTTGGTATATATATATGTATCAATAGAGAAATTTTGATCTTTCTCAATTGTGTATTCGATTGGAATTGTCAGTGCACACCACCTGTTTGAAAAAATGTCTACCTGAGATAGGATCTCATATGCTTAGTTGTATTTTGAGGAATTGTAACTTTACTGATACTGTCTTATACATATCATGAAAACTTGCAATTAATAAGAGATAAATAAACATTTCAAATCTTGAAACAAAACTATTTTGCTTACTTGCTATAAGTATAAGGTGTTGGTGTTAACTTCTCCAAAGAAAAATTTTACTTGCTATAAGTCTAGTCTATATGTATTTGTTTTTTAAGGATTGACTAGATGGGTATAATGTTTAGAAATCATGGTTACTTAAGTTAGCATTGTTCACTTTTATTGAATAGATGGCCACATTGGACAAAAGCTGGATGAATATTGGCAACCGTTTGGACCCTGATTATATTAGGGGAGTCGAGGAATTTCTTGATTTTGTTTTTCAACACCCAAGTGTAGGAAATCTCATATATTGTCCTTGTAAAAAGTGCTTCAATGGCCATCTCAAGAGTAAAGAGAACGTTAAGGAAGATTTGATCATAAGGGGCATAGTTCGTACTTCCACCTTTTGGAACTTCCATGGCAAAGAACATCCTGTTGTTGTGGAAGTTAAGGATGATAAGCTTGGGTTTGAGGTGGAATGTGATGAAATAGATGAGTTGATAGCAAATACCTTACCAGGTCTTAATCTAGAGATTTTTACAGACCATGAATATGATGCGGACAATGCTAGTGGTAATGTGTCACAAAAAGAGGCTGAACGAATTTACAGGGTTCTTGAAAATGCCAAAACTAGCATATATTATGGTTGTGAGATTTCATTACTCTCATTCATCTTAAAACCTTACATATTAAATGTGTTGGGGGGATGAATAATAATGCCTTAACCATGTTGCTTAAGGAATTGAAGAAGGCTTTGCCTAGACGTGAAACACTACCAAAGTCGTATTACGAGGCAAAAAAGATTTTTCAAGATCTTGGGCAGTCATATAATAAGATAGATGCGTGCATTAATGATTGTGTTCTATTTCGCAAAGAACTCGCAGATGCATATAATTGCCCCACTTGTGGAGAGTTGAGGTGGAAAATAAATAGTGGTAGAGATTGTGATGATGATGACAATGAAGATGGGTATTCTAATTCTACTAAAAGAAAATGAGTCCCAAGGATACATCTTGACCGATTGTATCATGACTTTAGTATTGAACCACGAAATGTGAGACTTAGATTGGCAAGCGATGGATTCAATCCCTTCGATAACATGAGTCTATCATATAGTATGTGACTTGTTATTCTTATACCATATAATTTGCCTCCATGGATTTGTATGAAACAAACACATATGATTTTGTCTCTAGTTATTCCGGAAGAGAGAGCTCCCGGGAATGATATTGATGTTTACCTACAACCATTGATTGAAGAGTTGAAGGAATTATGGGAAGAAGGTGTGGATACGTTCGACGCATCCAATAAGACAAGCTTCCGGATGAGGGCAGCTTTATTATGGACTATTAGTGACTTTCTAGGGTATGCAGTTCTCTTAGGATGGAGCGCCAAAGGACACTTAGCTTGTCCAGTTTGTAATGTGCAAACATGTTCAAATAGATTAGTGCATGGAAAGAAACAATGCTATATGTGTCATCATAGATTTGTGCCAATGATCATAAATGGCGTGATAACAAACGCAACTTTGATGACGAGAAAGAAGAAAGAACTCCACCGATGATGTTGTCCAGTGATAGTATGCTTGAATAGATAGAAGACATGGGACAAATAGTATTTGGTAAGGGGAAAAGATGGTTTGCGGGAAGTCAACATCACAATTGGAAGAAAAAAGTATATTCTTTGATCTTCCATATTGGAAAGATTTGCTCATTGGTCACAATTTAGATGTTATGCACATTGAGAAAAATGTGTGTGACAATGTAATTGCAACATTGCTCGGGATCTCAGAAAAGACAAAAGACAATCTCAATTCTCGTCTTGATTTATAAGAAATGAATCTCAAAGAAGATTTGCATCCAATTGAGATGGATGAGCACACTTATCTACTACCTCCTGCTCGTTATACTTTATCATCTGGTGAGAGGCTTCGTGTAATAGAATTATTGAAAGGTGTCAAGGTTCCAGATGGTTTCCCTTTAAACATCTCCAGGTGTGTTTACTTGAAAGACAAGAAGTTGATTGGCTTGAAAAGTCATGATTGCCATGTTCTTCTCCAACGGCTACTACCACTTGCTATTCGAGGCATATTGTCGTATGATGTGTGTGATGCCTTGATCGGTTTGAGCAGTTTCGTTGTCGATTTATGCTCAAAAACACTTTGTCCGGAGGAACTCGAAAGAATAGAATGAGATATTCCATTAACATTGTGTCATTTAGAGATGATATTTCCACCACCTTTCTTTGATATGATGGTGCACTTACCAATCCACTTGGCAAATGAAGCAATGATAGCTGGGCCTGTTCAATACCGATGGATGTATCCTATTGAGAGGTAATTGTAGTATTTTGTTCTTCAATATTCACTAATGATAACTGTACTTATTAACTTATAAGTTCAAACGCATGTACTTGCACACATTGAAGTCTTATGTTCAGAACAAAAGTCGAGCGGAGGGATCAATTGCTGAAGATTACATACTAGAAGAGTGTATGAATTTTAGTTCAAGATACTTACTGATATTGAAACAAAGTTTAACAGAGTTCTAGAAACTTTGAAGGTCCTGATACACGAAAATAGGGTGGTCTGTCTATATTCTCAAGGAAGGGGCGTGCTCTGGGAAGGTCAACTGTCAAAGCGATAACTAATCAAGAACTCAAGCACATTGGTACATCTTACAAAATTATGAAAATGTGATACCTTTTATGAAGTAAGAAGAATTGTTGATAAAGGTGTTTGAAATTCTCTTACATGTTAGAAATTACCTTACATGCTCACTTACTGGCAGGGAACATAAAGAATTTTTTAAATAGTCACATTCTAGGAATGTAGATCTTTTTCATCATTGATAGTTATCAAAGTGGTTCGAAGATCGCGTAAGCTTGATTTTTAGTTTATATTCTTCTAATTTTTACTTGGATTCATAATGTGTAATTTTTTAAAATGATTGCAACTTTTAATTGTATAGATGGCTACATTATGTAGAAGCACAATGATGAAACACTTGAAGAATTCCGTCGTTTGTCTCATGGCCCTGATAAAATGGTAATTTCATGGAGTGGTTATGTTGTTAGTGGTTTCAAGTTTCATACAAAAGTGCGAGAAGCTCGTCTAAAGACACAAAATAGTGGTGTGGTAGTCAATGGAGAGAATGGTGTCGATAGATTGGATTACTATGGAGTTCTTATTGATATAGTTGAATTGCAATATCTTGGAGGAAAACGTATTGTCTGTTCAAAAGTGATTGGAGAGATGTACATAATAATGGAAGAGAGATTGATAAGGACAAGCATGGCTATGTTAGTGTTAATTCCTTGAGAACATTAGGGACAAATGAACCATTTGTGTTGGCAAGTCAATACACGCCCAGAATGGCTAGTCTTATCGAAAGCCCTTCCACGTGAATTTTATGTCGTGGCAGAGAATGAAGATGAGGCAACTGTCAATAAAACAGAGGCATTGCAACCTCTTAAAATAGGGGATATATCATTCTATTATTTGTCAACAGATGATGTTGGTCATGTTATATCGAATAGACATGATTTGTCGATGGAAACAATTCCATTGTCTAAAAATATCATAAATGTAAAAAAGAAACGGAAAAGAAAATGTTAGAGGTGATATCTTGTAGGTAAACACGAAATAGTGATTTTGTAATGAATAAGTTTCTCAATCTTTTTCTTTGTCCTAAATCTGAATGCACTCTTAGTTTAATATTTTTATAATACACATGAATTTGCATAATTGATCTCAAACTAACTTATTAAAATTTTTGTAGGCATGAAGTCACATTCAAGACCAATCGATGACAGATCACCATCATCACATTCAGAGCAATCTTCTCTACATGATACTAGAGCAAGCTCTATTGGTTTGTTTTATATTGAAGCATAGTATAATATTACTTTGATCGTTGGCTTACATTTCATTTATGTAGGTAGCGTCAGGATAAGAAAGCGTGGACGGGCACGTGGGAAAAAGGTTACAAGCTTGGAAGCTGGAGAAAATTTTACAGTAGAATTCGATGACAATCACCGACCTGTAGGAGAACAACATCCCAAGCTTGTGTTATACAAGGGGTGATAGTATGAAACATGTTTATTACACCTTTGTCGAAAGAAAATTGGCATCGTGTTGAGAAAGAGAAGAAAGAGCTCATGCTTGCTAATGTGAAGGTGAGTATAAATACAAACTGGAATTTGATATTTTGACATCATTTAAGTTCTCATTGATATGATATCTCCATTCTTTATTTGGGAGAAGTTTGACATAGGGGATGAGCCAGGAAGAGAGAAGCAAACGATGGCATCAATGGCAAAAAATGGAGGGACTTTCGATATCGGTTGAAGAAGGAACATTGTGATAGACATGAAACTGATGAGGAGAGATTGGTAGATCAATCCCCAGAAGTTAGTGAAAGTGAGTGGAATTGGTTGGTGAAAGAATATTGGGGGACGGAAAAAGTTCAGGTGATATTTTCTTCTCTTTATTTATTGCCAAGTAATATGCATAATCAACTGTCCATTTTTGATTGTCTAGTTACGTTTTTATATCTTACCTTGGTTTAATGTTAACTTATTTATACAGGAGATGTGTTAAAAGAATAGGGAAAATCAAGAAGTTCAACAAATGCTCTATCGTAGCGATCGAAACAAAATCGAGTGCTTATTAATGTGAAGTGATTATTAATTTCTAAGCTTAAATTCTTGAATATCAATGTGAAACAAAATATAATGTACATATAATGACTAACCTTTATTGTTTTCTCATTGTTACTAGACAAAAAAGAGAGGAGTTCGAGGCATGCATTGAAGAAACGGAGCAAAATCGAGTCAGAATCAGTCACTTTTAGAGACAGTGTCACGCCCCTCTCTCCTAAGGTACAACAAAGTGTACCTATACCCTCAAGGACGTGATCGGCAAGGGACCCCTTCCCCCGAACCAACCCTTAATCCAATACATAAACCGAATAAAATATATAAAATGGTAATGACTCCTGAAACACGATGTGAAAACAATCTCTCCAAAATACCATATATATACATCCACCGAAACCATCGGAGTATCTATACAACAACGGAGGTAAGAAAATATATCTACTCGAGATGACACTGAGTAAGTAATATAGACAAAGTACGATACCAAAATCCCTATGCCTTGCGAAAGGAGTCAGCTCGAGGCTACACAGCAACTCAAGCGTCCCGTCGTTGACGTCGTCACCTATATCCAACTCACCTGAAAGGGAAATAAGAAGAAGGGTGAGCCATGAAGCTCAGTAGGGCATAGAAAGGGAACATCGATATCCAGAATAAAGAAATCAAGGAATATGATGCAGAATATGAAGTACCATAAATAAATAACCATCAGTAATCCAACCAAGTAACATGGTAACCGATAAGGCTATACAACACCGTAACCACAAACACCGGTCTCCAGTAATCCATAATCCATACACCATAATCCGTAATCCATAATCCACCCCCAGACCCACCCTAATCCCCGTAGGATGTCTCCCAGTCTAGGTCCACTCCGAAACTGGATGAGGATCGGATATCCCGATAGCATAGCCTACACCAGAGGGCATCCCCTGTGATGCATCTCACCTCAGACGGTCTATAGGTATGTACTCGGTATATATATATATTATCCATCATAAATCCATATCCAATAGATTGGGCTCCTATATGGGCCCCACAGTCTACATTAACCACCTCCAATCACCCCACTCCTAAAAACATACCAACAATGATAATCAACAGGGAATATAAATAAAATGTTGACTAGTCATATTTCCACCCACGAAAACCGATAGAACCATAATATAATAAGAGTCTATGAAACCAGAACTCTAAAATCACACACAAGAGACAAGGAGACCCCTAACTGGAAATAAGAATGCGAATACCAAGCACATGTCCCCGACAAACCCCTGACTCCAAAAGTCAACCTGTTTCGAATCTCAATCGGAATCACTGTCTACATTGAAAAACACGAGATACAAAAATACAGTTAAAATACATCCAGTCAACTTTGGTCAATGGTCAAAGTCAATGGTCAATGGTCAAACTAGGTCAGACCGGTCAACACACTGGTCAACTAAGTCAACTCACCCAGACTCGGTCAACTCGGGTTAACTCACTCAATGGTGTCATCGGCGATCCGGTCACCAAAACCGACCAAGCCACACACCAAATTCAAGAGCATGAAGAGACGAACTCATACATACCAAAATCAAGTCCCTCCGTCATCGGAACCGGCTGGATCTACCAAAGGAAGTTAACGGTGGCTGAAACTTCTAACGTCGATTTCTCCTCAACGATGGCTCCGTTTGGCGTGTTCAACCTGGGTTTCACTCGTCTCGCCCGGAATCGGAGAACCACTGATGAACCTGTGTTAGTGAGAGTGAAACAAGAGAGAGAAGATCGTGTCTGAGAAGTAGGCCTTTTTAAAAAGTTTGAAAATTTTAGGAATTTAAATATTTAACCCAAAACTGCACTATAGTCCCTGCAGTATTTATGAAAATGCCACTCACAAAATGTGAAAATCTATTTAACTTTAAAAATTTGTAATAAATCCGATTTGCGTGATTTTTGCGCCAAAAATTTTCTTTGTCAATCCCCCATTTATGAAAAATATTTTTATCTTAATTAAAATTTTATTCTCCCCAAATCCCGGTTCACGGTCATCGAGGTCCACTCCACCTCAATTAATGTGTCAAAATACTATGAACAATGTATACTCGGGTCAGGATATTACAGACAGAGCCAAATCCCAATCGATTAGGATTGGATTCCGATCGATCGGGCATTTAAAGCTCAAATTCCAGATTGTATTTTCAATCGATCGTAAATATGCCCGATTGATTGGAGTTACTATTGACAGCACATGAATTTTCACCAAAAAGTCCCGAATTCTAGTAGGTTTAAGTCAAAACGACCCCAACTTGTTAGAAAAATGACATAGGAGTTTAAGGAGGTATAAAAGGATAGTTTTTAGGGTTTTAGAGACATTCTCTCCCACTTGGATTGATCTTGGAGGCTAGTGTTTTGGAGCTCTCTAAGAGGAAGTCATTGAAGCTTAGAGAAGAAGGGGTTTCTTCTCTCATCTTTGATCCTGGTTTTTATGATTTGCTTTCATTTGCTTTCATTCTATTATGATGTATCTTGACTCCATTAGTGGCTAGATTCTCTTCCTAGGGACCTAATGTAATCTAACTTTGATAATTCAATAAACTTCGCTTTGATTTCTCTTGATTTCTATCTATTGTTGATTGTATATGGGTGTGTTTTATGCTTTTGGATGTTTGGCCATCATTCAATTGATTCGCTGCCTAGATTGAGACCGAAAGGATATATATAGGATTTGCCTCTTACCATAGACATCATAGGTTTCATGAACCATAGGAATATAGGGGCATGACCTATGCAATCGCTACACAGTTAATTGATGTGAGATTTCGAACCACTAAAATTATAGCGATTCAAAACTCAGTTTATTACTCCCAAGTGCACGAATCAATAGTAGTATAGCTTAGCAAATACGAGTGTCGAATCCACGAGGACTGAGTATTAGTTTAACTTAATTCCAATGTTCACTAAAAAAAATACCAATTATGTCGCAAGCAACAAATCAAAAGTTGAATGAAAAATCAACGTGATAAAAGTACTAGGGGTTCGATTTCACCATCTCCATTATACTCAACTCTCTCGGTTGTTAACTACCAATTCAGCCATACTTGTTGACGATCAGGTCCCCTAATTCATGTAGCAGTCATGGCGTCTAACTTACTACATCTATCCTTACTTTGCAACTACCTATGGCGTCTAGATTAGTTTAACAAACAAGGATGCATTCGAATCAATGGTAACCTTTAACACGATCACATAAATCCTAGCATATGGCGTCTATGTCTTGGCAGTTATGGTGTTGAATTGCAAGAAGCTAATCTCAAATTGAGCATGGCGTCTACTACAATTTGCATCAAAATAATCAAATCCCAATGGTGATCAATCATCAAGATTCAAATGTCGTTCAAGTATAGCAATTAACACTCAACAAAGCATGAATGAATTAACAATCAAACCAAAATCCCTGAGCATAATAGAGTGGCTACATCATTCCCCTAGCAGGAGGATTAGTTCCTCATGCTAGATTCAAACAAAGAAAGCAAAGAAATTGATTCCATAAGGGTTGAGAAAAGCCAACACAATTGCATAAAGTCTTCGACCAAGCTCCTCCTTGCTGCCGATTAGTTTTCCTCCTAGAGATAAGTCTCTCCCGTTTTTTTTCCAGCCCTTTTAGGTCTACAGCCTTTTTTGAAGAAATGACATTACTGCCCTTGTAATGGGCTGAGCTGATTGGCCTTGAAAAAGCTTTAAAGGAATAGCACAATGATTTGGGCCTAAATCATCTGCGAAATTCCAACTTGGTATACCAACTTTGTAACTCTATAACTTCATTAATTGTGAATGAAATTCAATGAACTTGATATCAATACGAAGCTTAAGAAGTCGACCCTTCACCGTCACTGAAAAATTCCAGATTCGGAGCTTTCTAGCGGAAATTTTGGACATCCGAATATCAGCCTGCCAATTGTCCTATTTTGAACCCATGTTGAAAATATTTGCTCTCGCACCTACAAACGCGCAAAATAGACCAAAATCATAGAGAAAGATCCGAATAGTCATGCAAAAGTCCCTATGAAAACACAATTATATCTATATATTATTTGACTTATCATTAATCCACAAATCTTAATGGGTATTTGTCTTTTGAACCCGATTGTTAGGAATAACAGGGGTTAGGGATAGAGGCACTTTCGGTGTAACCAGGAATAGAGCATTGGGTAGGATAGGGAAATCAATTGTCAACAATGAGGTAGTTATTTAGCTAATTACGGAGCCAAGGGAGTTGAATCGGATAAAGAATAGTGAAATTAGGTACCCTAGTACTTTTTCATTCTTGAGTTCAATCTTGTTCTTACTTACTCGCTTAATTTAGTTGTTAATCACTTTTTAATACTTGCTTTAGTGTTAGATAAATCAAACCCAAAACATTCGCTTTCCCATTTTAGTTTGATAATTGCTTAGATTGATACTTAATTGAATTTGCCAAAATCTCTGTGGGACGATACTTAATTCATACACTTTATTACTTTTGCGGCTAGTACACTTGCTAGTAACAATGCAATAAGTTTTTGGCGCCTTTATCGAGGATTGAGGCAATGTAATTTTTGTGTCAATTTAGTTTATTCTTGTACTAATTTGGTTTTAATTTTTTCTGGAGAAATTCTTTCTTTTGTATGAGCTTTGAGAGGCATACTCTTAGCATGAATTTGGCTAGATTGGATCTGGAGATTGAGAGGACCCTTCGTATGCTTAGACGGGAGCAAAATTATAATCCGATTGAAGGTATGAGAGATAACTTGAATCGAAGGAATGGTGTTAAGCCCATTGGGGGCGATGGCTTGAATAAAAGGAATGCTATTGGTGGAGGTGCTAACAATGTAAATGGTGGGAATGGAGCTAATGATACCACTCCTTCTAGTATCTGGTATCCTCCTATCAATTCCACCCATTTTTGAGATCAAGCCAGCCATCATTACTATGATCTCTAACTTTGTTGTTTTCCACGGCTTTCCTCATGAAGAGCCAAATGTGCACATTGCTTCATTCTTGCACATTTGTGCTTCATTTGATATTAATGGTTCTTCACGCGATGCAATTCTATTGAGGTTGTTTCCATTTTCTTTGAGGGATAAAGCTAAAGCATGATTGATGTCACTCCCTCCCAACTCCATTACTACATGGGAGGAGCTATCGGAGCAATTTCTATCTAAATTCTTCCCTCCGGCTAAAGCGGTTCAAATCCGGAATGATATTATGAATTTTTCCCAATTTGATCTTGAATTGCTCTATGAAGCTTGGGAAAGGTTCAAATTTATCTTGTGGAGTTGTCCAAATCATGGTCTTGCGGAGTGGATTGTCTATCAAGCTTCCGGATTGATTGTGTCGATGAGGCAAATGCTAGATGCAGTCACGGGTTGTTCCTTTATGACTAAATCTCAAGAGGAGGCCCAAATTTTGCTTGGCAAGGTTGCCAAGACAAATACTTCTTGGCCATCGGAGAGACTACCACATAGCCAAAGCAATCCAAAAGATGCAGATGTGATGACCATTTTAGCCGCTGTGGCTAAAAAAATTGATGTCTTAATGATGAATTCTCCTCAAGGAGTACATGCGGTTCTAGGAATGTCTATGGTGTCTTGTGATTATTATGGTGCTAGCCATCAAACCAGAGAGTGCATGATTAATACCTCCTCTTCCTCTCCAAGTGAGCAAGCTAATGCTATTGGAGATGGCAACTACAATCGCCCAAGGAATTACCCATACTCAAATTTCTACAATCCGGGGTTTAGGAATCATCCCAACTTCTCTTGGAGCAACAACCAAAATGTGCAAAACCCTCCTCCTTAACAATTTCATCCCTAATAGAAGAAAAAGGACATTGATAAGATGTTTGCCAATATGACCGGAAGCATGGAGACACTCACTAACAGTACTAGCCAATACATGAGCAAGACCGATCAATTCATGGCAAGAACCGATGCCACATTACAAAATCAAGCATCTATTCTTCAAAACCAAGGGGCTTCCATTCGGAACCTTGAGGTGCAAATGGAGCAACTAGCCAATGCATTATCGGCTAGAGAAAAAGATGGACTACTAAGCCAAATGGAGGTGAATCCTAAAGGCAAAGATCATTGTTATGCCATCACTCTCCAGAATGGGAATCTAGTGAAAACTATTGTAGATCTTGATGCTGAAAAGGTGTAAAAACTAAAAAATGCAGAGTTGTATGGAGCTGAGGAATACTAGAGCCCAAGTCCGATCGATCGGACCCTGCCCCCGATTGATCGATGCCTCCCTGAAGCTAAAGTTGAAGTGGTAGAGGCAAAGTCTGATCGATCGGAGCCCATCTCGATCGATCGGCCCAATGGAAAAAGTCCAAAAAATTCTAAAAATTTACAAAAAGGCAACAACCTGCAACCCAGACTTGCAGTTGAATTAGATTGGCCTGACAGTTCTCTGCCTGCACCTCCAGTCAAGGCATATGTACCACCTATTCAATTTCCACAAAGGTTGAGGAGTGCCAAAAAGGACAACCAATTTTTTAAGTTCCTTGAGGTATTCAAGAAGTTACAAGCCAATATCCCTTTTGCGAAAGCATTGGAGCAAATGCCTAGCTATGCTAAATTTATGAAGGAAATTTTGTCTAAAAAGAGGAGGGTGAAAGACTTTGAGAGTATACAATTAACGGAGGAGTGCAGCGCAATAGTGCAACAAAAGCTTCCGATAAAGCACAAAGACCCAGGAAGTTTCACTATTCCTTGCACAATTGGCTCTACATTGATTGAGCAAACTCTTTGTGACTTAGGTGCAAGTATTAATCTCATGCCACTCTCCATCGCCAAGCACATTGGGTTAGACGAAATTAGTCCAACCACAATGTCTTTGCCAATGGCGGATCGATCCATCAAATATCCTCTTGGCATAATGGAGAATATTTAGGTGAAAGTGGGTGAATTAATGTTTCCGATTGATTTTCTCATCTTAGATATGAAGGCCAACCCTCATACCCCTATTATCTTAGGAAGACCCTTTTTGAGCACCAAAAAAAGCTTTGATTGATGTTGAGAAAGGAAAACTTACTTTGAGAGGGGTGGGTGACCAAATGACATTCAAAGTGTTTGGAGCTAGGAAGCAAGCGGAGAATTCTCAATCATGCTTCCTAGTGAACCACATTGACGTGGTCATTCCGAAAAATCTTGTAAAGGAGGCCTTATGTAATCCGGTAGCAACTACTTTAGCCCACGACATCAAGATTGACTATGGATTCCAAGGCTACTACACAAGCTGTAATTGAAGTGCAAAAGCCCCAAGTTGGAGGGCCAAAGAAGAAAAAGATGAAGACGAAGAAGAAGAAGCCGAAGAAAATGAAGAAAAATGATTTCCTAAGGAGGATGTGGTGATGAAGGATTGTGTTCAATGCATAGCATCTAGACCAACAAATGTCAATCCCAATAAGCCATCAAGGGGAGTCTACACCACAACTCTGAAGGACCCCAGTTGACTTCACATAGGGAAGTCAGGCTGAAGACTCTAAACTAAACGCTTTTGAGAGGTAACCTAGGTTTTATCTCTCTTTATTTATGTTCTATTTTCACCTATTCCATGCACCGAGGACGTTGCATAATTTAAGTGTAGGGGTGAGAATCTAGGTTTTTATTTTTAGGTTTCTAAAAAAAATCTTGACAAAAAAAAAACTTGACTTCAATGCCTTATGCCATGTCATTTTTGAGTGTATTTGGATGAATTTTGTGATCTTTGATGCATTGGTAGATCTTGCTATGGACATTCTTCCCAATTGAGTTTTCTTATCTTGAAAATTGTTTTGTCCATTATGCATTTGTGAATATGGAGTACTTGTTTGTGGGGTATGAAATATGACTTGACCTTGGTCAATTGTGGGTATTTGAGATCAATTTGAGTCTAAGTAGCACTACTTGAGCAAAGAAAAATGAAAAGAAGAAAAAAAATAAAAAAGAGAAAAGGAAAAAAGTTGAGTTTATGAATAAATGGTTTCTTTCATGAGTTTTCTACTGAGTAATCGGGCCTCTTGTCTAATAAGCAGTGAGTTTCACATAAAAAAAATAGGAAATTAGTGTCAGATTACCTTGATGGCTAGTTTAAGCTCGTAGCCTTTTTGACTTGAGTAATAAGATCCTTTGGGGTGTCTCAACACCTAATGCCCTAAGTGATATGGATTTAATTGCAAGCGCACAAATCGCACAAGTAATATAGAGATGAGTAAATTATCGTTTCCACTAGGGATGTGTTGACAATAGAAATCAATGTCAAACAAGCTATAATTATGCAAATTGGGGAAAAGAATTCGAGATTGGTCTTGTTTTTAAACTAAACTAAAGCAAAAGAATAAAGACAAATCAAACACAAGTATATAATCAAGGATGGAAATCACTAGGGTACTTAACTTCACCTCACCTATCCAATTCAATTCTCTTGGTCCCTTAATCCCTAATTCCTCTCTCTATAATGACAATCGATTTTCCAACCTATTCAATGGTCTATTCCTAGATACATCAAACGTATTTTCAATATAAATCCCTGTTATTCCTAACAATCGGATTAATATATCAAAAACCCATTAAGAACAATGAAAATCATTTGACGATTGCATAAGTCACAAACCTATATTCCTATGGTTCATGCACCCTATGTCATCTATGGCTTGAGGCAAACCCTAGATATCTCCTTCCGGTCTCAATCTAGGCAACAAATCAATTGAATGATGGTCAAACATTCAAAAGCATTAATCACACCCATAGACAATCAATAGAGAGAGAAAGAAATCAAGAAATAAGGAAACCAAGTTTATTGAATCTTCAAGGTTTGGTTACATTAAGACCCTAGTAAGAAATCTAGCCACTCATGGAAGCAAAATACATCATTAAACAAAGGAAATCAACCATAGAAACTAGGATAGAAAAGGAGAGAGAAAACCCCCTTGTAGACCCTTTTCTTTTCTAAGCTCCAATGATGGCTCCAAGCTCTCCAATGGTGGTATAATGAAACCCCCTCCAAGAACTCCCCAAAACCCTATTTTATGCCCTTTTATACTTCCCCAAACTCTTATGTCGTTTCCAAAACAAGTTGGGGTCGTTTTGGCTAAAAAACAAGTGAATTCGGAACTTTTTCGCAAAACTGCGCGTGCTGTGAATAGTACCTCCGATCGATTGGAAATAGCCTCTGTCTCCATGAATTCAAGGCTGTTTTGGCAGGTCCGATCGATTGGGAATGGCTCCGATCGATCGGAAATTGGTTCTGGAGTAAAAATCTTCATTTTACACTCTTTTCCTTCCTTTCTTGCCTTGACACCTACAATATGCAAATATAACTTTCTTAGGCAATATCAACTCTTAATCAACTCAAAATGAGATGAACTTATGTGTAAAAGATGCATAAGTGTATGTATATATTTGACACATCACTAAGCCAACTGGATTGGGAGTCATTGGTCGAAAACTCATTACATGGGTCGTTTAGAGAGCCTAAAGGGGTTGAGCATTGTACAAGTCACCTTTGAAAGGAAAAGAAAAAAAAGAGGAGAAAGGAAAAAAATGTGAATAAGAATGAAGTTTGAATAAATGTTCATTGTATTTGCTTTTTGATTCTTATTGTTCTTGGAAGACTACATGGCCTTTGTTTAGTTCATTATGAAGCCAAACATGCAAGTGCATTCCATTATGTGCATCATTTCATGATATTCTTTGGCATGGTGAATGAGATAAGACTCTTGAAGGATTGCTTTTATTGGTTTGAATGTCCTCATACATGGTTTGTTAGTATGGATAGGGTTGCAATTGTGAGTTCATTTTATACTCTTGTTGAGGACATGAATTTTCGCATTGAAGTTGTTTAATGTTTGTGGATATCATTCTTGTAAACCCTCAGGAGACACAACTCCTGCTACTAGGGATACCTAGGGGTTTAAAGGCTTGTGGCACATGCTAAGTGCCACTGTGAGTCCTACGAAAGTGGCGTAGATTAGTTTCTTATTTTGCGTTAGTGTTAGTTGCTTTATTTTTCTTTTGAGTTTCAATGAAAATCCTTTCTTCATTCTCAATTTGCTCGAGGGCGAGCAAAGGGTAAGTTTGGGGGTATTTGTTGTGCCTATAATTTACATATATTAGGTACCCCTTTGCATGTATTTTTTGCCATTTTGAGTGAATTGAGGATTGATATTGCCTAAGTATTTCATTTGTGCACATTTCAGGTGTTCGAAGCATGCATTGAAGAAACGGAGCAAAATCAGGATTGGTTTCCGATCGATCGGACATTTAAAGCTCAAATTCCAGATTGTATTTTTGATCGATCGGGAATATAAAGTTACTATTCACAGCACAACAAATTTCGTGAAAAAGTCCCGAATTCAAGTGGGTTTGAATCAAAACGACCCCAACTTATTAGAAAAACGACATAGGAGTTTAAGGAGGTATAAAAGGGTAGTTTTTAGGATTTTAGGGATATTCTCTCCCACTTGGATTGATCTTGGAGGCTAGGGTTTTGGAGCTCTCAAGGACGAAGCCATTGAAGCTTGGAGAAGAAGGGGGTTTCTTCTCTCCTCTTTTATCATGGTTTTTATGGTTTACTTTCATTCTATTATGATGTATCTTGACTCCATGAGTGGTTAGATTCTCTTGCTAGGGACCTAATGTTACCTAACTTTGATGATTCAATTGGCTTTGATTTCTCTTGATTTCTATCTATTGTAGATTGTTTATGTGTGTGCCTAATGCTTTTGGATATTTGCTCATCATTCAATTGATTCGTTGCCTAGATTGAGACTAGAAGAAGATATATAGGATTTGCCTCTTACCATATACATCATAGGTTGCATGAACCATAGGAATATAGGGGCATGAACTATGCAATCACTACATAGTTAATCCACAAATCTTAATGGGTCTTTGTCTCTTGAACCCGGTTGTTAGGAATAACAGGGGTTAGGGATAGAGACACTTTCGGTGTAACCAGGAATGGAGTATTGGATAGGATAGGGAAACCGATTGTCAACAATGAGATAGTTATTGAGGAAATTACGGAGCCAAAGGAGTTTAATCGGATGAGGGACAGTGAAATTAGGTACCCTGGTACTTTTCATTATTGAGTTCAATCTTGTTCTTACTTACTCGCTTAACTTAGTTGTTAATCACTTTTTAATACTTGCTTTAGTGTTAGATAAATCAAACCCAAACAATTTGCTTTCCCATTTTAGCGTGATAATTGCTTAGATTGATACTTAATTGAATTTGCCAAAATCTGTGTGGGACGATACTTAACTCATATACTTTATTACTTTTGCGGCTAGTACACTTGCTAGTAACAACGCAACAAAGAGCTACTAAGAATGCACAAAGAGAAGCTGAAGCGGCAAAAAAAGAGCTTGAGGAGTATAAGAGAATGTCTGATGAGAGAGCAAGGAAAACGGAAGAAGATGTGACGCTTACGCAGGCTTTGATGGGATTTACTAAAAGGGGCAATGGTGATAACCTTTAATATGGTAAGTTTAACTTTATTCCTTTACTATTGGCTTGCCTTGTGAACATTGTCCTATAATATATGTTACTGGTTCGTAGGGTTGCTCAAGTTTGCTTTAAATTTTCTTAGTTGAAATAATCACGAAAGTGGAAATTTTTGGATGAAACTCAATGAACTTGCTTTAAATTTTCTCAGCAATTACTGGACGAGGGCTGAAAGCACTAGCTTGCTGCATGATGAGGTGGAGAACTTAGGCATGCAGGCACACTAAGGTGGAGCATATCAATATTACCTTTTGATTAACATGGGAACAAGCAAGCTAGTTTAGTTTTTTTTTATATATGTATGTTTTTGGGATATTATCACTTCTTGAGAAGAGAATTGAACTGTTTATTTGTATAAAATAATGATTGTTTTTCAGTTATGAAGTGGAGAATGGAAGCACCTATAATATTGTCCAGTATATTTTGATTTCAGTTACTATTGGATTTCTGCAGGGTGGGGAACCATTAAATCTGTTATTTTTGTTACAGGTTTAGCTATTTACAACGCTTTTAAAGAGTCAGAAAATTAAATTTACAAAATAATTTTTATTTATCGCGAAGCACGAAAAGCGCCGTAACTTATAACATAAACGATGATTTTTCAATTTGTGAAACAGCAATCCTACATTCTAGATAACGACGCTTTTTATTTCATTTACGGCATTTTAAAAAGCGCCGTTAAATATAACTATAACGGCATTTTACATAAAGCATTGCTTTATCATTAACGACACGAATATTTACGGTGTTTGTTCTGCGTTTTGAAAAGCGTCGATAATTACCTTTAACGATGCTTTTTGGTTTTTAACAATGTTTTATAAGCGCCGTAACAGACATCATTGTTGTAGTGCCTCCAATTGATGTATTAAATAATTAAAATTGTTTTAAGAGCCGTAATTCTTCCAAAAAGCAAAAACCTTAATATTTTGTAAAATATGTTTTTTTTATGCATATATAAATATATAAACGCACAATATTCTATTCAATAATGTAATTATATTTTAGTTCTTGGTGTAATTTTTTTTTAAAATACCACATAGAAATATGTTTGCAGTTGGAATCGAACATTGGGCACACACATGCCTAATCCTGCTGATAGTCAATCAAGCCACCTCTCGTTGGTTCTCGGTGTACGTTTTGACAACATCAAATTAACCAAATTTTATAATGTCACATGCATGCTCAGTTGCAATTTCTTCAGTGTGTGCAGCAAGACATGTACAACTGGATAGTGAGAAATTCAGTGTCTTTTTGACTATATATGAAGTCATTGTATTCATACCCTAATTTGTCCACATGGGTGTTAAGTAATCTGCATGATTTAATTATGAGTGATCGAAAATATGATTAGAGAGAATCCGACAATCTATGAATTTAAAAACATTTCCTTTTTTGTTTTTGTACGAATCAAACCAGATTTACGTTTCTCACAACAACCAAATTAAAGAAGTCAATCAAGTTTTTTCTTCTCTTCTTTCTTTGTTTCATTCCCAATAAAAAGAAAAATCAAACAACCATTTTAACTCATCCCCTTCTGTTTCAAGTCTCAAGAGTTTCTTCTTCTTCTTCTTCTTTTCATTCCCAATAAAGAGAAAAAAGAACCATCTCTTCCCCTTCTGTTTCAAGTCTCAAGAGCTGCTTCTTCTTCTTCTTCTTCTTTGCTTTCAAGTGTATATCAGCAACTATGATTACTGGAAAGGATATATACGATGTCCTTGCAGCGCTTGTGCCACTATATGTTGCTATGTTATTAGCATATGGATCGGTCCGGTGGTGGAAAATCTTTACTCCGGATCAATGCTCTGGCATTAACCGTTTCGTGGCAGTTTTCGCTGTTCCTCTACTTTCTTTCCATTTCATCTCCGCCAATGATCCTTACACGATGAATTTCCGCTTCCTCGCTGCTGATTCCCTCCAAAAAGTAGTGATTCTTGTTGCTTTGCTTCTATGGAACACTTTGAGCAAGCGCGGGAATCTTGACTGGGTGATCACTCTTTTTTCGCTCTCAACACTTCCAAACACCCTTGTGATGGGAATCCCACTTTTGGAAGCAATGTATGGCGATTTCTCGGGTAGTCTAATGGTTCAAATTGTGGTTCTTCAGAGTGTGATTTGGTACACTCTCATGCTCTTCTTGTTCGAATACAGAGGAGCTAAGTTACTTATCTCCGAACAATTCCCCGAGACAGCTGGTTCTATCTCTTCATTTCGAGTTGATTCTGATGTTTTGTCGTTGAACGGCCGTGAGCCTTTGGAGACAGATGCTGAGATTGGTGATGACGGGAAGCTCCATGTGGTGGTGAGAAGATCAAGTGCATCATCACTGGTTTCATCATTTAATAAGTCTAATATGACTTCAATGACTCCAAGAGCATCGAATCTTACAGGCGTGGAGATCTATTCTGTTCAATCTTCACGAGAACCAACACCGAGAGCTTCCAGCTTTAACCAGAACGATTTTTACGCCATGTTCAGCAAGGCTCCAAGTCCAAAAAAGGGATACACAAATAGCTTTCAAGGTGGTGGTGATGTTTATTCACTAAAATCGTCGAAAGGACCAACGCCAAGGACTTCAAATTTCGATGAGGAAATGCTGAAGATTGGGATGAGAAGGGGAGAGACGAGTATGAGTGGAGGAGAGTTGTTAAATGGTGGTGGTAACAATTTTGTTTCTTCATATCCCCCTCCGAATCCATTTTTCCCAGGTGGATCTACCAGTGGTGGTGGTGGGGGAACACACAAGAAGAACAAACAAAATGGTCGTTCATTGCCTCCTAACAAGGAGCTTCACATGTTTGTGTGGAGTTCAAACACTTCACCCGTCTCTGAAGCGAATTCAAAACTATCATTTAACAGAGCTTCTTCCAATGATTTTAGTGTCATTGACGCCTCCAAAACTGAAAATTCTGCTCCAAAAGGTAAGAAAGAAACAAACTCGCTATTAACTTTTTCTTGTTCGCATTTTGTCGAACATCTGATGTGCAATACTTACTATTTGCCAAACGTTACAGATATGGATGAGTTAAATCAAAAGATGGACGCAGAGGAGGGACTGAAATTTCAAGCCAATGGGTCTCTCTACGGTAACAAGGCGATGGACATGGAAGAAGATAGATCAAAGAAGGTTCAAATGCCTCCTGCAAATGTGATGACTAGGCTTATACTTATTATGGTTTGGAGGAAACTCATACGAAACCCTAACACTTATGCAAGCCTTTTGGGTCTCATTTGGTCTCTTGTATCTTGCAGGTACCCACAATACTTAATTTTGTTCTTTCTTCATTTAAGTTTTTTTTTTTTTTTTTTTTTTCCATATAAATCCCATTTAATGAAAATCTGTAAAATATCCATAGAAATCCAATCTGCAAGTATTTCCCAAATTGTATCATTAAATAATTCTTCTATGTTTACTAATAAATTTATTTATTATCAATATATGGAATTAACCAGCTATATAATCGCTATTTTTAGTCAATTGATAAAAAAAACAGCTAAAATTTTAGAAAATAAATCTTCCCAAATTTGGGGCATTTGATGTGGACCGTTGGATTGATTTTTTAAAATCCAACAGTCCACATCTTGCACAGGACTAATGACCGATACATGTTGTATCAGTTGTCCCCGATCCAAGAAGACCGATACTCTTTTAACCTTTATGTTTGTCCCCCCTGTTGTTACAGTATTTAATTTTTTTAAATTACCAAAATAATTAAATACTTAAATTTAATTAATTTTGTTGCAGGTGGAACATTGAAATGCCAAAAATTGTAAGTGGGTCAATATCCATACTATCAGATGCAGGTTTGGGAATGGCCATGTTCAGTCTAGGTAATCTAAATCTTCACATTATTATTATTGTTCTATAATTTTTTTCTTACATATAGAATTAATAATGTTTGGTTAATTAATTAATTATAGGTTTGTTCATGGCATTGCAACCAAAGATCATAGCATCTGGAAAATCAGTGGCAGTGTTTTCAATGGCAGTGAGGTTCTTGACAGGGCCAGCAGTGATTGCAGCAACTTCCCTTGCAGTTGGTCTCCGCGGTGTTCTTCTACATGTTTCAATTGTTCAAGCTGCTCTTCCACAAGGAATTGTTCCTTTTGTATTTGCAAAGGAGTACAATGTTCATGCTGACATACTTAGCACTGCGTAAGTCCTTTTTACGATATAATACCCCTAAATTTTGAGTCGATTGCATACACATCCCTTAATGTTCAATGAAAAAAAGAAAAAAAAACCACGCAACTCAGAATGACCTAGAAACATTTTTTTTGGAAAGATCCTATTGACTTTATGGAAACATGGGTCATTAGATAGATAAGAATTTCATATTCTAAAATTCAAGACTGTAGAATTTCCGAATTCGCGTGAATCATTGGTTAAAACTTAAGAGCCTATATTGAAGAAGATAATTTTTTAACAAAAATATGAGGGTGACGGTTGTTGCATTTCCATAAAATTGAAAACTGGATTCAACTAATTTATGCAAGGACTGAACTGAAATCTTGTTTTACTTGCAGGGTTATTTTTGGAATGTTGGTTGCCTTGCCAGTTACCATCATATACTATGTGCTGCTGGCGCTATAAGAGTACTGTTGAAGGAAATTAACAGGAAATAAAACTCCTATGCTAAATATCAACTCATGAGGCTCATTAGGTGGATATATATATATATATATATATTTCCTTCATTGTGGTGCTGCTGCTGGGGCTATAAGATTAGGAAGCAAACAGGGAACATGTATCTTATACTCCAAATCCAACTCAAATTAGGTGGATCTAATGTTGTTATAAACAAGTATATTTTCATCTGGAAATAGTGTTTTAACATGAAAAATCGTGCCATTTAGCATGTGACTATTTGTGGATTTGAATATACCTTAATACTTAAATTAGTTAGTATTTGTATTAGCATAATGTATTCTCATTAAGTACTATATCAGACTATATATATGTGTGTACTCTATTGTTTTACTCAAGAAATGACAATCATCACTTTCCACACCTCTTCATGGTATCGAAGCCAGTGATACAACTTTTCTAGGGTTTCTTTTCTTTTTGTCTTTCCTCATGGAACCCACCACTTCCGCCGCCTCCGACTCCCTCACTTTATCCGCTACTTCATCATCCTCCACTACCCCAATCATTTCTCCCCTCCGCACTTCTCAATCCATCCCCATCTCCGGATCTCCCTTTTCTTCTCTTGGTCTTCCTTCCAATTTCTCCTTTTCCACAACCCCACCTTATGGCTTTGCATTTCCTCCTAATCCCTCCGTGCCCTACTCTGCTTCTTCTTTTCCTTCATTGGAGAGTCTTTGTCCTTCTTCATTGGCCCTTCATCCTCTCTCTTCACCCACCTATGAACCCACTCTTCCTTTTCCCTACTCTGTTCCTACTCTTGCTGCTCCCAATGTCACTAATATTGTCTCCACTCAGTTGGACTCTTCTGATGACTACTCTCTCTGGCGAAGTCAAATACGGGGTCTCTTGATTCAACATGATCTCTTAGGTTTCATTGAAAGGACAATCCCCTGTCCACCTCAAACTCTTCTTTCCGTTACAAATCAAACTGTCTCAAATCCCTCTTATTTTCTTTGGCTTCGCACCGACCAAACAATCCGTAATTGGATTCATGCCACTCTATCCCGATCTGTCCTTGCTGATGTTCACACCCTTTCTACGGCCCGCGATCTCTGGCTTACTCTTCATCAGCGGTTCCGTGACATTTCTATGGCTTGCCAACTTGAAATACGTCAAAAATTTTACTCCTTTCGCAAGACCTCTCAAACAGCTCATGCTTACTATAGTGAACTCAAAGCTATTGTTGAACAACTTAGAGACCTTGAAATCACAATTACTGATACTGATCTTGTTGCTCAAGCTTTGGCTGGCCTTGATCTCGACTACAAGGACTTTGTCACCATGATTGCTAATTTAGAGGGCCTCATTACCTTTGAGAATTTTCGCCAACGTTTTGTTGCTTATGAAGATCGCCGAGTTCGTATGGAAGCTCTCTCACCCTCCACTAATGAGCAGAAGGCTTTACTCACCACTACTAGTCTTGCCACTTTCTCTTATTCCTCCTCCACTCGAGGGCGTGGTGGTGGCCGCCGTGGCAGGGGACGTCGTGGCCGCGGAAATAATTATTATGGTGCTGGTCGTTCATCTGCTTATGGATATGGTGGACGTCACTCCCCACCTTTCCCCTTCCATCAATCTCAACGTGGCTGTGGTTCAGGGCATTTTCATAACAATTCATTCCGGCCCACTACTGCCCCTCAGTCTTATAGTGGTATTCTGGGTTCTTCTCCCTCCACTGAAGTCTGTCATATTTGTGATATCCCCGGCCACAGGGCCAATCAGTGCTATCATCGCTACAATACTGCTTGTACTCCTAATGATCTTCCTCGCTCATTTGCTGCTATGTCGGTTGGTGAAACTAGTGATCTCTCTTGGTATCCTGATTCTGGTGCCTCCACCCACATGACTCCTCATGAAGGTAATCTCTTCACCTCATCCAATTATTTTGGTACTAATCGTGTACTTGTAGGTAATGGGCAATTACTTGAGATTAACAAAGTTGGTTCTGCCACTCTTCATACACCTACTCACTCACTTCAGCTTTCTAATGTATACCATGTCCCTGGTTTATCGCATAATTTGTTGTCTATCAAACGCCTTTGTCGTGACAATAATTGTATAGTCATTTTTGATGGTATTTCCTTTTGTGTCAAGGACAAGGCCACGGGGACTCTTCTTCTCAAGTTCAACAGTAGCGGAGATTTATATCCCCTTCCCTCCACTTTTGTCAACTGCCCTGCATCAGCTATGCTTGCTGTCAACTCCACTACTCCTGTTTGGCATCGGCGTCTTGGCCATGTCAGTCCGTATGTTTTGCAAACACTTCGATGGTTGTGTCCCACTTTAGGCATCTCTTCCTCTCTTGATAAATGTACTACTTGTAATCTTGGCAAATCTAGTAGATTACCTTTTCAATCTATAGTTCATTGTACTTCAACCCCTTTGGAACTTATTCACTCTGATGTATGGCAGTCTCCTGTTTTATCCAATTCTGGTTTTCGCTATTATGTTCTTTTTGTGGATGATTACACACGATATTCTTGGCTCTTTTTCATGCGGTTCAAGTCTGAAGTTTACCATCATTTTTTAACCTTCCAACGTTTGGTTGAAAATATGTTCAATTGCAAGATCAAATTTTTTCAAAGCGATGGGGGCAAAGAATTTGATAACCGTACCTTGACTAGACATTTTTCTGCTTGTGGGATTGCTTTTCGCAAGTCTTGTCCGCACACTCCACAACAAAATGGAGTTGCGGAACGCAAACATCGCCACATTATTGAAATGGCTCACACCCTACTCATTGATTCTTCACTTCCTTTGCAATTTTGGGCTGATGCTGTCTACACTTCTCTCTTTCTCATCAATAGACTCCCTACTCCAGTCTTAAATCATTCCTCTCCCTTTCAAAAATTGTATCACAAAATTCCTTCATATGACCGTCTTCGTCCCTTTGGTTGTGAATGCTTTCCCAATCTCAGCTCTACTGTCCCACACAAACTTACGCCAAGATCCATTCGTTGTATTTTAATGGCTATGCTTCTCATTACAAAGGTTATAGATGTCTTGATCCTATCACTCACAGAGTTTACATAAGTCGTCACGTTATTTTCAATGAAACAAGCTTTCCATACAAAGCTATTGTCTCCTCAATTTCAACTTCGCCCCCACCTCCACCTGTTCTCTATTCTTCTTCTTTGTCCATCAGCCCCACCACACCTACTTCTGACTTACCTCTTCATGATTCTCCTGAAACTTCATCTGCACTCCAATCCATACTGCCCATTCCTCACGTCTCTACCCCAAATGCAATTGTTTCACCTGATCTCTCCACTACCTCTCCTATGTCCCCTTGTTCATCTCACTTACCACCCAACACTCTCCCAATACCTCACGTCAATTCACCCACTCCTCCCCCTTCTTCTAATGTACATTCCATGGTGACCCGATCCAAAGTTGGCACTCACAAATCTAAAAAAATTTTGTCTCTTGTTTCCACCATAGACACCCGAGAACCAACTTGCTATTCTCAAGCAATTAAAGATCCTCAGTGGAAATTAGCCATGGCTGATGAGTTCAATGCCATATTGGCTAATAATACTTGGGATCTTGTGTCATTTAATACAAGTACCAATCTAATTGGATGTAAGTGGATTTATCGGATAAAATATAAATCGGATGGCTCCTTGGATCGTTACAAGGCTCGACTTGTTGCCCAAGGATTTCATCAACGTCCCGGCATTGATTTTCATGATACGTTTAGTCCTGTTGTTAAACCCACCACCATCCGTCTTGTCTTGTCGCTAGCCATTGATTTCAATTGGACTCTTCGACAATTAGATGTCAAAAATGCCTTTTTGCATGGTCACCTTCTTGAAGATGTGTACATGAAACAACCTCCTGGTTTTGTTCATCCTGCATATCTGAATTATGTATGCAAGCTTCGTAAAGCTATCTATGGTCTCAAACAAGCCCCTCGGGCTTGGTTCACTCGCTTCAGTACCTTTCTATTGTCTCAAGCATTTTTTTGTAGTTCTTCTGACACCTCCATGTTCATTCATCGCTATTCTCTTGGTATTATTGTGTTGCTCTTATATGTCGATGACATCATTCTTACAGGTAGTAATACAACTCATGTTCAGCAATTTATTTCCACACTATCATCCCAATTTGCTATGACCGATCTTGGAAATCTTCATTATTTCCTTGGCATTCAAGCCACTCGCACCACTGCTGGATTGTTTTTATGTCAACAAAAGTACTTGTCTGATCTTCTCACTCGATTTTCCTTGGCATCCGCCAACACTGTCAAAACTCCAAGTGTGAGTAAGATCTCTTTGTCTCTCATGGATGGTGACTTACTGGCTGATTCCTCAACTTATCGGAGTATGGTTGGTGCTCTTCAATATTTAACTATGACTCGACCTGATATTGCTCACTCAGTTCATGTTGTTTCTCAATTTATGCATGCTCCTCGTACCACTCACTTGCAGGCTGTCAAGCGGATTTTTCGCTAGTTGAAAGGCACTCTCCATTTTGGTCTCTACTTACGTGCTTCATCTGCTTGTTCTCTTACTGTCTACACTGATGCTGACTGGGCTGGGTGTCGTGATAGTCGTTGCTCAACCACTGGTTATGCTATTTTTCTGGGTCCAAACCTCATTTCTTGGAGGGCCAAGAAACAACCTACTGTTTCCAGGTCTTCTACTGAATCTGAATATAGGGCTATTGCTTATGCAGTTGCTGAATCTGTCTGGCTGCGTCAATTGCTCAAAGATCTTGGTATCTACCTTCCATATCCTGTCAAAGTTTTGTGTGACAATGTTTCTGCAACCTATTTGACAGCTAATCCAGTTCCTCATGAGAGGACCAAACACATTGATGTTGATTATCATTTTGTACGAGAACGTGTTCTGCGTAAAGATATCATTGTTCGCTTTGCTCCATCTCAACACCAGCTTGCTGATTTATTCACCAAAGGTATCTCTTCTCCTCGGTTTCAACTTCTTCGAACCAATCTGTCCGTAGTTCCTTTGCGTCCAGATTGAGGGGGCGTATTAGCGTAATGTATTCTCATTAAGTACTGTATCAGACTATATATATGTGTGTACTCTATTGTTTTACTCAAGAAATGACAATCATCACTTTCCACACTTCTTCAATTTGTTATCTAGTCAAGGTAAGTAGGAAAGGGTTGTTTGTTCGCTTGGAATGAGACTAATACCGATATCAACCTTTGCTGCTTTCTCTCATGAGGAGTCTGTTTGGCAAATATGAGTCCTCGTTTTCTGGACTTTCCTTGAATCACCATACTTTTATCAACTCTTCAAAGTGAGTGAGTTTGCTAAAGTTACGAGACATAGAAATTAATTTATAACACTTGGTGATATGAATCATTTGTTGTTTCTAACTCACTTCATAAGACACACGTAAACAAAAGCTTCCCCAGTGTCTGTCAATACATAGTAAATCCCTCATCTAATGTGATTTATAAAGAAAGTCTCACTTATTCTCTATTTATGAAACTTTTTCCTTGGACCTAAGTACCAAATGGTGTATCCATGGGAATTGATAAAATATAAAGTGGACAATATCCTTGTTGTGAGTGACAGAGATTTTCAACGTCCGCGATCATTTTTGCCAAGCATAGTCAAATGATTAATTTTTTATATAGTGAAAGAAAATATCTCAATCTTGTACTTCTCTTAGTAACATAACATAACAAGATTGTTTCATTTTAAAATCACCAAAGATTTTTGTCCATCTATATGAGATTGGTTCTAAGTTGAGAAGGAATATGAGATTTGCTTAAAACAGAGACAGACTTTGTATAAAAGTCCAAGGATACATCTTTTACTCTTTTAGTACTAATACTTTGTCCATAACAATAGTAATTAATTAACTTCAAAATAATCAAACTATAAACATGTACAAAAATATAACAGTAGTGTTAAGTAATCCATGGGAGCCTAAGTCTTTTAAACGAAATTTTAAAACGTTTGAACTCTCAAAATACATGTTAGATTTTAAAAAAGATTACATATATTCGAAATCAGCGCATAAAACTCTTTCTAACAAGATCTATTGTCAATGAGTTTTATCAAGTGGATCTTAATTCCATTGTGTTTTTCAATGAAATTTCAAAAAACAATAGATTTAGAACTAAAACAATGAATTCTAGATTGTGTTTTAAAAAACAATGGAATCTCAATTTAAACAATAAGTTTTGGACAATGAATTCTGAGATAAAAGAGTGGAATAAAACTATTCCATTGATTAAATCAATGGAATAATCTGTTGGGGTCTCATGTGCTACCAAACTGATGTGCTACACGTCATTTTCGAAAAACAATGGAATCTCAATTTAAACAATAAGTTTTGGACAATGAATTCTGAGATAAAAGAGTGGAATAAAACTATTCCATTGATTAAATCAATGGAATAATCTGTGGGGTCTCATGGGCTACCAAACTGATGTGCTACACGTCATTTTCGAAAATATAAATATGTGTAAAATAAATATAAAGTTAATGATTTTGATGTCTCCTATATCATATAAGCTCAAACTTGGAAGGTTCTCTCATATGTACACATACGTCGGCTGTCTTGTATTACACCTCAAACAAGAAAATAAAACAAGATAAATTCTGGAGTGTGATAGGTCGCTAGACATATATATCGATATATGTAATGTGTGTGTCAAACAGTAAATGGATGGATCAAAGTGGCCGTGAAGTTGTACCTTGCATCAACTAAGAAGACTTTGGGTCAAAACTAAATTAAGTTACATTTAAGATGCTAGATTAGACTAATAAAAACAATAAATCTATGTACAGTTACATGAATTGACAGTTTCAAGAGTAGTGAGATCTAAAGTCGTCTACATTCGTGTCTCTTTGTCGCTCGGGCACTAGGGTTTTAGAGAGCGTCGTCTCTATGGATTGCTGGTATACCTAGTAGGGTACATCTTACGGTGGTCAAGCCAGTGTCCCCTTGAGATCAAATATCAAAGGGGTTTGTAAGTGTATTGTTTGTAGGAGCTTGGTCTTATGGCAGAGCCGATTGAAAATTTACTGAATATGCTTGCCTTAATAGAAGTGGAAAAGGGGGAACAGAATGTTGACGAAGTGTCAACGGAAGCAGTGAGGGCACAAATGGATAAAGCCCTGTTAGGGTCTCTCCTAACCCCACAATCATTCAATTGCGAGGCTATGAAGGGTATGTTGAAAAATTTGTGGAAAGTTGAGCGGATGGAGATCTTATAGGTTGTTCCAAATCATTTCTTGTTTGAATTTCTTGACATCAGGGATAAGAGCAGGATCCTACGGTGGAGCCATGGACTTTCGACAATCACTTGTTGGCTTTGAAGGAAATCAACCATAAGGTTTCTCTGAAGAGAGTAGCTTTTGATTCGATTCCTTTGTGGGTTTAGCTGCATGATCTTCCTATCGGGTACATGACATAAGCGATGGGTCGATAGATAGAGACTAGAATTAGGAATGTTCTAGCAGTAGACACTGATGACAATGGGGTAGGCTGGGGGGAGTTCCTCAAGGTACGGGCTCGTATGAATATGAGAAGAGCATTGATAAGAAGGGTATCGATCAATATTGATAAAGAGAAACACTAGATTAGTTTGAAGTATGAATGGCTCCCATATTCTGTTTTATATGTGGCTGTATTGGGCACACTGAGCGGAATTGTGAGCATTTACCAGAGAATTATGACACTGGTATGCAACACAAACAACCTTATGAAATCTGGCTTCGGGCTCCCATTGAAAATTGAAAAAAATGGGGATCATCTAGCCCTACTTTATCAGATTCTAAGCCGAAGCCAAGTGAGAGTTCTCCCAAGGAGAACAGAATGGGTGAGGATAAGAAAGGGGGATGCCAGAGGCACTTTTTAAAGAAGTGCTAGATGGTGGTAATACATGTATGGTGTTGGGTGGGAAAAATTCTGTTGAAAAAGGCTCTGCCTCCCATAATAACGGGTCTCAGGTGCTTTGCATAACAAATCAAAAGCGGTGGATGCTATCACGGGGCTGTCGATTGAGGCGATGAATGAGGAAGTGGGAGGAATAGGGTCAGTACGTGGAAAAGAAAATGTGGCCGCTCAAAGTTGTCTCAAATGAGTGGAAAAAGTTAACTGCTTCAAAGCGAAACAATTTAGAGGATCATGTTGGGGAGGAGGTATTGTCTCGAAGGAAGGGGAAGACTAAGCTTATTTTGTAGGATGGGATGGAAATATGAAGCTCACCTTTGTCATCGGTGGCGACTGCTATGCAGTCCCGCCGATCTTAATGATTTGCTTAGCCTGGAATTGTCGGGAGTTCATGCTCTTTATCAATTTATGAAAAATGAAGGTCCCAATATCCTACTTCTCTTAGAAACAAGGTTATTTGCTAAAGCAATGGAGAAAATTAGTCAGAAGCTTGGTTTACATATTTGTATATATAGTAGTTGACAGTATTGGCAGTAGTGGTGGTTTAGCTATTCTATGGCAGGGTGAGATGGATATTAATTTGCTTTCTTTTTCTCAGTCCCATATTGATGCGGAGGTGAATGATCTTTCATGTTAGTTTAGATGGCATGTGATAGGTTTCTATGGGCAACCCAATAGCGGCTTGAGGTGACGCCCTTGTGCTCTTCTTAGACAGTTAAAAAATCTTTCAGCATTGCCTTGGATAGTTATGTGAGACTTCAATGAGATTTTGGGCTCTTGGGAGAAGTCTGGTGGTCGAGAAAGGCAGAGTAATTTTATTATTGATTTCCAATAGGTTTTAGAGGATTATCACTTGATTGATTTAGGCTTTAGCGGGCATCGGTACAAATGAAAAAAATAATAGAGATGCTGATGGTTTAGTTATAGAACGACTAGTTTGATGTATGTGGCTACAAGGGAGTGGATGGAACTTTTCCTTGCGGCGCAAGTCTTCCAGGAGGTTGCATCAATGTCTGATCATGTTATAATTGTTCTTAAATTCTAATCCTATTGTGGGGAATCCAAGACAAAAGAAGAGGCTTTTCCGTTTTGAGGAAATGTGGACTCGACATGACGATTGTAGTAAGATTATTGAGCACGCTTGGCAGCATTCAGCAAGTGTAGGTGGGCATGTTGAAAAGCTGAGAGTGTGTGGTGAAACTCTTTTGGGTTGGAATAAATAGGTTTTCAATCATGTTCAGAGGTCTCTGAAGCTGAAATATGGTGAGTTGAAAAGATCATAGAAGTGGGCGAGCAAATTATCAAGTTGACTAGGAGAGAGTTGTTTCTATGGAAATAAATGAGTTGTTAACTCGGGAAGAAAATTTGTGGAGGCAGCTGTCTCGCGTTAGTTGGCTCAAAGAGGGGGATTGCAACACTGCTCATTTCCATAGAAAAGCGACTCAAAGGCATAAGATGAATTTAATTTGTGGGGTTAAGGATGATAGGGGGTATAGTAGATTGAGGATGCGCAAGTTGAGAATTTATTTTCATCATAGTTCAAAGCCATTTTTTAGACTTTCGCATCACATGATTTTGATGATATTCTTAATCCTGTAGAGAGACAGGTTACCGACGAGATGAACATATCTCTTACCAAGGATGTTTCAGGGGAGGAATTTTGTATTGCTCTATTTCAAGTGTAGCCTTCGAAAGTGTCTAGGCCAGACATAATGTCACCACTATTTTTTCAGACTTATTGGGATATAGTGGTGGTTGATTACGGATAATGTTCTAGTGGAGTTTGAATGCATGCATCTCTTACAATCTAGAACAACGGGTAAGCTAAAGTCTATGGTGTTCAAATTAGACATGAGTAAGGCTTATGATCTGGTTAAGTGGTCTTTCCTTAAAGCAATGATGGTGAAAAAGGGCTTTGATTCATAGTGGATTGGATAGGTTATGAGGTGTAGTTCAACTGTTTCATATTCAATGTTACTTAATGGACACCCGGGTGGGGTTATTCACCCGACTCGCGAACTCCGTCAAGGGGATCCCATGTCCCCATGTCTTTTGTTTTGTGCACAGCGGGTTTGTTAGCTTTGATTCAAAATGCCAGTGCTCAAGGTTTGTTGACTAGTATCAAGGTTGGAAGAGGTTTCCCGACGATTACGCACCTATTTTTTGCTAACAATAGTATTCTACATTGTAATGCTTCAGTGGAGGAGTATCAAGCTTTGCTAGATATTCTGCAACTCTATGAGTCTAAGTTGGGGTAAAAGATTAATGTAGACAAATCAAGTGTTTGCTTCAGCCGGAATACAGATGAGGTAACTAGGAATGAGATCATTAACTTACTTGGGGTCCAAGCTTCGATAGTCCATGATAGGTATCTTGGACTCCCCTGTCTGATCGGGCGATCTAGAGTGCAGATTTTTTCTTATCTTAAGCTTCACGTTCAATAGAAAATTCATGGGTGGAAGAAGAGATTTTAATCTTGCTGTGATAGGGAGGTGTTAATCAAAGCAGTGGTTCAAGATATCCTAATTTTTCCTATTTCGTGCTTCAAGTTGCCTTCTTCTCTGGTGAAGGAGTTAAATTCTCTTATGGAAAATTTTGGTAGGGTTTTGACAGTGAGAAAAGGAAAATTCATTGGATTGTCTGGAATTGGTTATGTATAAAAAAGCTAAAGGGGGTTTGGGCTTAAAGTGTTCAACCTTGCGATGCTTGCCAAACAGGGCTAGCATTTGCTTACTTATCCAGACTCTCTCTTGTACCAAGTTTTCAAGACTAGGTATTTTCCTAATGGGGATTCCCTAAACTCCAAGTTGGTTGGAAACCCTTCTTTTACGTGGTAAAGTATTTGTGATACTAAGCCACTTTTAAATCGCAGGCTAAAATGGAGGATTGGCAGATTCGTATTGGCATTGATCCATGGATTCTAGGCCTAGTACTTTCAATATTGCATCTCCTTTGATTCCAAATCAAAAATGGGCTCATGTAAACTCTCTAATGGTTGACGATTCTAACATTTGGAACAAGCCTCTTCTTTTTGAGGTGTTATGGAAGGAAGATGTACATATTATCTCTAATATTCCTCTTTGTCATATTCCTTGCCAAGACCAACTAGTCTAGCATTGGGATAATAAGGGAATATTTTTGATGAAATCTGCGTACCACCTTGGCCTTGCTTATGAAGAAAGAAGCTATGAATATGGGGTCCTACTTCTCAGATACCTTGTCTTTCCCCTGGGGTAAGCTTTGGCAGGTTCATGCTCCCCCTAAAGTTAAATTTTTTGTTTGAAGAGCTTGTTGTAATAGTTTGCCCGTGACAAGTTCTTTGGATAAGAAATCTATTGGAGTGGGCTCAGGGTGTTTGCTATGTGGTGGAGATTTTGAAGGTGTTAATCATGCCCTATGCTCTTGTAGCGGCTTTAAGAGAGTTTGGGAGCTGCTTAGTTTGAATCCCCCTTCCAAGGCTTTTAGGTGGGGATTGTTTAAAGAATGGGTGGCGATGGTCCTGGATAATGGTAGAAATAATGCTTGAGACCCCCAAAAAGTGACCCCCAAAAGACCCCCATTTAATGTGAAGTGGGCCCTACATGTGTGTTTTTAATCAATGGCTATTTTAATGCCACATAGATTTGGGAGACTTTTGAGGGTCAAATTTTGGTGGTCTCTAGCATTGTCCTAATGGTAGGGTAGAGGAGACTATTAAGATTTTTGTAGTTGACCGGTCTTTGTGAAATGCTGACCCAAAAGGGGTCATTCAAACATATATGCATGTATTTTGACAAAGTATTTTACAAATTGACCTGATGATGGTAATGGCTCCTAAAATGAATTGCTTTAAGGTTTCTTCCAATCCCCACTTACATGATAACGTCCAGTGGTCATTGGAATAATCTCCCTCTTTTTCCTTAAAGGTTACATTTGTCAATTTAATGAATATACCTGAATGTGGTTATGGCTGCTACGAGCTAGTAGTCATATCACTGGTCTTCTCCTTTTCCTTCTTCCCCTTTTCTGGCTTATTATCTCTCATTTACCTCCATTTGGTAGACTGAGCCTTAATGCATGGAGGAGACAAAAGAAATTAACAAAGGGGCTTCTTTAACTTTCGAAATTCTATCCACAGGTCCCACCTTTCCAGTAGCATGGAGGAGACAAGATGGTGTTTTTCTAGTTCCTAGGTGACTGAGCATTAATTATGACCCTTCGTTCTTCTGAAATGTAGTCAATGCCAACTGGCTTATAAAAGAGTAAGGTTTTGACCTGGTTCATTCTGAAAGCTCAAAGAGTCCAAAAGATGAGAAGGTTGAAGAGATAGTTAAGGAAGCTCTATCCTCTTTAGAGAGTTTTATCAGAGTTGGAGTGGAGGGAAAGAGAGAATAGTCAAATACTTCTGAAAGGTCAATACTCAAAGAGTTAGAGTAGCGTTTACTTCTATTGGATGGGACATCATCTAGAACGAAAGGAAAACAATTGGTCGAGGACTTCTTTGCAATACATTTTGCAAAAGAGCCCTTGTGGCTATAGATTTCTTTATGATCAGTTTTGTAGAAGATTGTTTGCAATTGTAATCTTATTTCATCACCAATAAAAATTACTACTATAAATTCACTTCTCTCCTTGCATGACTAATCTGGATATGATTAATTTGACCTCGACTTTACTCTTATGAGGTTGTACTCGTGTTGCCCAACTTAATGGTCTTGAGACTTTTAAGTCTTCGCCTTTCCGAGTAAGGCCTTCACTCGTAGGGCTATCATTTGGGCCGGACTGATAGAATCATCATTTGGGTTTGTATCGGAGTTGTGGCGGTGGGATTTGATCCAATGAAAAAGAAATTTTTTTTCCACCTTCCTTTGAATGGCTATAAATTCTCCAAACATGAAGGCTCGACCAAGTTGATTAACTTACCGTCTTTTATCACTATTCATAGTACATTCATTAATATGATGATGTTGTGGGTAAGGCTAATTCTGATGCCTAGTCCTTCACAGAAGATCGATGCTAGAAAAATGAGAGTAATGTGAATATATTTTGAGCAAACTCGGCATGTTATGGTGGACGAGAAGTATACGAAGATCGATTCAAAGGTGGAGCTTAGGTTGACGCCTAAATGAATAAATGAAAGGATATACGGCTACTAGGACTATGCTAGAGACTTACACAACAAATCGACGCAATAGCTAATACAACTATACGAAAGAAAATAGTATGTACCTGCATGTTTGTGAATGCAAAGATATGCATGTTATGGCACCTGGTAGGCGTTAAGGTCATCCATCTTTCTTGTAGTGATCGAAGTAAGCAAGAAAATAATATGTACCTACATGTTTGTGAATGCAAAGATATGTATGTTATGGCACCCGGTAGGCGTTAAGGTCATCCATTTTTCTTGTTGCGATCGAAGTAGTCAACTTATTGAAGAGGTACCTTTTGATCTTCTAGTTTCCCCCACATTTTGTCTTGTAACCTCTTGACTTCAAGTAGTGTTTGGGCTAATTTATCGTAGAAAGTGGTGGTCGATCTTGATTGGGAACCATTGAGTTCTTCACAATGGCCCTTTTTTCATCCATCACAATTGGTTGTCGTAGATATCATTTTAGCTTCCCGAACCTGCACCAGTAAACTAAAAACATCATATTCACCAATATGTCAATCTTTTAGAAAATGAACCATGAGAGCATCAACAACATCGTACTAAAGGTGTGTACAACCATAAGAGTATTAGGAGAACTAACGGAGAAGTAACATAGAATCAAATTCCTTAAAAAGACTTTTGTTGGAGGACCCTTTTAGATATGCATAATGTCGAAAGAATTAGAATTGTAAAAGAATAGGTATATAAATATACATGGACTTAGGGACTTGAGGCCGGGGGCGACTTACTAATGAACTTTTAAGAGATCAATCATGTCTGACTCCAGCGGTAAAACTTTGATCATATTTGAAACTTACCGACGAAGAACTACTCGGGAGTCACTTCAAATTTATTTCTAAACTATCGCTCTTATAATCGCTCCAATTTGAATATGAGATCATTCATGCTCCTACCTATACACGTTGAGTTGCCCTTTTTTTTTTTGTGTCGGAGTTTATTGAGTGAGGTAGATCATCCCCATCTATTTATGTGTGGAAGTGAGAGGTTGCCCTTCAGACTGGCTCGTTTGAAATCACAGAAGCCTACGTGCATTCGTACCTTTCCACTTTTCAAAATAGGCACGATTTTTAGCAAGCTAGTTGGAACAATTGGCTACTGCCTGGAAGCCTAGGATTTATGGTTTAAATTGGGTTTTTATTAACATGTTCAACTTCTCCCCCCTTAATTTTGGCTAGACAAGCATACGGTCGGCTTCAAAGGTAGTTGGGGGTACAACGCAATAGGCTACCCTCCCTACTCTCCTACTAAGGCATTTCTTACTTGAACCTCTTACTTTTGCTCTTCTGAACATGAGTTCACTACTTTTGCTTTTTCTCGGTAAGGGATAATCATTCTTTCTGCTTGAGATAGCAATCTCGTCAGTCTTGGTGCGACATCATCCTAACCATCACGGCCATAGTTGATATTAGTCATGAGTACATTAAAGTCTAGCTTGATTGTTTTGGTCAAGGTCTCCTCTAATGCTACAAGGAAATGAATGAACTGTATTTTAGTCATAAATATCAATCAAGAAAGACATTCATGTTTTTCATATGGGTGTGGTACGAAAGGATTTGAATGGGAAGAAAAGAAAGGCAAGATCATAAGAGAACTACTTGATAGATTCATTTTAGGGAAAACATTTAGCAAGCCTCTGCAAAAGTCTTGAACAGATCCCAAGGTTGGGTCCCCGTCGGTTATGCAAATGGTTTACTCACAAAGGGATGAGGTCAGAGTGACTTCGTGGGAAGACCCATTGTTCAGAATAAAATCAGAATGCCCTCGAATGAAGAAACCTGATAGTACCTGTCGCAACCGGGGTCACGACGTGGGCTGGCGATGAAAGGATGAAAAATGATTTAGAGTCGCCACCAATTGATTTAAGTGAAATTGGACACTAAAAATGGTCTGCAAACCAGAAAATGGGTAAGGGGGTCTATTGAGTGTGAGGAATGTGTTAAGCACCCCACAACTCCCTAAAAGGTTACCTAGATTAATCTACGTGCTTTTTCCTGAAAATTTGTTGTATATCCCAATTTGTTTTAATGAATTTTTCATATGCCCGAAAAAATCATATATTATCAAATGGGGTGGAATCTTTCCATTAATGTTAGACCAAGGCTTTGTTTTTTGAAAATCTCATTTTTGATGGGTTTTATTGAAAATCGACTTGGAAAGATATTGGATGGAATTTGCAAAAAGGACATTGGGTTTTATACCAAAGGGAGGTCTCGATCACATAATCAAAGAACAATGAATAAAACGGAAAGAACAATCTAAATTTGTTTGACGACTATAAATGATACTTTAATTTGAAAAGATAACATAATTAAAGTTTAGGCAGTAGCTGAATGTTATCAAGTCCTCCTCCTAAAGAACTTTAATTTAGGTATCTAATAAATTAAATTATCATGCTTTTTATTAATACAAGTGATATTTTAATTTAAAGAGATAACATAATTAAAGCCTAGTCAAGAGCTGAATTTTATCAAGTCCTCCTCCTAAAGAACTTTAAGTTAGGTATCTAGTAAATTAATTTATCATTGTGCTTTTCGTTTAGATGAAGATATCATAATTAAAGTCTAGGCAAGAGCTGAATTTTATCAAGTCCTCCTTTTATTTTGTTTATATGAAAATTTGGCAAAGACGCGGTTGTTGAATTGACGAATTTGCAAAAAATGACCTATGCATACAATTCTAATATACATTCTAAACTAACAACCCCTAACATGCATACTAATCAATTTAAATATGCATAAAACTAAACTACACTACTCTACACTACTTTTTATTATTTCCACTACCTTATTACATGGCTTATATTTACAAGAATATACATGCCAAATAAAAATAAGATAAAAATATATACAAATAATGAAATATAAAGATAAAAATACAAATTTAAATATGGCCCATGGAGCCCATTAATTGCTCAAACCCGGTCCAATCTCCAAATGAACTCTCCGGCCCCAAATGAAATCAAGCCCGGCCCAAGTTGAATGAAGCCCGGTCCACATTCAAAAATCAACAAGAGAAAGGGTCAAAGGACTATCCATACATAATAGTATACCAAACATTCACGTCAAAACCATTCTTGAAACTAAGCACCATAAGCACCTCTCATTTGAATATATAAGCCATTGTTGAATATATAATATAAACATCATCTCTCAAATTTATACAAAACGCCTATGGACTAAACCAGATTTCAATAATAACCATTCTTAGACCATCAGCGATAACACCAGAACTTCATATCACATATAACAAATAACCACATACCACATACCACATACCACATACCACATACCAAGGCCTAAAACCACCTACCAGATTTTAACAATGACCGGGTATCAATAAACAGATTTTAACACGAGTCAGATTTCAGGACCTAACTACACATACCAAATATTATACCAACCCATATATTGAATCAACACAGACTGTATCAGCTCAACCCAGATATTCATGAATCAAACACAAAACAGAATCAGCTCAATACAAACATTTTTTCATGAATCAAAAACAAGCCCAGATAAATGAAACCAAGAATAAACCTATCAATCCAAATCCAAACACAAATCCATGTTTCCAAGTTGAATAATCTACACGTCCTTAAACCAAATTGAAAAAGAAGTTAAAGCAAGAACCCTATAGAGTAATGAAAAATTACCTTCTTGGTTTCACCTCTCTTCCCGTTTGGCTCCTCTCTATTCTCTCACCGGTTGCTTTCCCTTTTCTCCAAGATCTTTCCCTATATGTCGGCTGCCTTCTTCTCTTTTTCACACCAAACCCTCCTTTCTCTCTTTTGTTTTTTTCTTCTTTTTCTTCTTTTCTTCTCCCCTCTTCTCTCTCACCGGCGGCTCTCCCTTTTTCTCTAAAAAATAATCCTTCACGATTTTTTTTCCCCTTGTGCGGCTCCTCCCCTCTCTCTTTAACTTATCTTTTATTTCAAAAAATCCCAAAATGCCCCCAAAAACCCTATTTTTCTCTCCTTCTCTAAAACCCTCAAGACTTACATTTTTATCTTTTCCGTATTTTTGTGAAACCCTAATAAAGGAACCACCTTTCCCTCTTAAGGATTTTCTTTTGTTTATTATTTATTTAATTGTCCTATTTTTTAGATATTTTATAGGGTTTAGATCTTTTGGGTTTAGGTTTGAATTTTTATGGGCTTACTATCCAAGAGGTGGGCCTTAGGATTTTTGTATGCCTATGGGTCCAAGAAACAAGTTTTGAATTTTTTGTAAGCATGTGGGCCTATGAAACGGGCTCTTGAATTTTGAATTTTTGCATTATTATTATTCTTCTTCTTCTTTTTTGTTTGGCCGGACGAAAATCGGGTACTACAGCTGCCCCCCTTTGTATTTCTTTTATGAAATAAAAGGCAAACAAAGGTGTAGTCAACCGAGTTTCGTACGGGAACTGAAAAAGGTAATGTGTGGGATCATTATGGTCATTCCCAGCTTGGCCAGCAAGAAAAGAAACTGCATGGGATCACTACAACCATTCCCAGCTTGGCTGATAAAAAGAAAGTGCATGGGATCACTACAGCCATTCCCAGCTTGGCTGATGAAAAGAAAGTGCATGGGATCACTACGGCCATTCCCTGCTTGGCCAACAAGAAAAGAAAGCGCATGGGATCACTACAGCCATTCCCAGCTTGGCTGATGAAAAGAAAGTGCATGGGATCACTACGGTCATTCCCTGCTTGGCCAACAAGAAAAGAAAGTGCATGGGATCACTACGGCCATTCCCAGCTTGGCCAGCAAGAAAAGAAAGTGCATGGGATCACTACGGCCATTCCCAGCTTGGCCAGAAATGTTTGTTTGAATTTATACAAGAAAATATCCATGAGTGTATGAATGCATGAAGAAAATTATTTTCTTTTATTTTTCTCATTTTGAAAATTTGATTTTGGTTAATTGTCGTAAGCACCAACACCCCTATCATCCTACAATCATCCATCATGAGAAGACTGCATCTTTTGATTCCATCCTATCTTCAATCTGCCATGTTATGCTTATTCTTGTATCTTTCATTCTCTTTTTGTCTAGTCTTTCCATCGATTTACTGCTTCCATCAAATCCGACATACCTTTAACGCCAATCAAAAGCTTTTCGGCTCCAAAATCTCTTGGGCCCCACTATGTCTCTTAACGTCATTTAATTTCTTTTAGCTCTCTTAGAGTTAAGAACACCACAATCTCTTCGGCTCCACTGTGCCTTTTAGCGCCATTTAATTTCTTTTAGCTCCTTTACAGTCAAGAACACCAAAATCTCTTCGGCTCCACCATGCCTTTTAGCGCCATTTAATTTCTTTTAGCTCTTTTAGAGTTAAGAACACCACAATCTCTTCAGCTCCACCATGCCTTTTAACGCCATTTAATTTCTTTTAGCTCCTTTACAGTCAAGAACACCAAAATCTCTCAAGTTCCTGCTAAGAACAATGTCCTAATACACTTGTCATGATTCTTTTATTACTTTACTTAACTTCCAAATAAATTCAATAGTATGGCAATGCTTGTACTACATGAGATTTCTGAAGGCAAGATATACAAGCAATAAAAATCGTGAAAAACACAAGCAATGAATAAGGAATTCAGAAATGAATTGAATGACCTCAGAGAGTCTTATTTAGAATAGATAGATAACAGGAGAGACTGATCAAGTATATATATGATTCAAGAGGGTTAGAAATAAAGGAAATAGCAGAAATCTTCACAGGATATAAAATGAGATAACTTTGATTCCGCACAAAACTGCCCCAGTTTTGTGTGCCCCCACTTTGCAATTATTGAATCAGAGTACTTTCATATCAATCTTCTCCTTCGCAGACTCATCATCCATACCCCTGAACATAACCAATTCACCTGTGTACAGCCTCGCTATCTGTCATTCATTGTATTTCCTTATATTCATCTCAAATCCTCAAAAAGGCCTCTACCTCATTCCCCTTAGTTGCTTTCTCCACACCTTTCTAATCTCAATATTATTTGAAGCTCCCATGAAGGGTTTTCACTATAGTAGAGACTTTTCTTTTTTCCCTAATTTTTGCCTGAAGCGCCCACGAGGGGTTTTCAATCTAGCAAGCTTTTAACTCTAATTTTTGCCTAGATAGCCCTTTCGGGTTTTCAATCTAGAGAGCTTTTAACTCTGATTTTTGCCTAGATCGCCATTTCGGGTTTTCAATCTAGCGAGTTTTTTTTTTTTTTAACTCTAATTTTTGCCTAGACTGCCCTTTTGGGTTTTCAATCTAGCGAGTTTTTCTTTTCTTTTCTTTTTTTTTTTTTGCTATGGGTAATGCTTTTTGATGGCGTCTGCATTCACCGGATTAGGTAATTCTTCTCCCTCCATTCTTGTCAAAATTAATGCCCCTCCTTCAAAGACTTTCTTCACCACATATGATCCCTTATAATTAGGTGTCCACTTCCCTCGGTGATCCTTTTGAGGTGGCAAGATCATCTTCAACACTAAATCGCCCTCCCTGAAACTGCGAGGTCGAACTTTTTTATTATGTGCTTTCATCAATCTTCTTTGATACAATTGCCCTTTACAAATTGCTCGTAACCTTCGTTCTTCAATCAAATTCAACTGTTCATATCGCATTCGAGTCCATTCTGATTCTTCCAAACCCACCTCCATAACTATTCAAAGGGATGGAATCTCCACTTCTATAGGCAAAACCGCTTCCATACCATACACCAAAGAGAAAGGAGTTTCCCCGGTAGATGTACGTATTGATGTCCGATAACCATATAGAGCAAAAGGGATCTTCTCATGCCAATCTTTGTAATTCTCTGTCATCTTCCCGGTGATCTTCTTGATATTCTTATTCGCCGCTTCGACAGCCCCATTCATCTTCAAACGGTATGGAGTTGACTTGTGGTGACGAATTTTGAACTGGTCACAAAAATCCTTCACCATTTTGCTATTGCGATTCGTGCCATTATCAGTGATAATTCTTTCTGGGACTCCATTTTGTCAAACAATCTCTTTCCTCAAAAACCGAACAACCATGCTACTTGTCACATTAGAATACGAAGCAGCCTCCACCCATTTGGTAAAATAATCGATAGCAACCAGAATGAACTGATGCCCGTTAGAAGCCGTCTGCTCAATTGGACTGATGACATCTAATCCCCACATCGAAAAAGGCCATGGTGATATAAACACATGCAATGGATTAACGGGAACATGTGTCATGCCTGCATAAATCTGGCATTTGTGGCATTTGTTTGCGTAACTTATACAATCCCTCTCCATGGTTAACCAATAATACCCTGCACGTATAATCTTCCTTGCCATTGCATATCCACTGGAGTGAGTCCCACATATTCCTTCATGAATTTCCTCCATAATTTGTTTAGCCTTCGCCATATCAACACGGCGCAAGAAAACTATCCCATCATTCCTTTTATAAAGAACATTTCCACTCAAGAAAAAAGATCCCGCCAATCTCCTGATGGTGCACTAATCATTCTCTGATGCCCCTATGGATATTCTTTCTTTTCAATGTACTGTTGAATATCATGATACCACGGTTTACCATCAGGCTCTCCCTCCAAATTTGAACAATAACCTCGAACTTCTCGTTTCTCAATTTTAATTAGCTGCACTTCCCCTTTTGGGTCTACATCAAACATTGCCGCCAAAGTTGCCAGAGCATCCGCTATTTGATTCTCCTCTCTTGAGATATGATCAAACTCAACCCAATCAAAAAACTTGACTAACTTTTTGATATGCTGGTAATATGGAATGAGCTTGTCATCTTTGGTTTCCCACTCATTATTCAATTGCCTAATCACCAACTGTGAATCACCATAAACCTGTAGCCTCTTAATCCCCATATCGATAGCAGCTTGAATTCCCATCGTACATGCTTCATACTCAGCCACATTGTTAGTACATTCGAAATACAACTTAGCTGTAAACGGGATAATATTCTCATCAGGTGATATTAACACTGCACCAATTCCACATCCCATGATATTAGAAGCACCATCGAACAACATAGTCCATTTTTCCAAATCCTTCTGATTCTCCTCTTCTATCACCATAGTCATGACATCAATATCTGGAAACTTCAAATCCATAGACTGAGTATCATCAATTGCTCCATCTGCCAAATAATCTACTATTGCACTCCCTTTGATTGCCTTCTATGTGACATACAAAATATCATATTCTGATAGTAACATCTGCCATTTAGCTATCCTCCCTGAAAGAGAAGGTTTCTCAAAAATGTATTTGATAGGATCCATCCTGGAAATCAACTACGTCGTATGATAAAGCATATATTGTCTAAGTCGATGTGCAGCCCAAACCAAAGAGCAACACGTTTTCTCCAACATCGAATAATTTGCTTCACAACTAGTAAACTTTTTACTTAAGTAATAAATGGCATGCTCTATCCTTCCCGATGAATCATGCTGTCCGAGCACACATCCCATCGAACTATTTGAGACAGTCAAATAGAGAATAAGCGGCCTGCCAGCCACAGGAGGCATCAACACTGGAGGACTTTTCAAATATTGCTTGATCTTTTAGAATGCTATCTGACAATCTTCGTTCCACTCAGTAGAGTTACTCTTACGCAACAATATAAAGATAGGTTCACAAGTAGCCGTCAACTGTGAAATGAATCTGGCAATGTAATTTAACCTTCCCAAAAAACCCCTAACTTCCTTTTCTGTCCGAAGGGGTGGCATCTCCAAGATCGCCTTAACTTTATCAAGATCTACCTCAATTCCTTTCCTGCTTACAGTGAAACCTAACAACTTCCCCGAGGTTACCCCAAATGTGCACTTAGCTGGATTCAACTTCAATTGATGCCTCCTTAATCGATCAAACAACTTCTGGAGATTCACAATATGATCTTCACCTTCTTTGGATTTTGCTATCATATCATCGACATATACTTCAACTTCTCTATGCATCATGTCATGAAACAAAGTGATCATGGCCCGTTGATAAGTAGCACCGGCATTCTTCAGACCAAACGGCATGACTTTATAACAAAAAGTTCCCCATAGGGTAATAAAAGTCATTTTCTCACAATCCTCTGGTGCCATCTTGATCTGATTGTAACCCGAAAATCCATCCATGAAAGAGAAAGTTGAATGTCTAGCTGTATTATCCACTAAAACATCAATATGAGGAAGTGGAAAATTATCCTTCGGGCTTGTACGATTGAGATCTCTATAATCGACACACATCCACACTTTTCCATCCTTCTTGGGAACAGGTACAATATTTGTCACCCATTCAGGGTATCTAGCCACCGCTAAAAAACCAGCATCAAACTGTTTCTTCACTTCATCTCTTATTTTCAAAAGCATATCTGCTTTCAATACCCTTAGCTTTTGTTTCACTGGGGTGCATTCTGGAATCAATGGCAACTTGTGAACAACAATACTTGTATCAAGACCGGGCATGTCCTGATAAGACCACGCAAAGACATCCTGGTAACTATACAATAAATCTATCAATTTCTTCTTATTCTCTCCTTCGAAGGCAGCTCCTACCTTAACCTCCCTTTTCTTCGTTTCAGTTCCCAAATTAACAACTTCAGTTATCTCTTAGTGCGGCTTTATTAGTTTCTCTTCCTGATTGACTTGTCTTAACATTTCCGGTAGAATCTCAATTTCTTCCTCTATTTCATAGTCAGATTCAACATTACTAATGGGTGCATCAAAATCTGGTTCATTAAGTTCGTCATCTTCGTTATCATCATTTTCAATCCTGTGAAAGAAATGAATAAAAATGGTTTTGAGAATGGAGAACAAAACTTAAATGGAAATGGAGAAACATGAATATGGATGACTGTCAAAAGACTTTCATTTCATAGAAAAGGGAATATGTACAAAGATTGAACATGCAATCGCCATACTATAAGATTTATTGAAAGCAAAGTAAAGCATGCTCATTACAAAAGACCCAAACGAAGGCTGTGAGTTGGGCCCACGATGGTAGTGCACTCGGGATTACTCTTGCAGGTTCTTGAGAGATACTGGGAGCTCCAGACTGGTCCAGTTGCCAAGTTTGAAATTTGAAGGACGCGAGATGACAAAGCAGGGTCTAGCAGCCGAACTCTCTTCCTCTTCCACCACAGCAACTTGGAACTCTTTAAACTGAACGCATATATTTGCCAAAATTGCCCCAGTTTCATCTGTCGAGTTTCCAAATGGCAGTTTTCCAAAAACTGCCCCAGTATTAGCCAAATTCATCTTATTCTGCATCCCTCCATACACAAAACTGTCATAAAGCCAGGGAATCAGTTTCTTTTCAACTTCCAATTCCTTTCCTCCCAAACGAGCAAACCTCTTTGCCTGTTTTTCTGCTTGCACACAGTTCCTGTCAATCCTGGTTGGCTTATAACCTAAGCCCCAACGTTCTGGATGTTTCACCATTTCTAGTGGCTTCTTAATTCCTTGTTGATTCTTACCAAGTCCTTCTCCTGGGCGAAACCCCTTTTTCAACATAAATTGCTACATTCTTCGTAACCTTGGATACTTGTGGTTTTAAGGGAGAAAGTCCTTCCTTCACATAGCTAGCACTAGCAATTTCAAAAGATTGGAATGAACTCTCAATCCCCTCCGTCGGAGCATCAATAGGAGAACTATTAGACAAACTAGCAACCATCCATTCTGACTGGCCCTTTACTATATAAACCCTTCCATCATGAACAAACTTGAGCATCTGATGCAACGATGAGGGAACGGCTCCTGCAGTGTGAATCCAAGGTCGTCCCAACAGGCAACTATAGGTTGGTGAGATATACATTACCACGAACGACACATTGAAAGTTACGCTTGCAACCTGTAAAGGTATTTCAATTTCTCCCATAATCTCTCTACGTGTTCCGTCGAATGCCCTCACCACCATCGGCACTTGCTTTAAATAAGATCTGTCAATCGGTAGCTTTTCAAAAGTCTCCTTTGGTAAAATATTGAGGGATGACCCATTATCCACCAAGATACTTGCTAATTCCTTTCCACAACACATGGCTGAAATATGCAAAGCTTTGTTGTGCCCCATCCCTTCATGCGAATATCATCTTCAGTAAAGGACAACAAATGGGACGCCAACACATTTCCCACAATGCCATTAAAAGAGTCTGTAGGAATCTTGTCTGATACATACGCCTGATTTAACATTCTCATCAATACTTGTCGATGCGGTTCAGAACTCATTATCAACTCCAAGATCGAAATCTTTGCAGGGGTTTTCTTCAACTGATCCACTATCATGTACTCACTCTGTCGAATAATTTTCAGGAACTCCTGGACTTCCACATCAGTTACAACTTTCCTTTTCTCTTCTGGGCGTACAAAAAGACCTTCTTCTGGAATAGAACCTGATCCTTCAACTTCAGGTATTGCTTTCCCTTTTCTTTTGCGTTCAGCTTCAAGATCCACTACCGGATTCCCTTCTGGCTCATTTCTCGTGTAACATCTCCCACTTCGGGTAACTCCACTGACACCAAAAATACTATCTACCATTTCTCCTTGCTTTCCTCTAACTTCAACCTCATAATTCCATGGCACAGCCTTGTCATTCTTGTACAAAGGATCTATCCTTGGAGTCACAGTCACTGGCTTATTCTCTGTAGAGCATTGTAGAACAAAAAGTTTCACACAATTCGGCCTTGGTCCTTGGTAGTAACCTCCTAAGACATTGACATGGCCCTCTCTACTTTCTCCTTCTTCAAAAATAATTCTCCTCAAATCCATCAACTCTTGTACTTTCTCTCGAAAATCATTGCATTCTTCAATAGTATGACCTTCCATTCCACTGTGAAATTTCCAAATCTTAGTTGTATCGAGTTGATTACTTTGGCGAAACGAATTCATCATTTCAATCATCCCCTGCTTCTTTAAGATGTCAAATAACTGGCTTAATGACATCGTAATCTCTAACACCCATCTCTTGATAACACGAGACTCACCAACACAATTCACACCTTCATTTCCATGGTTTGGCAGCGGATTGTTGTTAACATTTGGCTTGTCCACAGCATCCAAGTTGAGCCATTTTGCTTCAATCATCCCCTGAACTAACCTCTTGAAAGGCAAACATGCTTCTGTTGAATGTCCGGGTGCGCCCCCATGGTAAAGACATGTAGAATTTGGATCATACGAGGGAGGATATGGAGGCTGGTGAACTCTTCCTGGTATTGGTACTACTGCCCCTTGGGCTTGCAGCTTAGTGAAACACTCAGCATATGTCATAGGTATAGGGTCAAAACGTTCCACTGGCCTTCTGGGTCTCGGATTTTGGAAATTTGGATGAGGGTTTTGGTCGGTATTTGGGTTCTGAAAGTTTTGGTAAGTGTTTGGGTTTTGAAGATTTTGGTAAGTGTTTGGGTTTTGCGGGTATTGATTGGGTGGTGGTGCATTGAATCGGGGTGGACAAGGATTTTGGGTATGGTTATGGTTATAGTAGGCTCTTGGGCTTGACATCCTTGGGGCATTGCTTCTAGGGCGGTAGTCTGAAGTAGGCGCACCATAAACAACGGGATTTGAATCAAAATTCACAGAATGCACTTCAGCCTTCTTGCCTTTACTTCCTTTAATTGGATCTGGTTTGTCAAGGATAGGATAGTGCAGGTTTCCTCTCTTCATACATCGTTCAACTCGTTCTCCTGCCTGTATCATATCAGCTAAGTTATTATGTCCACCTCCCGCCAAATTGGAAGTATAAGGCTCCTAGAGAGCACCAATGAAAGCGTTCAACAAATCCTTTTCTGAAAGGGGTGGAATTATCTGGGCTGCCAAATCCCTCCATCGATGGGCAAATTCCCTAAAGCTTTCCCCACTCTTCATTGCTGTGTTCTGCAGATCGTAAATGGTAGGGATCTTCTCTTCATTATGTTTATACTGCTTCATAAACATTTCAGCCAAATCCTCCCATGAAGCTACTGACGAAGGATTAAGGGTATTGAACCACCTTTGAGCTGCCCCAATCAGACTATCTTGGAAATAATGCATCAACACTTTCTCATCACTTGCATATGGCTGCATGCGTCGACAATACATCGTTAAATCATCCAAAGGGACTCCAGTGCCATCAAACAAACTGAATTTTGGTAGTACAAAGTCATGTGGAACATTCAAATTCTTCACCAAGCACAAATTGGTTGGGTTCAGCATCCCTGAAGCATTGAAACCCTCCATGGCTCTTAATCTCTTTTCCAACTTCTTGATGGCATCCATTGAGCTACTTTCTTCATACTGAACTCCCTCAGTCACTACTCCGCCAATAAAAGTTCCCACAGTATCAGCACCGATTGGGAATGGATTGTTCTGCACATGAGGATCAACTTGATGAATGTAAGTTGGGTTCTAAGTCGTTCCCTGTTGAGAAACATATTAATGCTGGTGCAAACCAGGAAAAGATTGGTTACGCGCAGGAGTGAACCCGGGTGGGTAAACTGGTATTTCTTGGTGCAAATGATTCTCAGGAACCTCTAGTGTTTCAGAATTTCCAACTACTCCTTTTCCCTTCATTAGCAACGCCATATTCTTCATCAATAAGGCCATCTGTTCTTTTATTTCTGCTATGTCCTGATTCTGACTATGCTCACCCATTTCCTGCTCTATATTCTGAATAATTCTTGATTGTAGACGAGTCTGATAGGGGTGACGGTGTTGCTTCTTGGGCGCTATGATTATTTATGATTTTCTGTGCATTATGAAAATAACAACATTAGTTCTCATTTATTTTAATTTAAAGATGTACATGCATGTGATTATTATTTGTGCAAATCCTAAGAAATCTTTGCAATCCAAAAAAGATAATAATGGCAAAATATCATTCCATTCAAAATATTATAGCTCAAATTGTTTACATCTTTACTCATCATCAATCTCAATAACATCAGAATTAGTTGACTGCGTTTGAAATATCTTTTCCCTAAGTACATACAAGTCTTTGTGTAAATCTGTCAAAAATAAGGAAACTCCAACCAATTCTGGCGCCTTAAATGCTCGATTTATTTTCAGATCTTGTACCCGTTTCTCATAGTTGTGAGCCCATTCCGATAAATGTAATGCTCGACTCATAATTAACTTGATCTTGTCTTCTGTGCTTTGTTGTCTTTGTTGAAATTCATTCAATTCATCATGTAAGAAATCATTATGTTGATTCAATTCTTCTACCTCTGCCTCTTTTTGCAGAATGAAATTTTTGTCTTCCTCATATAGCTTCTGGAATTTTTGACTTTTTGAAAAGGCATACTCCATCTATTGTTTCAGGGAGCTTATCTCTACCGTATTCTTTTTTAGTTGAGCAACCTTGTCAAACATTTCCTTCTTAGCATTGTAGCTTAATTCTTCCAATGTCACAATTGTTCCCTTCATTTGAGTAATTTCCCTTTGTACCTCTTGAAGTTCTCCTTTCATACTTTTCACTTGCTCCTTCATCTTGGTGTACTCCTCCTAAAGATTGCCCCTTTCTTTTTCCATCTGCAAATCTTCTTGCAACTTCACTTTCTTGCTCTTGACAAACTCAGCTTTCATCCTTCTAAATTTTCCTTTGTACTTTTTATATTTCTCAGTCATAGTTTGTAACATTTTCCACATTATCTTCGCTTCTTTGTCAGGAAATCCAGGTGGTCCTCTAAATGTATCTTCCATCTGTAAATCTCCTTCCATTTCTTGAATTTCTTCTTCCACTGTTACCTCCACACTTCTGTTTGGGACAAAATCTGGATACGAAACCCTTCCATCTTCCTCTTCACTTTCTACCTCAATGACCTCTTGCAACAAAATGACATTTTCTTGGGAGCACTGTCCTTTTCCTTTCCTTCTCCCTTCATCGGACATACCATAATCTGTGTAAGATTTTCCTCTTTTTGCATGCCATGCCTTGTACTGAGCAGTCCCATAAATATTTCGCGGACCTTTTCTTACTCCTTGAGGGATACTCCATGCGTCCACTATCTTCCATACTAACGCCTTTGCTTTTTCATCTTCAAGGGAGAATTCAAACTGCTTCAAATGACAAGTGACTGGTCTACACGGATTCCCACCTATTTGTTGGAGAAACATGGCCGGTGCTTGACTAGTAATTCCCCAATGGCCTATAAGTGGAACCCAATTGAAATCACCACACCCGTAAATCAATCCGTCTGTTTTATGCCACAGAGCTCTCATGTATATCTTCTTTTCATCCAAACTAGATAGAAAACAACTCCATCTCTCCACCGAAGGCTTAAATGGTTGCAGTCTTGCTTTTTCAAAATCACCAATAGGATCCCTCAACTGACAATCATCCTTTTGGAACTGCACAAAAGGAGCCCCAACCGTCTTATCATACAGTAGGTGACTAATAAGCCAGATCCCAAGCAACTGAGCGCACCCAATGAACCTCTCTTCCGTAGAAACACGACAGTGATTAAGGGACCGAAAAGTCTCGCATAATATGGCAGGCACCGGAGTTGCTTGATGTTTAACATGATTAACCATCTTGATCTCACCTCTATCGATATTTCCACCAGCGCATGGAAAAATCACAGTACCATATATGACAATTGCAAAAGCAAATCGCCCTTCTTCATTGTGAAAATTTTCATTAGCAAAGTTCATCAGTATTTCTTCTGGGAAAGTCCACCTTGCCCCCTTTGTACTCCCCATTTCTTTAATCTTCTTCACTTGTAAACCCAAAAGCTTAGAGATAACTACTTCTGCAAAAGTCTTCATTCCAAGGTTATATATTTTACTAGCGTGCAAGGTGTATCCCAGCAACTCGGCATACTCTTTCATCAATGGTGATAAATCTACTGACCCAAAAGTGAAGCAATGATATGCTGGATCCCAATGATGTATAGCCGCTTTTAGGAGAGTTACTGGTGTCTGGACTGTCAATAGATGATCAACCCGCCCAAAGACGCTCCTAAAAGCTTTCTTTGTGTTCACATCCTGCTTCTGCCAAAACTCAGATAAAGCTTCCGGTGCTCGAGTCTGGAATGAAACTTTCTTCACTGGTCTCAACGGCTGATCTTCTTTCAAACTGTCTCCCAACTCTCCTTGTAGCTTCTCTAACCTATCTCTAATTTCTACTAGATCACCCAACTCCACCACGCTTGTTCCTATGGGCCTGATCATTCTGCCAATATTATCTGGTTAGATTGCAAAGATGTGCTCTAACGTGCATGCATGATCAAAAAAAAGAAAAACAATTATGGATAGTAACTGCACTGGTTAGGTCAGGATACAAGAAATACAAAAGCAAAACAATATATACAAGAGGGAATAAGTTATAAAAGAAAATGAGTATGGTTAAGGCATGTAACAAGAAATCTAACATAATATGGACTTGCGAAATAAATAGTTTAGGGATAGGGATGCCCCCTTGGTTCCAAAATTGGGTAATACCATCTAAAAATTTCTGAAGGTTTAGAACCATGGCTACGGGTTATCTATGGTGCATATGGGTGGTTTAACTAACTAATCACGAGGTCTCTGGATAAGGTGGCTTTTGCTCCATTAGATCACAAAAGCCCATCGCTTAATGTTATAAGAGGACGTCAATCTAGGAAGGTGTCTTCCTCCACCCATACAGGGAAGTGAATCCCATGAAAGTGGTAGGTCAACCTTCACTAATCACTAAGTAACCCGGGTATAGGGTTATGTGTGTGCAGTGATAAGTGAATGTGTGTGCGAGGGCATACAAACCAATATCCCTAACATTTAAATCTCACGAGGCCCATATCTGATGAAGAAATCTACAACATTGAACAAATCCATCAAATTCTTCAAATTTAATATACAAATACAAATGGGAACTAACATAAAAACTATACAAGAAAAGCACAAAAATCAATCATACAGGCTCAACCCCTTTGGTATAAAAACAAATGTCCCCAGCAGAGTCGCCAGTTGTCGCAACCGGGGTCACGACGCGGACCGGCGATGAAAGGATGAAAAATGATTTAGAGTCGCCACCAATTGATTTAAGTGCAATTGGACACTAAAAATGGTCTGCAAACCAGAAAATGGGTAAGGGGGTTTATTAAGTGTGAGGAAGGTGTTAAGCACCCGACAACTCCCTAAAAGGTTACCTAGATTAATCTACGTGCTTTTTCCTGAAAATTTGTTGTATATCCCAATTTGTTTTAATGAATTTTTCATATGCCCGAAAAAATCATATATTATCAAATGGGGTGGAATCTTTCCATTAATGTTAGACCAAGGCTTTGTTTTTTGAAAATCTCATTTTTGATGGGTTTTATTGAAAATCGACTTGGAAAGATATTGGAAAGATATTGGATGGGCTTTCCCTTTTCTCCAAGATCTTTCCCTATATGTCGGCTGCCTTCTTCTCTTTTTCACACCAAACCCTCCTTTCTCTCTTTTGTTTTTTTCTTCTTTTTCTTCTTTTCTTCTCCCCTCTTCTCTCTCACCGGCGGCTCTCCTTTTTCTCTAAAAAATAATCCTTCACGATTTTTTTCCCCTTGTGCAGCTCCTCCCCTCTCTCTTTAACTTATCTTTTATTTCAAAAAATCCCAAAATGCCCCCAAAAACTCTATTTTTCTCTCCTTCTCTAAAACCCTCAAGACTTACATTTTTATCTTTTCCTTATTTTTGTGAAACCCTAATAAAGGAACCACCTTTCCCTCTTAAGGATTTTCTTTTGTTTATTATTTATTTAATTGTCCTAATTTTTAGATATTTTATAGGGTTTAGATCTTTTGGGTTTAAGTTTGAATTTTTATGGGCTTACGGTCCAAGAGGTGGGCCTTAGGATTTTTGTATGCCTATGGGTCCAAGAAACAAGTTTTGAATTTTTTGTAAGCATGTGGGCCTATGAAACGGGCTCTTGAATTTTGAATTTTGCATTATTATTATTCTTCTTCTTTTTTTTTTTTGGCCGGACGAAAACCGGGTACTACAGTACCCCTTTGTCCGTATTCTCATCAATAATTGCAACTTCATATTCTACCCCAAAGATTGCCCCAATTTGGGTATGCTCGAACTGACCACCATGCATTAAGATCTCCTTTCAGCAAACCTTGCTTTTAGCACTACTCTAATAAACTTTCTCATACGATCCTCCATATCCCAATCATTGCCTCTTTGGGATCTCATTTAGACCGATCGACTCAACTATCCCTAGCAAATTCTTCATGAGACCTTCCTTTGGTTGAAAATTGACTCTCAACATAGCCTTTGTAGCAACACGAGTCCCTTTAGACACTCGTGTTTTTTTCTGGATATGCCTCTTGGCCGCATTTGCAATCTCTAAAAACTAGAAAGAGCTTAGTATTCCACCTTCTGGTGCATCAATATAGGGGTAGTCTATGAGATTGGCAACTAGAGAGTCAATCTAACTCTTTATAGTACATACTTTTCCTCTATGCAGGAACTTGACCATTTGGTGGAAGGATGATGGAGTTGCATGATCCTCATGAATCCATGGCATTTCCAACAAGCAGTTGTAACTAGATCGAATGTTCGTAACTATGATCATGACGGAGAAGGGTATGCTAGCTATTTTAATCATAATTTCTATTTTTCCAAGTGCATCCTTCTGAGTCCCATTAAAGGCTTTCGCAATCATTGTTGACCTACGTAAGGTAGACACATGAATTGACAATTTATCATAGTTCTCATTGGAAAACACATTCATGGATGATCCATTGTCCATCACAATGTTAGCTAACGCAAATCCATAGCATATAGCCAAAATATGTAGAGCTTGGTTATGTCTTGGATCATGCGATTGGGATTTCATTATCCGAGAAGGAGATAAGAGGCCATGATGTTTCCTACTTACTCGTCGAAGGACTTCACCGGTGGTGTTCTGTTTAGTTGATATACTATCGAGTACTGGCTCTGGCCAACAATCTCTTCTTCTGTAATTTCTCTCGGATTCTGTATTTCTACAAACTACCCTAATTCTGTTGTTACCTCTCTCATTTTCTCTTTCCCTTTATTTGTTCCTCTTTCTTTGTCCCCATTGCTTCTACTACTTTAACTTCTTTTTTCCATGTACTTTGTTCTCCTTCAATATTTCTATATTCGCTCTGCTTTTCTTGACTTTCCTCTACCTATTTGAAACTCTTGTTGTATACAGGCTCATAGCATTATCCAGTTCTTGTGAAACCACTAGGACCAGTTATGTTCCCAACTTGCTCCACTTAATAGTTCCGCATAACCATTCAATTGCCTCTAGATGTAATTGGAGTAGGAGGCAAATTGGAGAGTCTCGTCTCCTATTTCTTTGTAGGTTAATGGACTGTCCATCATACATGATTCAAGAATTAGTTCTAGGTAGTGTTTGAGGTCCCGCATTTAGTCATGAGCATTGGAGCTCTAGGATGCCAAGAAAAATCTTATGTTCACAACCTTCCACTAAGGATATTTGTGAGTTTCTTTGAACCATTCTTAGGGTTACTTTTCTAGAGTATTGAGCTGCATATTCAGTTTATCTAGTGAAGAATTCAGGTCGTGCATGGCTTTGCAATATTGGACCTGAGTGTGACTTAATTTTCCAACATTGTTGCATTATGCATGAAGATTTATTTGGACCATGTATAAGTTGAAATTTACTCAAGATTACTTCTAGTAGGTGTCTCTAACATTGGAGGGAAGAAATGAATCAATTTGATTTGGAAGGAAAAAGTGCAGAGCCAAAAGGCTTGGAAGAGAATGAGCCACATCAATTTTTACCTAAGATGGACCACCATGTGGGACCAACCTTGTACTCTCTACCAGAAAAGGTATGTTCTTTGTTTGGCTACATTTGATGAAGATTTTGAGTTACATGGAAGACTTAATTGGTGCAACTAACATGGCCTATGTTGGAGATATTATGGAGATTTCTTTGGAGCCAAAATTAATGGACAATATTGAGTAGTGCATGTCATTCTATGGTCAGAATTTAAGGAGTACTTTGATGGACCATATTTGAAGATTGATTTTAATCTAATGGTTAACATATGAAGTTCCAAATCTCTCTCATTGGAGACAAGCCCCAACGGCTACATGTTGTGTGACTAAGATTTTATGAAGTTATATCTTTCAAAGTCCAATAGTAGAAGCTACGTGGATGGTTAAGAAGAAGATTTGAAGAATATCCAATGATCAAGATTGAAGGAGAGTGTTTCTCTTAGAAGGGGTCTTTCTCTCATTGAAAACTTGGAGAAGTTATTGTGAAACTTTAAAAGACTACTCACTCTCATCTTTAACAAGCATTCAAGCCTACTTTATCCATTGATTCAAGCTTCTACCCGAGCCATACTCAAGGCTTTCTCATCAATTTGTTTTTACAAAGAGAGGGTGCTTCTCTACTTAGGCTCTACTTGTGATTTATCAAAACGCCTATTCCTCTTCACCATATATCCTACCCGTGATGTTGTATTTGAAATACTTGAGTATTCTTCACTGAAGTAACTTATTTCTACCTTCTCACCCATTTGGAAACACTTTGTGAAAGTCCCCTTGTTAGGGTATTGTAAACCTTGGAAGTTTGAGGGAGTTCTTAGAAACCCTTGGTGTATTGAGTTTTGTGGAGCTCTTAGCAAAACCACACCTTAGTTGAGTTGGAAAAGTCCTAGGTTGGTGAACGTCTGTATTGGATGTAGGAGAATGGTCTCTGAACCACTCTAAAATCAATTGTGTTGTCTTTGATTGTATGCTTGTTTACTTACTTTCAAAACTTGACTTTTGTCATTGTGGACCTTGCATCAAAACTTTATTTTCTACCTTTTTGTATTGAGCATGTGTGTGAGGTTATCTATATGCTTAGTGGAGATCCTTTGGATCACTAGGGTGAATACTTGATAGCTTTACTTGCCTTGTCATTGAACTTGTATAAAAAATCTACAATTACTTGTCACTCACAACCAAGCTGACTTTTGGTGTGATTCTTACCTCCATTTTGATATATATTGTTCATTATAGTGTTATTAGCTTGCACATCAAATTTTGTTGTATTTGGAGTTAATTTACTAGATGAATCAAAGTCTATCGGATTCTAGGTCTAGAATTATGCATTTGGTGATTGTTCCTAAATTGGTGACATTAGGTTGCTTAGACATTTAATTTGACATATCATATATTGTGTGAGTGACTTGGCATCATTTTTAATACCCTATGGTTTGAGCCCTAGTAAATCCGTGAGCATACTTGTCATTTTGGTGAAATTTGCATCTAAGTTAAATTGTGTTCTGAGTGTCGTTTTGGTGTATTAACTTGATTATCTTGACATTCCCTACATTTGGTATCACATACTTGCATTGATTGATATTGATTACGAAAATCACTAGAGACCAACCTTGAGTATGAATTGATTTTTGGTGATTATTTATTTAAATTGGACTAGGGGATTCCCATTTGAAATTTGGGGATACAATTCAACCACCTCCTGTGTTAGCCAAGATCCCTCAAACTACCCCTTATCGATTCTTTACGAGACCTACCCTTGGTTAAACATTGACTCTCAGTATGGCCTTTACAACAACACGAGTCCCCTTAGGCACTTGTATCTTTTTCTAGATGGGTCCCTTGGTCACATTCGCAATCTCTAAAGATTGAAAAGAGCTTAGTATTCCCTCTATTGGTGCATCAATATGGGGGTAGTATACGACTAGCCACTAGAGAGTCATTCTGGCTCTTTACAGTGTATACCTTTCCTCTATGCACGAACTTGACCATCCTGTGGAGGGATGATGGAATTGCCTAATCCTCGTGAATCCATGGCCTCCCCAACACGTAGTTCTAACTAAGTCGGATATCCATGACTATGACCGTGATGGAGAAGGTTATGTTGGCTATTTCAATCATAATTTCTATTTTTCCAAGCGCTTTCTTCTAAATCCCATTGAAGGTTTTCATAGTCATAGTTGACCAACGTAAAGCAGACATGTGAATTGGTAATTTATCAAATATGTCATTGGGAAGCACATTCAAGGATGATCTATTGTCAACCAGAATGCTAGCTAACTCAAATCCATGGCATATAGAAAAAAATAAGCAGAGCTTGGTTATGTCTTAGATAATTCGATTAGGATTTCATCATCCAAGAAGGAGGTGAGATTGGAGGCCATGATGTTTTCTACCAACCCGTCGAAGGACTTCACAGGTATCTTCTCTCTAACATATGCCTTTTTAAGCATCTCCAATAGGACCCTTCTATGAGCTTATGATTAAACACATGGTCAAAATCTTGGACTAACAATGCTCAGACATGCCTTAATCTCTTCTTTTATAACTTCTCTCGGATTCTATAGTTCTACAAACTGCCCCGAGTGTGATGTTGCTTCTCTCATTTTCTCTTTCCCTTTCTCTGTTTTTCATTTATTTGTCCTCATTGCTTCTTCTGCTTTAACTTATTCTTTTCATGTTATTTTGTTCTCCCTCAGTCTTTCTATATTAATTCCGCTTTTCTTCACTTTCCTCTGCCTATTTAGAACTCATGTTGTATTCGGGCACATAGCATCGTCCAGTCCTTATGAAACCACTAGGAATAGTTATGTTCATGGCTTGCTCCGTTTGATAGTTCCAGGACCGCTCTGTTGTCTCTGGCTATAATTGAAGTGAGAGGTCGAATAATCAATTGTTCCCAAATGAATCTGGACTTCAGAGGTTCGATGTTGAGTGGTCCTCTCGGGATACTCGCCACTAAAAACGAGAGTAGAAGCTCCACAAGACTAGAATTCGATTGCATTTACCCCTCCATCTTGGTGATTGGGCAGGGGATTTTTGTTGACATTTGGCTTAGAAAACTAACTAAAGTCTGGAGGCCCATCGTTACTCAAATGCTGTACTTTTCTCTTCAAACTTCGGCACTATTAAATTGAATGTCCGACCATGTTGTTGTGGTACTAACACGAAGCATTAGGATTACAGGCTCAACCGAAAAGAGGTTTTAGAACTCTACTTCGGAGGCGAACAATCACTTTGGCATTCACTAGCTATGGGCAAAGTTCTATATAGAAAATGGGAATATGAGCAAAGTATTAAAGTTCTCTCCTAGACCTGGGGTTATTATTTTAGAAGTTTTGCTATGGTGCTACTAGTTAATTTTGTGGTTGTGGTTGATAAGCTGGTGGTGATAGTGTTTAGTATGTGATTTAAGGTAGTCTAGGCTAATAAAGGGTTAAGGTGCTTTCGCTAGCAACCCAGCACTTTCACTTCCTTCTTCTTGGTTATCGTAGCCTTCCCAGTTGCACTGGTCATGAGGTTCTTTTTATTGTGGCATTCCACACTCTCTCTTGACTTGATCACCTTGTTTCTGGCCATCATGCTAGCATAAGAGTCGGATAAAGTTTCTAGAAAGATTTACATCAATTGGAACTTAAGGAATGGAGGCGTCAACTGGGAGACCAAGTGTAGTACTTGAATTTTGTTCGGGTCAATTTTTCATTAAGTATTTTTTTCCCTTCTGTACATATATATACATTATGTGATTTATATTGGTTCAATTTATACATTCAATTTTCTCTTAATTAAAGTCAAAGTAAAAAATCTAAAGCCCTTTCAATTTTAGACAAACCCAATTCCTTTTTTTCTTTTAAGCAAAAAATACCGAAAGCCCAAACCTCAAACCAAGCCCAATTCTCAAACAACAATACCCAAAACTCAATTCTTAAACCAAGTTCAATTCACAAACCCAAACCTAAGCCCAAGCCGAACCCACAAAGCCCACAACCCAAACCCTAAAATTTTGTCTAACCCAAGAGAATAAAAAAAGGGAGGCAGGTTGGAAATAAATGGGGCGCAGGCAGCAGCTACAGTAAGAAAGAAGATAAGAAAAACGTGAGAGAAGGAGAAATAAGAGAGAAAGAAGAAAGGAAGAAGGGAGAGTTTTATTGGTTTCAAGTGGGTGTCTCCTCTTCTGAGATTCTGTCTCCACATAGAGGAGATGCTCTTTCCATTTGTATCCGCCTTGGGACAAGTCTATTTAATACCATTTCTGAGAGATAATGCGTATGTTGTAGAGGTTTTCTATTGATTTTTTTTGTTATTCTGAAATACCTACTGGTCCATGGAATACCTATATATGTTGCGTCATTGTGCTCCATTTTAGCTTGAATTAAGGTTGAGATGAGACAAGAAAAGGGGTAGAAGAAAATCCAAGTTTGCTACGGTGTGGTTGTTAGGGAGAAGATAGGTGATTGGGTTAAGCTAAAGGAATTGGACTATGTTATCAAATGAGAAAAATAGATTTGCTCTCTTTTTGGACCGTGCTTCATGTTCACTTGGGCCAACATTTGATCTTGATCCAATATTCATTTTTTGGGCTTCTCTCTTCTTATGCCAATATTTGTTCTTTTATCCAGCATTCATATTTGGGCTTTCTATCATTTGTGCCAATATCTGGTTTTTGTCCAATATTTGTTGTTTTTTTTTCCCTCTTTTAGACCAACATTTAATTCAATAGATTTGGACACATTTGGTTATATATATATATATATATTTTTTATTTTTCTAAAATCGAGATAGCTGCCGTCCCAAATAAAAATGATTTCGACCTCCCATTTGAGAAATGATGATTTTAATCGAAATGATTATTGTCAAATTTGAAAGTGGGACATCAAAATAATTTTTCAAAAAACACTTTTTTTTAACAAAAGTTTGTGAACTCTTTCTTCAAGGTATTTTATACTCATGCAGGAGGAGTTTTCAAAATAATTTTTCAAAAATATACATTTTTACAAAAGTTTATAAGCTTCTTCTTCGTGGTATTATGTACCCATGTAGAAGGAGTTTCCAAAATATTTTCAATAAATTTTCAAAAAACCAAAAATTATTTTGGAAACTCCTCCTACACGGGTACATAATACCACATGAGCGGATGTTGTAGGGTGCTAACACCTTCTTTATACTCAATTAACCCCGAACCCAATTTTTTAATAGTAGGCCGGTATTTAAAAAGGTGGTCAATTGCCCCCCAATAACAATTGGTGGCGACTTCTTGGGGTTTAATGGTTTGTTCATTTTGTAGCATTTCATGGACATTTGTTGTATATAGATCTGGGCAACAGTATGGCAAAGGTTTGGTTGGTAAAACCTCTCGCACACATTGTGCACCTTTCTACCACACGTACACACATAGCCCCCCACCCAGGCTTCACTTTGGATAGGAAAGGATGAACTATTACCTTCGTGGCATTCTGTCCCCGCATAAGCAGTTGGTATAGTCTCACTGGCTAAACTCCCTCAATGCGTTGAGGGAGGAACTTTGTTACCTTACGGGACTACGTGGTACCTTGCCAGGACCTCGAGAGATTAGATAGAACCTTCATCGTACAATTTAGTGCTAGAACACCGAGAGGACATCTCTTACCCTTACTGTTACTCTCTCCATATTATTTTTGTCACATTTTATTTATTTATTGTTACCCGCTATATTGCCAAAATTTTCGTGTACTTCACTATACTTGATGACTGTTACTGACCACATTTGTTTCTTTGTGTTTTTTTTTTTCTATTTCACCATCCATACATATAGGCACGGACTCGCGGTTTGGTATCAGTATTATTGACATCACTTCTTTTAAAAAAAAAGGGAAAAAAATGACATTGTTTTTGAAAAATGACATTAATAGAAGGTTGTTTGTTACAATATTATTTTCAAACCACAAAGTCCAATAGAAAAAATTTATATCATGCACATGTGCATACCTATACATACATGTCATAGAAAAAAAAAGAAACAAGAAATAAAAAAGATAATAATGGTGAATGATGACCAACTAATAAACATTTTGTTCTCGTTACAGAAAATACATACATCATTGATCACCACAACCCATATTACCCACACCATACATGCTTGAGAACTAAAGTCATGGATGAGATGAATCAAAAAATGATACAGATGCAAGAATAAATGGAACGAGACAGATTGGCCCATGAGCAAATGGCAGTTAAGATGAGGGATCAAATAGAATCTTTGATTCGATAGCTGGCTGCGAAAGGGAAAGAGTTAATGGAAGAGCCTAGCTCTTTGAAGAAGCCATTGACCCAAAAGACCCCCTTTGGTATCCTAAGGACACCTCTGAACAATAACAACAGCCAACCAATGCACCACCTATTTATCCATGGGATCCACAAAAACTTTATGCCAACCTCTTCTACCAATCCTACTAGTACTCTACCTGTCCAGGCATTCCCATATGACAACGTGTACCATTCTAGGCTGCTCGTTCCAAGTCCGCGACTGACTTTCAACAACAAGGAATTTGAAAAGAAGAAAACTACATCACCAATGACAGAGGATCCACTAGAGGCTGTTAAAAAGTTAGAGAACAAGTTACGTTTCATTGATGGATTTGAGACATCCAAAGTGCTATACCCACAAAGTTTAAGCCTGGTGAAAGACCTGAAAATGCCAACAAAGTTCAAGATGCCAGATTTCCAAACATATGATGGAAGAAGAATGCCACTAGATCACCTTACCATGTATTGTTGGCGTATGCACCCATATCTTGACAATGAAAAGTTGCTAATCTATTGCTTTCAAGACAGTCTTGATGAGTCTTCAAGAAGATGGTTTAATAGTCTGGATCTAGCAAAAGTTAGCACTTGGGAAGGATTTGGCAGAGTCTCTCATGGCTAAATACAGGCACAACCAAGATGCAACACCCACCAAATTCTACTTGCAGAACACTATAATGAGGGAAAGAGAAGACTTCAGAGAATATGCCATACAGTGGACGAAGCTATCAGCACAAATAGTCCCCACCATACCTGAGAAAGAACTTGTCAATTTATTCATATGATTTTTAAAATAATAATAATAATAACAAAACAAAAAAAAAAGTAAATGGGTGAGGGCTGTGATGCGCCCTCACCCGATGCTCTTTTAAAAGAAAAGCTTAAAGCTTCGCTTCTTTTCTCTAACCACATACTCACACAGTAGAGGCTTTATCGAACGAAGCTCCAGCGAGTTTTCTGGCCAGCAAGGGTGCTCCAAAGTTGAAACCTGCACACACTTCATTGTTTACAAAAAGAGAAGGATTAAGGTAAATTCTTGGCTCTAGGGTTAGGAGTTAAATGGGTTTTGGGGCTTTTGATCCAATGAGAGTTTTATTTGTCCAATAACTCAAAATTAGGTTCTAATATTCTTATATTACTATATTCTTAAAATACACATATATTTTGCACGCAATGAAAATCTATCGAGTTTCAATTCCATTTGTCATATCATTCATTTTTTTGTTTCCTCTTCTAATATCATCAGCTTCTCCCCAAAACCAAAATTGATGACAACAAGAGTGATGAACTTGATGAACCAGACTTTGACACACTTATTAGTCATGTTGAACTTGACCATGACACTGATGAAGAATATGGCATCTCATCAGAATTATTAAGGCAAATCAATCAAGAAGGAAAGGTTGAATTGCTGCAAAAGTACAAAGATGGTGGTTGCATGGTCTTACCAATGACATGCCGACTCTTGATACAGATATAGTGGTCCACCATTTGTCGCTAATACCAGAATATACTTCAGTAAATCAGAAATCGAAGAGAATGAAGCCAGAATTATTGTTGGGAGTAAGGGTTGATATTAAAAAATAATTTGATGTTGAATTTTTGGCAGTGGCCCACTACTCCAAAAAAAAGAGAGAGAAAAGGAAAAAAAAAGTGTCATTCCAGCTCCAAAGAAAGATAGAAGGATCAAAGTATACGTCGACTACCACGATCTCAACAGGGTTGAAATCCCATCTCTCCGGGTTGCCATAGAAGCTGGTTGTCAATGCAGGATACGAGAAAATGAACTTGATCGAAGAACAGAGAATGGAAGCACTTGCAAAGGTCAATCATATCAGAGATGTATGATGAAAGCAAGTGACAAGAAAGTTCACCCCCGAAATTTTGAAGAAGGTGATTTGGTATTGAAAAGAATTCTCCCCCCCCCCCTCAAAAGAATTATTGTGGGAAATGGACAAAGAAGCTAACATCATGTACACCAAACACAAGTAGGATAACCACACCACACAAGATCCTAACTTCGCCCACCGACATCCCTATGTAAATCGGGATCCTAAACAGCCCAACGACATCATCGCATGGTGCTTCAAGCACATATGGAATCCTAACTCGAGCCACCGGCATTTCCGTACTCATAGGAACCCTAAATGGCCCAACGGCATTCCACATTTCACATCAATCACAACTAGGAGATATATGGGTTCATACTCGACATCTACTATGCAACTACAATGCATGTCCAACATGCTTATACAATAGGGTATATATATGCAACCTACATATATATATTACTACATGATGCATGTTCAAGAGTAATTCATGCTCAATGAAAGATTGAACAAGTAGGGTATGCAATATAACTCAAATCATACAACGAAGAGATCATAAAGTGGAGTTGCTCTCCCTTAGATGCAATTATGGCGAGAACGAATCATAATGAACAATGAGAAAGATAAATGTTCTTAATAGGAAAACATATTCAAAGAGAATAGCAAAGGGTGGAATTTCCCTACCTCGCACTTCAAAAACTAGTTATGTAAACCAATACTCAACCTTGAATTCTCCGGCCTCAATCAACCTATTATTCGGTAAGCCCATCCTCCAATCAATACAAAACAACTTCCATTTCATAAATCTAACACAAATTAACCCAATAAATCAAGAAACCATTACCTTCTCTTACCCAAAACTCTCCAAGTTGTTGAACTTCACCTACTCAAGCCTACTACTCCAATCAACATTAGAATCTAGAAATACAACCATAAATAAGTTTAAATCAACCTATTAAATCACTAATTTCAGCTAATTTAAAGATTTTCCCCCAAATCTACAAAACCCATAAAACCCTAGAATCCCAAATCACCCAATCTCTAGATATTAGCTTTTAGGTTTAAGAAAACTTACCAAGGTTGTAGAGACAAGTAAAATGAAGGGATTCAAGCTTCCTTTAGGCCTCAAATGATGTAGGAACTCATGGATTTGAATTTGGATTCAAACCTTGAAAGATTAGTACAAAGAGAGAAATTTAAGAATATGTAAGCTAGAGAGAAAAGTCATTAATCCAACTTGAAACAACTTGAAAGAGGACAATCTTACCTTGGTTGATGATCTTAGATTGATGAGAGGGAGGAAATTTGAGAGAAAATGGGGTTTAGGGTTTGTTTAGGTCGGGTATTTTAAGAGAAATTGCGAAATGGGTGTTTTAAAACCATTCTCAGCTGTTTTTTTGAAAGAGGTGTCTGGACACCTTGGAGGGCTGTCCGGACACCTCTACCTATTTGGTAGGTCTGCACCATTTTGTTGGACTAAGACTTAGTGTCTAGGTCAACATTGTGTTTTTGATGATTGTGTATGATTGTATACTAAAATGTGTGTGAGCATGCTTGACTTGAACATATCCTAAAATGCTAGAAAACATGCTTAAATGGTTATTTGGTTAATTGTTTAAAATCTTAATTGTGCATATACACTTAAATGAAGGCTTATGCATATCTCTATGTGAATTTGATATCTATATATTTTTGAGATAGTGCTGGAAATTAAGTTTTGAAAACAAACATACATGGACTAAGTTAGGGCATTAATCTTCTAATAATCATAATTTATCTTAACCAACTTAGGTCCAAATGACTTGAAACTTGAACCACATGCACATAAAGGTCTAATATATGTTCTAGGACTATAATCATGATAAATTAAGTGCATCACATATATATTTGGTCATATGCTTAAATTCCGCCAAAACTAGGTTTTACCTAATTTTGTGCATATGTGTTCTTTGTGAACGTGGTGAACCAAATGAACTCCGATTTAAATGAAATTTCGTGTGCATCTTAGTTTCATCACTATGAACATATTTGACTTAGTAAAGTTCAAGATAAAAGGTCATTTACACTGAGTTTGCAAAATAACATTGAATTTACACTTAGAATTTATCGGTTTCACTATTAGTGACTTATTTGCTTGGTTGAGTGACCAAACGATTTCCGATTGTTATGAAATTTTATATGGACATTCTAATATATATAAAATGATTTATCATGCAGTAATATGAATTTTCTGGGTTGTTTTTCTAATGTAATTAACCTATGCGCTGTATATGAAGCTCTTTGAGCTTACATGCAATTGGGGAGTTCTACCTCCTATTTCTTTGTAGGTTAATCATCATGAGGATGTTATATCACTCAGAATTCAGTTTGCTCAAGTGAATTGAAGTCCGGTTTTCAAGTATGAGCTTGGATCTCTAGAAAAACCAAGAAAAACCTATGTTCATCAACCTTCCACTAAGGTATTTTGATTGATGTTTGGAATTAGCCTTGGAACTGTATAATATAGATATATTGGTGCTGTCAAATTCAGAGTTTGAAGTCAAGATTCAGACATGGACATTAAATGTTACACAAGGTGTCCGATTTAAGCAATATATGCCATATGAAGACATTTGTGCATGAAGGCTATACGGACCAAGTATATGAAGTCTAGAGCAGTTGAAATTAATTGATTTAATGTTCTAGAAGATGTCTCAAGCTTTGGAAAATGTCTCTACACATTTGAAATCAAGAGACCAAGCTTGCTTAAAGATTGCAGGAAATGTTAAAGAGCTCATTTGAATTCAAGAGAGATACATGTTTAAATTTGCTTGGCTATGAAGTTGCCAACAAGGACTTTTCAAGAATGTTATTGCAAGCACGTGTGAAGGGTCAGCCTTGCTATTGGGACATATTTGGTCACGTGAAGGATCTCTTATCTTCATCAAACAAGATCTTGCACATGCTTCCTTTATTGAGGTCAATGATCAGATTTTTGTGAGAAGACAATTGATGAAGCTAAAGGACAAATGCAATGGTTGAAATTTGTAAGAGATGAGAAAGTATATTTTGCAACTAGACAAGACTTAGATTATGAAGATATTCTTGAAGACTACAAGCTCCAATGGTACACTAATCTATGGCTGAGATTGAATTGTTTTGAATTATGAATGGATCAGATTACAACAAGACTTGAAGGGTTAAGATGACCATTTAAAAGGTGAATCCAATGGTTGTGCATAAGACCATATTCTTGCTTGCAATTTTTGACTTAAAAGAAGATCTTACTTGATTTTTGGAGTCAAAGATGGTTGCAAGTTGCTACACATTTTGTAGGAAATCATTGGAGATACCAAGGCCAAGATTTGGTGTAAGATGACAAAATTGTTGGAGATACCAAGGTCAAGATTTGGTGCAAGTTTGATCAAATTGTCAAAGATGGCTGCAAGTGCACATGACAACTCAAATCTTGGAAAGTTAGACTTGGAAAATGATGCAAGTGCAACGGCTACATATTGCAAGGTTGAGATTTAATGATCTATTCATTCAATGGCCAAGATCTGCACATGTAATTGAAGGTCGAGATTTGAAGATAGAAAAAGATCCAATGGTGGAAATCATAAGAGCTTGGTAAATTATAAAGAGGGGTTCTTCCTCATTCCAACTTGGAGAAGCCAAAATTACATTGAAGAAATTCTTGCTCTCAAAGCTTTCAAGCTAGTTTGTGTCATTGAATCCAAGCTTCTACCCAAGCCACTCTAAAGGCTTTCTCACTATTTTGCTTTTGCAAAGAGAGAGTGCTTCTCATTTGGCTTCTTATTTTCAGATTCGAAAATCCTCATTATTCTTCATTTTCTATCCAACCCGTGAGGTGATATTGTGATTCTTGAGTGTTCCTCAACCCCATTTGCTTAGTGCAAACCTTGAGTGAACCATTTATACCGAACACTTGTAAAAGTCCCTTCATTGGGCAAAAACCTTGTTGAGGTTGAGTTTAAGGGAGTGCTTGAAACCCTTGGTTGTAAAGTTTGAAGATTATCTTGAAATCTTCAGTTTTAAGGGTGACCTAAAAACCCTTGTGAGTTTTGTGGAGCTCTTGAGAAAACCACATCCTTAGTGGAGGTTGGAAAATCCTAGGTTGGTGAACCTAGGTAGTAGATGTAGGAGAAGAGTCTCCGAACTACTATAAATTGCTGTGTGGACTTTCTTGATTGCATTGCTTGCTTGTTGATTGATTAAGTGTTTTGATTGCAGAATTTTCTGAACCACTAGTCTGTCCGTGCACTGTTCACATAGCTAAACTTTGAATTTTAATCTGAATTTTTGATATAGTATTCATTAGGGTGTTGTGATACTGCATACCAAATTTCATTGAATTCTGACTTGATTTGCTAGGTGAAATTTGAGTTGTAAAATCTGTGCGCAGTGTGTTGTTTAAAAAATCTGTTTTTGCAATTCCTTGATTATTTGATAATTGATCATTCACCATATTGTATCACATCTTGCATTGAAATAAATATTGATTAAGATAATCATTAGAGTCCAAATTTGTGTGCTAATTGTTAATTGACATTGATTTCCTTTTAAATTATAAAAAGAGATTCCTATCGGAATTTGGGGACACAATTCACCCCCCCCCCTCTTGTGTTAAGTACGATCCATCACATTTTACTCTGGCTATCCAAACATATTTAAAAAGCTGTCCAGACAGTCACACTTGTAACCCAATTTTCTAGTTTTTAAACCACTTGTATACTCCCAACTCACTCGGTATTTTCCCAACTCACTCGGTATTTTTTTCTAATGGTTTTATATCTATATACTCAACACACATTGATCCTACCTAGTTTCTAAAAGAAAAAGAAGTTCGGGGTATTACATCACTAGTGTTCCAGGTGTGGCTATTCGACAATTGGTATATGAATTTTATGTAAATTTGACAGTCAATGATAACCATTGTGTAGCATATGTTCATGGTAAGCAATTCTTTTTCAACCCAAGAAGGGTTTCATCTATATTAAGCTTACCCGAACTACTGAAGAAACTTAGTTTTAAATTTAGGGATTTTGGAACCTCAAATGCGAGTACTGTGTGGCTTGATTGGAGAATTGTGGTGGAGACTCTGACTGGGAATGTTAGTGATGAACCGAATAAGAATGTTATTTTATATGTTGATTTAATGCAGCCTATAGACTGTTATCCCGGATTGTGATCAGGAATGTGATACCTGTGACTCAACTCTCCACTGTCAATGCAAAATCTTGCTATTTGATGTATGCAATAGTCTGTGATATAGATTTTTGTATGGCCAGTACTATTTATGATCACATTGTCAGGGTAAAGTTGGACAACAAACCTGATGAGGTGCTGCCATTTGGGATGCTGATTACCACTTTATGTCTTGCTGAAAATGTGGAAAAGGAGCTGGGTGATGTGCAAGAAAGAAGGAAGGCAACTCTTAACAAATTCTGGTTTGAGAGAAGTGAGGTGTAGCTCATCAGACAGCAACAAAAAACTTATGGTACAACTGAGGAATCTCGAGTTCATAACACTGAAGAGGGGAATGATGGTGCAGGTCGTGGTAGTTTGGAAGAGAGATTGGAAGCTGTTGAGGAGAGAGTGGTTGATTTGGGATTTAAGGTTGAGCAAGTTGGAATTCTACAGGGGCAGGTGGTAACTGGGCTTGAGCATCTTGAGTCAACTGTTGAGTCACTTCAGATGAGTATTGGAACGCATATGCATGAGATGAATGAGGCTCAGTAGAGATTTGAAGCTCAACAGAAGGAAATGTTTGACATGATTCTTGATTGGACCTTACCCTGATTTTATTTGGTTGATAAACTGATGTTCTGACTAGGTGTAGTGATACTCTGACTTGTTATTTTGGAGGAGTGGAAGCTCTTGTTATTTTATTATGTTGGTTCGGTTAGATGGAGTTAGGATTAGTCTTATGATGGATGCCTATTTTTGAGACTTTGTGATATATAACATGATCAACACATGTTTTGTTTGAACCTGGCCTTTATCTAGCTTATGTTTTTTTTTCTTGAAGCTTATTCTTGTTGCATTGAACTTAATTGTGATTGTATTATGATGACTTTAGTTTGAATCCAGTTTATATTGATCTTATGCATTCTTGAGCCTTCCTTAGCCAATTTTCTTGTTTCCAATAAAGTCCTTCTAATTTATTGAATGAGAAGAAGTAAAGTTGGTGGACATGCGAGCATATGGCTATATGTTATGGGTTCATAAGAGAGTAAAAACTACCTGATGAAGACCAAGATTCTCATATATTTCAAGGAGATTGATATCTACTAGTATTATGAAACGTTTACAATTATCAAGTTATTAATAGAATATTTAGTTTCCTAGTTTGTTAATAATTGCCAAATATGAGGCTGAATTATAGGGTTAAGTTATATTATTTCTAGAAATAGGTATATAATTATTATTAGTATTAGTTTTGCTTGAAAAGCTATATAAGCCGTGGCTTTGTAGTTAGGAGGTATCAAACAAATTAATAAAAAAACTTGAGATTAATTCTTTCCCTCTTGTTTTCTTACGCAAGTTCGAGCAAGGGAAACCCTAGGTTTCATCATTGGTGATTTCATTGAGAGGCTCCTTTGAATGGCAACCGACGAGGAACAACTCGATTCATTGGAGAATAAGCTACAGGCTTTACGCCCGGAGTTTCAAACTAGAACTCGAGACATTCAACAATTGTTGGCTCACTTTGAAGAGGAGATCACTGCTAGCTACAAGGGACGACATCGACGTAAGAGTACCCACAGTAAAACCCGTCGTCACTCCCATGCCAGTTATTCTGGATCATCATATGATTCTCCAGTTCACTCTTCGTCAAGGAAAAAAGAGTTAAAAACTGACACTGCAATTGTCGATGTCGAGATCGCGGTGATCTCAACAAAGCATCTCAAAAAAGACAATAGCGTGGATTCCAACAAAGGTGATCATCCCAGCGATGTTAGCCAACCAAGGTCTACGTCGGATACATCAGAACAAGCATCAACTGAAGGTGAGGAGGATGATCTGAATAAATCATCGACCTCTATTTTCGATGAAAAAAAAGAGGAAGACTTGAACGTGAATTCTATTGATGTGGGAATAGATGAATTATCGGTTCCAATATTCGATGATTATCCGGATGAAGGAGATCTGTTGCTTCAAGAAGAGATCAAAGAAGAAATATTGGAGGAAAAATCAGACATTACTCAATTAGCAAATCCTAACAATATTATGGTGCTTTTTGAATATGTTGATTTTGTCATTCCCAACTGGTTTAGCAAGGTCAAAAATCCTTCAGTCTCTTTGATAGTTGAAGTTGAGGGTTCAATGAAGTATTGGTTGGAGACATGCTTCTTCACATCAATGATGTTATTCTCGACAAGGTTTTCTCTAATAAGGGAAGGCCGGTGCAGTTTCCTGATTTTGTCTTTGAGGACAAAGATGCTTTGAAGGGGATGGGAATGATGAAGACCAAGATTCTCATATATTTCAAGGAGATTGATATCTACTAGTATTATGAAACGTTTACAATTATCAAGTTATTAATAGAATATTTAGTTTCCTAGTTTGTTAATAATTGCCAAATATGAGGCTGAATTATAGGGTTAAGTTATATTATTTGTAGGAATATGTATATAATTATTATTAGTATTAGTTTTGCTTGACAAGCTATATAAGCCGTGGCTTTGTAGTTAGGAGGTATCAAACAAATTAATAAAAAAACTTGAGATTAATTCTTTCCCTCTTGTTTTCTTACGCAAGTTCGAGCAAGGGAAACCCTAGGTTTCATCACTACCCTTAAACACTTGAGTGAAAATTTGCTTCTATATATTATGTGAGTACCTTTGTGAGGGTGTGTGAAAATAAATGTGTAAACTAGAGTAGTTGTGAGGAGAGTTTAGGTTGTGCAATTCTCTACCGGACGTCAATGTTGCATTGCATCAATGAGAAAGTACTTGTGATGTCGACTTTTAATTGAAGTTTTCAAATGATACTTAATGTGGTTTTTCAATTTTTCTTGATTGCTTGCTTGAGGACAAGCAAGGTTTAAGTTTGGGGGATTTTGTTAGGTGTAAAATACACTTATTTTTCTAGGCTTAAAGTTGCTATTTTTCTATGTTGATTAGTGCAAAATACTGCCCATATTGGTGTTTATATGAACAGGTGCTGCTAGACAAGAAAGCTGACACTGGACAAACTTTGTAACCTGTTGCGGTTGCAGAATGCGGGAATCAATCTTGCATGTTTAAGTTGCTAACGTGGCATATATAGCTTGGCCATCTTAGGGTTTGTTAAAAATATATAAGCAGTATTATGCTAGAGAAAAAAGGGGACTTTTGGCTGCACGGTTGAAGACTGAAAATTGAATAGAGAGAGATGGCAAGAAGAGGAGGCACATCAAGCTTGGTAGTCCAAATCCTTCGGCAAACCTCAATTCTGCCATTGATTCGAACATTGATAATGAGTATTTTTGTGGTTTTTATTATGATTATGTGTAACTTAATTCTTTTCTAGCAAGGGTTTGGTAAGTTCTTCTACCAAAAACCTTGTGAATAGATTTGATTGACATTCAGACTAAGTTTAATTCTTTGACCTCTAGATTGATTGCTTATTTCCTATTGTTATGCATGTAATAACCCGAACTTCTTTTCTTGTAAAAATTAGGTAGGACCAACATGTGTTGAGTGTATAGGTATATTTAAAACCATTAGAAATAAAAACCAAGTGAATTGGGAGTATACAAGTGGTTTAAGAACTGAAAATTTGGGTTACAGGTGTAAGCTTTAATAAAATGGCACAGATCTGCCAAATAGGCAGAGGTGTCCGGACAGCCTTCTATAGGGTGTCTGGACACCTCTTTAAAAATCAATCCGTGAATTATTTTAAAAACATCCATTTTGCGATTTCTCTTAAAATATCCGACCTAAACAAACCCTAAACCCCATTTTCTCTCAAATTTCCTCCCTCCTATCAATCTAAGATCATCAACCAAGGTAAGATTGTCCTCTTTCAAGTTGTTTCAAGTTTTATTCATGACTTCTCTCTCTAGCTTACATATTCTTAAATTCCCCTCTTTGTTCTAATCTTTCAAGGTTTGAACCCAAACTCAAATCCATGAGTTCCTACATCATTTGAGGCCTAAAGGAAGCTTGAATCTCTTCCTTCTACTTGTTTCTACAACCTTGGTAAGTTTTCTTAAACCTAAAAGCTAGTATTTAGAGATTGAGTGATTTGGGATTCTAGGGTTTTATAGGTTTTGTAGATTTGGGGAAAATCTTTAAATTAGATGAAATTAGTGATTTAATAGGTTGATTTAGACTTATTTATGGTTGTATTGCTAGATTCTTTTGTTGATTGGAGTAGCAAGCTTGAGTAGGTGAAGTTCAAGAACTTGGAAAGTTTTGGGTAAGAGAAGGTAATGGGTTCTTGATTTATTGGAATAATTTGTATTAGATATGTGAAATTGAAGTTGTTTGTATATTGATTGAAGGATGGGCTTATCGAATAATAGGTTGGTTGAGCCCGGGAAAATTTAAGGTTGAGTATTGGTTTACATAGTTAATTTTTGGAGTGCGAGGTAGGGAAATTCCACCCTTTGCTATTCTCTTTGAATATGTCTTCCTATTAAGAACGTTTATCTTTCTCATTGTTCATTATAAATTGTTCTTGCCTTAATTGCACCTAAGGGAGAACAACCTCACTTTGTGATTTCTTTGTGGTATAATTTGAGTTATATTGCATACCCTACTTGTTCAATCTTCCATTGAGCATGAATTATTCCTGAACATGCATCATGTAGTATATATATATATATGTAGGTTGTATCTATATCCTATTGCATAGCCATGTTGGATATGCATTGTAGTTGCATGGTAGATGTCGGGTATGTACTCGTATATCTCCTAGTTGTGATTTATGTGGAATCTGGAATGTCGTTGGGCCGTTCAGGGTTCCTATAAGTACGGGAATGCTGGTGGGCCGAGTCAGGATTCCATATGTGTTCGAAACACCATGCGATGATGTCGTTGCGCTATTCAGGGTCCTGATATGTGTAGGGATGCTGGTGGGCCAAGTTAGGATCTCATATGGTGTGGTTATCTACTTGTGTTTTGGTGTATATGATGTTAGCTATCATATTGTTGCATTTGTGCATTTCTTTAGTATTTCAGCCTTATATGATTCATTTACTATTTATTATTCCCTACTGGGCCTTTCGCTCACCCTTTTCTTTCTCCTATTCCCTCCTCGCAAGTGAGTCTAGTTCTGGTACCAGGGTCACAGATCAGGAGGAGGGTGCGTGACATGGATGGACCCCTGGAGAGTGATAGGACTAGATGGTTCTAAACTTTGATTATGTTATTACTATTTTATCGTACTTATTTTCTTCGTTGGGACATATTGTGTGGTATTCCTATTTGATGGTGGGATGGACGGTTGGGAGGGTGCTCCGTGTTATCGGGACTCCCGAACCAGATTTGTGGACTTTGTGTCCTAATGATTTCTTATGTTTGTGGGATTGCTACTTGTGTTGGTTGTTGATTATACACGTATTGGTGTGTGGAGAAATTATGTGTGATTGTTAGGTGGCCTGAGGCCCTGCTTAGATGTGAAAATTGATTGAGGATATGATTTGTTAGATGGCCTGAGGCCCTGCTTAGACTTGAGAATTTAACTGTATTATGAATTGTTAGATGGTAGGAGGCCCTGCCTAGGTTGTGAATATATTTGTGATATTGCTGCGTGTTTACTCCAGGTTGGCATCCTCCGTATTATAGGGAGGTGCTGTCGAAATTTTCGATGATGTGATGATTGAATTAATTATGGTTTGAATTAGACAGTACCAAAAGTAACGCATTCCGGGTTGGGGCGTTACAATGCATGCCTGATCAATATCATAATTTTAGGAATTGTTAGCTGAACATATTTGGCTAACCATGACCCGGTGTTTGACAAAGTAACAAGAACTTGCGTAAGATCCAAGTCTTTGGGAACATAGGACATAGTTGATTGGGTAATAGACCATTATCCTAGATTGTGCAATTGTCGATTAGAAAGAAAGATCAAGCAGAGTTGATTAGAAAGAAAGATCAGCTCAAATGCACACCAATTGAGTGAATTAAGGATTGATATTGCCTAAGTGCTCAATATTTTCACATTTCAGGTGTCGAGGCATGCATTGAAGAAAAAAGGGAGCCAAATCGAGTTGACATCAAATGATTTCAGAGATAGAATTTTTCGGTCGATCAGACTTTTTCATCACTTATTAAATTTTGAAGACAAACCTTTTCGATTGATCTAAAAATTTCCCGATAGATCGAAACACTATTCACAACATTATGCAGATTTGGTGAAAAAACCCCCAAACTCAAGAGGGTCTGACCCAAAACAACCCCAACTACTTAGCTAAACGACACGAGGGTTTTAGGGGGTATAAAAGGGTAGAGATATAGTTTTATCTCATTCTTGGAGGCTAAGGATTGAAGACGCACAAGGGGACAGCCATTGGGGGGCTACTAGAAGTTGACGGGGATCCGGGGGTTAGCGCCCCCGCAAATTATTTTTAGGGTTATTTACAACATTACACCTATTTAACGCATAAAATAACCTTAAACGTTAGCATAAATTATTGAAGTTGATGCAACAAAAGACCATACACAAAATGAGATAATATCTATTAAAGTTGTGCCCAACAAGAATTTTAAGGAATAAAAATCATCTATTACTGAATCTAAATTGACTTTCTCAACAAATTCTCATTCAATGTAAGGAACCATGCAAGCTGCAAGAGCCTAGTCACGTAGCCATATTCCATAACCAATCAAGACATCAATTGATCAGTAAATCAATAATTCAATTCAATAGAAAATGAGGCTAAGAGCCTAAGATTACCCACTATCGTAACTCGCCCATAGCCCTAAAATTAGCAAATTAGGTATTTCATATTTCGACAATTGGACACTTACCAAGAGAGTGAGATACTGAGAGTTGAGACTTGAAAGTTGAAATGAAGAAACGAGGTTGTAATTGTGAACTAGCAAAGAAACAATTACTCGATTAGACTAAGGCATGATTCGTGCGCATGGTGCAGAGCCAAGTAGCCAATCACTAGACGAATTCGCACAAGACGAGAAAATTGGAAAGAGCTGTGATTGTGAAGGACTAAGATGGTCATGGGCCTTAGTTTATGGAGATATGTTAGTTGGGCAGTGGGCTTTAGTTTTACAAACAATTCATAAGTGTATGGGTAATGGCCAATGGGCCTATACCTTTTAGGCTTTTCTTTGTGTAATTGTATATGTGATTTTTATTTGTGTGTATGTATATATGCTAATATGCATATCAACAGATGAGTAAACCTATATATATATATATATATATATGCATAAGTATATATATATATTTTTTAAATCTGCATTGGGCTACAGCCCAGTGTAGTCCCACCCCTCCTCCTCCCTTGCTTGTATAAGAATGAGGTTTTCTCTATTTATTTCCTTTTCTTTTGGATTTACGACTGTTATTGATTCTCTTATTATGTATTTGAACTCTATGAAGATCTAATGGAGTCCCACCTATTGAGTAAACTTGATTTGTGATTCTTGATTCCTCTTTCTTGTTGATTATTTATGGATGTTCTTAATGCCTTTAGATGCTTAATCACCATCTAAATGATATTTTGCGTACATTTGAGTACTTTTTTATAGCTATTGCGTTGCCTGAACACAAAATGAGTTGTCTAAATAATAAATTTTTTGGAATAATGTTGTGCAATTAATTAATGCTCTTTTGAAAAACTTTTCCATGTTTGAGAAGGAGTATAAGCAACTTTAATATTAACAGTTCAACCACTAATTTTTTCTTGAATTGTAGGCAGCAAATTAATTGATGATGCTTAAGATGGAAGAATTGATAGAGACTATCTATTTTGTTGAATATTGATTGAGAAGATGATAAGACTATTGGTTGTTTTTGGACTTTCCCATCAAGGGTTTAAGACATGTTTGTCTTTTACAAATTATTGATAGAGATGATGGGGTAAGCTAGAGTACGGCAGAGTTGGTAGAAGACGCCCTATCATAACCTCCATACAAAGCTGCATAGCCATTGTAAATGTTGTTCAACTCTTGAAGCAAATCATATCTTACACTAGCCCATGAATTTTGCCCTTCATCCATTAGTAATAAGTTAGCAATAGCAAAAAAACCAAAATTTCCGTCTATAATAATATTTGTGACACATCTAATAAATGGTCAAACTCTTTTAAAATGTAATGTAATCCCGCAAATGAAACAAAACCTCTAAGTTCTCCGAATATCTACGGTTTGAAATCATATTGCACTACATTGATACTCTTCTCCAAAGAAGGTTTCATATCTGTGAATTGTCTCTCTAATAGATTATGAATGACTAACCATACATACTCAAATTGATTACTCCTTTTTAAAAGGTTGTCAACTTTATTTTTTTGGTTGTAAACGAATCATCCTAAAAAAAGAACCATCCTAAAAAAAGATACACGACCATGAATTATAAGAATTAACATAAAAAATATTTATATAATTTATAAACAAATTAATATTACCTCAAATGAACTGCTTGATAAACGATCTTCTACCCATTTTCTGATTTGGTTATCAATGACGAATTTTATGCACTCATTCCCTCACTTGCTTGACTGGCCTCTTGATATATAAAACGAAAAGATAAAGGTGAATAGCTAAATGACTTTCAAACCTATCGCTTAAAACATGTCATCTCAAACATGTATTGAGTCATTCAAACATGTATCAAAATTATTGTTGCAATGCATGTTTGCAGCAATTCAGAACAATAATGCATGTTTGCTACAAATAATTCACATCAGCTATTTCTCTAAAAAGACATATTTATAGGAATTCCAAGAAAAAGAATTATTGCTACACACATCTTTGAAAGATGGAGAATCTTCACCTTTTTAGGTGAATTGACGTAAAGTATTAAATAATGTTTAAAAAAAGAGAATAAAAGTGAGTTATTAAAGGTAAATCAAGGTAAATTTTGGGTATGCATGGAGTAATGTGAATCAGAAATCAAGATAATTTATCATATCAAAAATCAAGGTGGTTTTGTAATAAAAAACAGTCACACCCCGTTTTGGGTGAGGTCGTGAGATAGGAAAAACACATATACAAATTAGACAAACGTGGCGCAACTTTATAGAACAATGAGCGCCAGCCTGCACAACAATAAACAATTGTCCTAAAGAGGACTCCAATGGCATTAAACCTCCATAACACAATTTAATACTATCATACTAATTAAGACCTCAATGGTCCATATCGTAGCGGAAACAAAACAATAGCTCAAGTCAGAGGTGATTGAGTCATACATGACATTCAACAATTTAAACGTCTAACCATCCTAAATAAAAGTAAGGAAATAGACATCTAGTAAACACAGGCTCCACCGCACTGTCATGCCTCCGGCATTCGATCTTGAACATTTTCCTGACCTGAGGGGGGAAAAGGAAAACAAAGAAAAGGATGGCATGAGCGAAAGGCCCAGTAGGGAACTAAAAATAGAACGAAAAGGAACGAGGTATAAAAATACAATACCAGAAGGAACCGTACTAGATTCAGACCCCTATAAAGATTTACAGCGCTCAAAGTGCCAAGAGAGTATAAACATGGCACATAACAACAATGAATATGGATAAATGGTTACGGTACAATATCCAATATGCATCAATGAATGCAATTTACAACATATATATACACTTAAAATATTGTATATATATTTAAAACGACAAGTGCAACAATTGAGGCACACCGAACGCCGAAGCACTCGTTGACCAAGTGTATACAAGTACACGTAAGGTCACAATCACACACAAGGGATGATCCATTTAAGGAAAGTGTACTCCCAAACAACAAGGATATCGGGACACCTAAACCGGTAGTGGGTTGTACACCCCACACTGAACAATGTGATACAAGAACAACACAACCAACAATTGTCCACAAAACTTCGCTCAATATATGCCACATTACAATACAGTTCAAAACATTTACCAATGATGTAATTTTTATATCATTACAAGAATTTACTTTAACAGCAACAGTAGTTGTACCCAAAACAACTTACAATACAATTTTTTAAAATCCCATCTTGCGGTCCAATAAACTCGGGATCCTCCTATGAGTCGCACAATGTCCAGGCCGAAACCCCGCCGTCACTCTCGACCCCTCATTCATTGAACTCCACAAGGGTGTAAAATATGTAAATTATTGGTTTTGAATACATTTACAATTTTCCTCTTTAATGCATTAAAAGAATTTGATGCAATTAAAAGTATTTATGCAATATCTTTGTTACCAAAAATTCATAGTAAAACATGATGGATGCAAGACGGTCCACGCCCACAACAATGGCTTAAGCCACAACAACATGTCCATGGAGGAAGACAAAGAATGATAGAGGCTAACAATTATCCATGGACAACAATCAAACAATTGTAAGGACAAGGAATTTAAGAATTTAGGAAGTTCCTACAATAATTCAATACAAGGCATAAAAGAATTATCAAAGAGAATAGAAATTTTCCTAAAAGGATTAAATACAAGATATACAAAAGAATTATTAAAGAGGGTGATAGTTTCCCTACAATGAATTAACACAAGACATAGAAAGAATTATCAAGGAGGGTAGAAGTTTCCCCTACCTCTTATAGATACAAACTTCATCAGCTTAAGGAATATGCGTCAAATATTATCCAATGAGCCAACCTAATGATAAAATAACATATTATGACTTAATTTATCAAGTCTACAACAATTTAACAAAACCCCAAATTGGGTCAATAACCTTAGATTCAATCTTCACTAATCCTAACCAAAAATTCAATTACAAGATTATAGAAATCTTACCCAAGTTCCAAGGGACACAATAAAGAGATTTTTAATGTTAAATCCTCATTTGTTGCACCCCAAGAAAGATCAAGAGAGAGGTTCAAATCCCTTGCTTTAAGAACCAAAAGAAGACAAGGTGTTTAGTTGGAATTTGGGAGTGGCTGGCGGCAGTAGGCTGGATGAAAGTGGCTTGTCGGAGGTGGCTGGTTGGCGTGGAAGGCTGCTTGGTGTGAAGCGGAGGGGAGAAAAATGGTGAAGAAAACAAAAGAGGAAGAAGGAATAAAAGCAAAACCTGTTTCACGATATTTGACCTTTTTTTTTTTCAGATTTTATTCCCAAAAATCTGCTTTGTCAAAGGACCATTCTGTCCTTAAGTTCCCAGAATTTACAGTTGTGCCATCAGCAAAATTTACAGCTTTATTACTATATTTAATTGAATATTCTCTTATGATCTAAATTGATAACACTATATGGCTCAATGGATGGTATTACTAAGAACACTTGTCCGTTTTAATGGACCAAAAAATACGGGGTATTACAAAAACAATAAAAATAAAGTGCATCTGCATTGAGTAAATTTTTGGTCCTCATATAGACTTTCCATACACTTTATATTAGTTTCAAAATAAACTCTACCAAAACCCCATCATATAAGTTAATTTATAAACTCTAATAAACTCAAAAAAAAAAAAATTCCAAATTCAAATTTATTTTAGAGTTTGTGTTTATTTTTTTAAAGATAATATAATATTATAAAATTTTTTATTTTATGTTTAAATTAAATTTAAATAAATTTTTTTAGGGCTCATAAATTAACTTATGTTTGAGAATTTATTTTACGACTTATAAATTAAATTATTTTTGATAGCTTATATATAGACTAAATTATTCTCACAGCAAATACGATCTGTGAATTGCAGCCAGCCAGCCACTACCAGCACTACCAAGTTACGTGGAAGTAGAAGGACTAGCGCTGCCGTTCTATGAATGAGTGGTTATCTACTTATCTACTACCACTAGTTTCCCCTAATACCACCATCTTCCCCTCATTTCCTTGGTTGATCGGAGGTCAGATATATGTGAGTAATAATCCATCGACATCGTCGCATCGATATTCACTGAGTCACAATGGAGCTAACTCGGTGCGGTTCATGTATGCCCGACTCCCCGAACCTCGTCCCCCGAAAGTTTTTTCCCTTGAAGAAGACGATTCTTCGAGGGCAAAAGAGTTGCAATTTCAAACGATTGCCATCGTTGTTAGCTATTAAAGCAGCCAGAGAGGGGGGAGGGGCAGAGTTAGAGAATGCGTTGTTGGTTGAAGTGGAGAAGAAGTCCCGAAAATCGCAGCGATTTCGAGTGTCGGAGGGCCATCCTGCTCCATTTGGTGCCACAGTTCGTGACGGTGGAGTCAACTTCTCTATTTATTCGACAAATGCTGTGTCCGCTACTCTCTGCTTGATTCATCTCTCTGATTTGACTGAGGTTCAAATTAATTTTCTTCTTCCTTTTTTCTGATAGTGCAGCAGTGTTTGGAGTTGCTAATTTGGACATGAAAGTTGATTAATTTGTTACCCGATAATGCAATTCCACGCTTCTTTCTAATTTCGAAATCAGTTTTCTATGTCAGAATCTATTCATTGCAATCAGTATTTGCGGTGCTTTATCCCTAAGTGTGGCAATGGATTGGTTTATATTTAATCAATTGGTGATATCTCCTCCAATCAGTATGAGCAAATGCAGAAGTTGTTATGAATTTGAAAACCGGTTAGGCAGTAACTTTGTTTTCGCCATTCTTATTGGTAATCTACATGATTTTAGTTAGTGGTTCTGCATGCTTGACCTTAATGGTGGCTACTTTTGATATGTGGTGTCTGTACGTTTGCTTATTGCTGTTTTTCTGGTGCAGAATAGAGTGACAGAGGAGATTTCTCTTGATCCGTTGACTAATAAGACAGGAGATGTGTGGCATGTAAATATTAAAGGGGATTTCAAAGATATGCTTTATGGTTACAAATTTGATGGCAAGTTTTGCCCTGAAGAAGGGCACTTTTATGATTCTTCTCGAATTGTTTTGGATCCTTATGCAAAAGTAAGCTGCTTATATATTGTTTAGCCCATATTTAACAACTCTTTTTCCTTCTCACATCACCTCAATAATAGCCTCTTCGCATTGCGGGGTAAAGGCTACATGTACTTGCCTTTCCCAAACCCACCAACATTGTGGGAGTCTTGTGCACTGGGTGTGACTTTGTGACTTTTGATTTCAGATTAATACAGCATCCATGAGTGTAGCTTTACTTGGGTTTTCAGGTGCCATGAGAACTGATTTTTTATTCATCTGTCTAGGCAGTTATAAGCAGAGGAGAGTTTGGAGTTTTAGGACCTGATGGTAATTGCTGGGCTCCAATGGCCTGCATGATTCCCAATTCTGAAGAGGTACTTATTGTCTCTGTACTACTTATATTGAGGGCATGTGTCTGATATTTTATTTTGGTTAGTTCTATATCATTATGTATCATGATTTCAGTCTGCTATTTAATGGTGTGTGATGTAGACAAGATGCTTTACGATTAATGGGCCTAATAAGCTGTCCCTGCCTTTTCTTTTTCAAAAATGTATGTTGGTGCCAAATGCTTTTGATTCCTTAGGTTCAACTTGAGGTATTTGTTAGTAAGTATGTCTTTGTCTTGTAATTTGAGTTGTCTCTTCCTTTCCTTTTGTTTCAGTTTCTGTCCAAGATGTCAACCACATACATGTATTCAAAAGAGAAATATTAAAGGACTTTGAAGTCGTAAAACTCGAGAATATGGAACCAACATTACCCGAAGCTAAACTCTTAAATGAAATTTTTGTATATTGCCATTCAACACATTGCTTGGCTATTTCCCACAGCTGAGATAAAAGGATAAGACTTACTGAACTCTTCAGGTAAAGGTACCCTTTTCGTCAATGCCAACGTTCTTGAAGACCTGCCAGCTAAGCATATAAGGGTATGCCGTCATGTGAGGCCACAACATTACACTAATCTATGCATGAGGCCAATCTAATTTTTTCAATGAGCCTATAATGCCTCACCAACTTTTTATCAGATCAAATAAAAAAATGTTAATTGATATCCCAATGATTATAGTAACCTAGCAACGAATAAAAAAAATGGTGTGATCAAAATAGGAACAGTTTTGAGGTGGTTTCATATTGTGAGAATATGAAGTGGATATAAGTAGTAGAAATGGAAAGGGAATGCGAAACCTCAGTGCAACCAGTTGCTCAGAGAAGACTAATATTCTTATGAAAAGAGATAATTTTTTGCATTACATTTGTACATTATAAACGCTATTGGAAGTGCTAGCAGCTGAACTACTGAAAAAGGATATCCATTATTTTTATGTTCAATTAGTTGATAATGTCAAGTGATCCATTCAACATTTTCCGAACTACTTGTTAGGTAGGCCATAGGTTTGGCTTTCTGCTTCTTCTGATTAATCTTGCTCACTCTTCCTGTTCCTTGAAGCTTTTGTCCTTGCTAATTGATGTGTTTTTTTCTTTCTTGTGCTGCCATGTGTACTCCTTAGTAATTGATATTCACATTTGCTGTGTAACTTCCAAAGATAAAGGACTTTTTTGAAATTAGGTTGTCAATATTTTTCAGTTCAACCTGCATGTTTCTGAAATGTTACTTTCAATGTGTTTCCAAATTATTTGCGCTCTACCCAGTTGGTCACTGATTTTTGAACTTTATCCTTGTTGCTCAACTTCAATTTCCCCTCAGGATATCTGGCATATGGACAGAATCCTATTTTCATTATTTTCTTCTGATAAGTAGACGAAAGGACTGGTTATTTCTAGTTTTCTACATACATATTTAGTAGCTCTCGTACCTTGCTTCCATGGTTTGAAAAGTCGTTTGGTGTTGTACTTCCTTAATTTTGGTAGAATGATTACCAACGCATTGCTCCCCCCCCCCTCCTCCTGTGAAGGAAACAACAAACTTTTGAATTCTCATACTTGTGAATAATATCCTCGTTAATGGATTACACTTTCATTTCAACATACATTTTATTGATTGTTTGACCATTTGATGTGTCCAGTTTGACTGGGAAGGAGATTTACCGCTGAAATATCAGCAGAGCGATCTCATAATATATGAAATCCATGTAAGAGGTTTCACGAGACATGAATCAAGCAAAACTGAATTCCCTGGTACATACCTTGGTGTGGTGGAGAAACTTGATCACTTGAAGGTATGGTTTAGTTTAGTGCACTTCAGGGATAATCTATGACCCTTTATGGGGAGGTTAATATTTTTAGTATAGGATGGCTACCATATCTATTTTGCATATGTGAGCGGACCGTAGATTGCTCTGTGCTAAATATTTTCCACAATATTGGAAGAAAAAGTCATCCATCTGTTTGTTGATTACAACTTTTGTGGTTTCATCTGTTAGTACTGGGGATGGCAATTTGTGCCCGGCCCGCCCTGACCTGATCTGCACGGATTTTCCCCTATCAGAGGCTTGTGCGGAGCGGGGAAGGGGCAAAGAATCTCAACCCACATGCGGTGCTGGGCGGGGCAGGGCGGGGACGGGTTTGCCTCCCAACCTGACCCACACTCGCCTCGCTATACATGTATATATATATATATAAAATAATTATATATATATATATATATATATATATATATATATATATATAGACACTCCACATGCGTAAGATAGTTTTATTTTTAGATCTCATTTTAATAGTAATGGTTTTTTTAATACAATATATTCAATTATTGTGTTTCTTCAATAAAAAAGCATTAATTAGCTTAGTTGGTATGAGTACTAGTCATATACTTGAGAGGTCTCAAGTTCTATTCTTGATAAAAACATTTTAAAAAATTCATAGGCAGAGATTTCCGTGCGGGTCGGGGACCCGTGGGTTGTAACGGGGTGGAGACGGGAGTTAAATGTTGCCCCGACATGCGGGGTGGGGTGGGGCGGGTGCGGGGCACACCAGTGGAGGGGCGCGGGGGGGGGGAGGGTAGGGCAGCCATGATCCGCCCCTGCCCCGTTGCCATGTTTGGTGATGGTCCGAAGAGGCCCCGTTGCCATGTTTGTTGATGGCATGAAGAGGGCAGATTTGGTATAAACCCTAGGGAGGCTACACCCATATTTGGAAACTTATGTTTGAGGGGGAATGTTGGAACACTTGAGAGGTCTCAAGTTTTATTCTTGACAAAAACATTTTAAAAAATTCATAGGTAGAGATTTCCGTGCGGGCCGGGGACCCATGGGTTGTAACGGGGTGGGGACAGGAGTTAAATGTTGCCCCGACATGCGGGGTGGGGCGGGTGCGGGGCACACACTTGGAGGTGCCGGGGGGGGGGGGAGGGCGGCCATGATCCGCCCCCGCCCCGTTGCCATGTTTGGTGACGGTCTGAAGAGGCCCCATTGCCATGTTTGGTGATGGTATGAAGAGGGCAGATTTGGTATAAGCCCTAGGGAGGTTACACCCGTATTTGGAAACTTATGTTTGAGGGGGAATGTTGGAACATACCCACACAAAAGTTCGACATTGGAAAAATGTGGAATGATTGAGTGGTTTATAATACAATTGATTGGGCCTAGACTCTTGAGATCACTAACCATAGCCTCTTTATTACGAGCCAACCTAAAAGGGACTGTGATCTGATCTCTAGAAGAGCTTTATTAAATAGGCTAAGAGAAATGATATTGATAGAACCATAGCTATGATAAAGTCACAATTGCAAACAACCCAGAATATTGATAATAGATTCAAGGACTGATTTATATTGATAAAGGAAAACAAGGATAACAACCATAGCAATTCGGGGAGGTAGGAACCTCCCGTTCTTTTAATTTCCAGAATATTCAATACCCAAAACTATCGAAACCCTTAAAACCCAAACGTGAGAAAGCTATAGAAAACTTAAAACCAATAAGATTTAAACAAGTGCCCCAACTATCATCCTCCATGTGTCCCCCTTTTTGTATATTTCTTAATAACAACAGGCCTATCACTACTCCCCCCTATTTCAGCAACCTTGCCTTCAAGGTTGAATACAGGAAACTGAGACTTAATATCCTACAGCAGCTCCCAAATGCAGTCACAATAAGGGGAATCCTTTTATCCGTCCACTTGATTAAAACCTCTTGTTGGCGATTGACAAGCCTGCGCACCTTTTTAACGGATTCATGTATGGCAAACAGTTCCAAATCATCACTGACAGACACTGATAGGGGTTGGCTGATGACCATTGGAGATAAAGCTTTGCGCAACTGCGACACATGAAAAAGGGGTGGATAGAAGATGATGCAGGTAATTCTAAGCGATAAACAACTTCACCAACTCTGTCCAGAATAGCAAAGGGACCATAAAACCTTTGACTAAGTTTGTGATATGGGTGTTTTGCCAAAGAATGAAATTTATTTGGTTGAAGTTTCAGAAACACCTTATCTCCCTGTTGGAAAGTCACATCTCAACGCTTGCCATCAACATATTGCTTGATTCTATTTTGTGCCGTGGCTAAATTCTCCTTGAGTTGCTCTAACATATCATTGCGACTCTGCAGTAGCTTGTTTACCTCTTCAACTGTTGATGGTTCTCCAGAGAACTTGATAAGAGTGGGGGGAGGACTCCCATACAAAGCTTGGAATGGTGTCATGCCAGCTGAGTGATGGTATATGGTGTTATACCAATACTCAGCCCATAATACCCACGTAGGCCACTGCTTGGGATGACCACTGACCACTTGCAAAATATCTTAAATACTCTTCTAAACATCTGTTTACTACCTCGGATTGCCCATCGGTTTTTGGGTGATATGCGATACTCATCTTCAACATGGTACTAGAGAGTTTAAATAACCACTTCCAAAAATGACTTGCAAAGACCCTGTCCCTGTCAGACACAATCGAAACAGGGAACCCATGTAAACGAACCACCTCTGCCATGAATAATTTAGCTACCTCCTTAGCTGAATAAGGATGGCCTAGCTTCAAAAAGTGTGCGTACTTGGTCAGGCGGTCCACAACCACCAGAACTGTATCAACCCCATGCACTCGTGGTAAGCCCCCAATAAAAAATCCATTGTTAGGTCTTCCCATGATGCTGTGGGAATTGGTAGAGGCTGAAGGAGGCCTTGGGGGCTGAGGGTAGAATATTTATGCCTCTAACAAACTTCACATTTAGCTACAAAGTCCTTAACATCCTAACACATTCGATACCAATACAACACATGAGAAATCCTTTTCAAGGTGCGTAAATAACCAGAGTGGCCCCCTTGAGGGGTAGAATGAAACTTTTGCACTATCTCTGGAATGCGAGGAGAATCCTTGGGAAAAACCAAACGGTCATGGTGGAAAGTCAGCCCCCTTACAGAGAATAAGGGTGCTAGCTGGTTGGGGCCACTATTAGGTTCATTGGTCGAACAGACCAAAGCACTCTAAAATTTTTGTTGGACCAAAGACTCGTGCATGAGGGTCAACAGAAGTGGTTGATGAAGTTGATTGGATTTGATTTCGAAACCCAGTATAGGCCAGGTAATGGCAACAAGGCAGCAGATGCTTTCTCTAGGATAGAGGGATCCCATGCTATCAATTTTCAGAACACCTCTGGCAAGCTTTCTAATTGGGCGGAATCAACATAGTTGATTGCTTTGTCCATGACCTCCTACCTTGAGTTGAATGATCTATAGGAGGAAGTTATGCGAGATCTAAAATTGAAGGAAATTATTCAATCTCACCCTAAGAGATAGTGTCTCCATTTTATAGTTGCTAGAACAATGGCCATAAGTTCTCTTTCATACACAGACTTCACTTGGGCACCCAAGGATAGAGTTTGACGGAAATAGGCTATTGGATGTCCTTTCTGCATTAGCACTGCACCAACTCCCACTCCCGAAGCATCTGTTTCCACCACAAAAGTCTAAGAAAAATCCGGCAAAGCAAGGATTGGAACACTTACCATAGCAAGCTTTAGAGCTTCGAATGCTGATTGTGCTGTCTCTTCCCATCTAAAAGCATTTTTCTTCAGTAAAGATGTGAGGGGAGCAGCCAACTTGCCGTAGTGTTTTACAAACCGATGATAATAACCCGTAAGGCCAAGAAATCTCCTCAAGGATTTAATAGAAGTAGGCGGAGGCCAAGTGACCATGCTTCGCACATTAGTTGGGTCTGCTTCAACACCTGGTGTCGAGATTATATGCCCCAAATATTCTACTATTGATTGGGCAAAAGTGTACTTCTTAATCACAACCAAAAAATTATGACAGATGACTTCAAAAGTGGTTTTCAGGTGTAAAATGTGAGAATGGAAATCCTTATTGAAAACTAAAATATCATCAAAGAACATAAGAATGAACTTGCTTAAAAATGGCTTGAATATCTCATTCATCAATGATTGAAAAGTTGAAGGGGCATTTGTCAAACCAAAAGGCATAACGAGGAACTTGTAGTGCCCTTCATGAGTCTGAAAAGTTGTCTTTTTTGTGTCTTCTGCCTTGATCCATATATGATGATAGCCTTATTTCAAGTCTAATTTGGTAAAAATAGTAGCTCCCTTGAGCTTATCCAGAAATTCATTAATTATTGGGATGGGAAACTTATCAGGAATTGTCAGTTTGTTCAGAGCTCTATAGTCGACACACATACGCCAATTGTCGTCTTTCTTCTTCACGAGCAACACTGGACTAGAGTAGGGGCTAGTACTGGGTTTAATGATTCTTGCCTTCAACATTTCGCTTACTAGTTTCTCAATTTATGTTTTATGATAATGCAGATAGCGATAAGGTCTTATATTAGGGCTCCTTCCTTCAATCTGATAGAATGATTAGTAGGACGAGAAATAGGCAGGCCTTCTACTGGTTTAAAAACAACAGCAAACTCTGCTAGTAACCCATGTAACTCACTCGAAAAGTCCCCTGGTAAGTCCTTCAATGAATCAACCAACACGTTACACTCGAAAAGTCCCCCAGTAAGTCCTTCAATGAATCAGCCAACACTTGAGGACCTGTGAGTTGGTACTCACCAAATTCAATCATGAAACCCATTTCCTCAGTTCGCAACATCATCAGCGTTGTCTTTAGTGAAACAATGATTTTTGAGAGGGTTGGGTCCCCTTGCCATAGAACTTGTCTACCTTGCCAACTAAATCTCATTGTTAGGGTTTGGAAATTGGAAGCAATTTCACCCGACAACTGCAGCCAATTGATCCCCAAAATTAAATCAACGCAGCGCTGCCTAGTTCCTGAATGTGAAGATCCACCTTCAACTCAACCCTTGAATTACTACCCTGACATTATGGCACACCCCACTGCCCTTCACCATCTCGCCGTTACTCACCTGGACAACAAATCTTCGTTGAAAGTTCACTGGAATACTCAAGAGTTGCACAATTTCAGAAGAGATGAAATTGTGAGACGCACTGCTGTTAACCAACACAATAACCTCTGTACCCTTTAATTCCCCACCAAGCTTGAGAGTGCTCTTGGATGTGGAAAAACCCATAATAGAATTCATGGATAAGTCCAACTTCTGAGTCTCTTCAGCCACAATTGGAGGTTGTTCGGTGTGGGGTTGGAGTTCTAATCCTTCCCTTTCCTCTACAATATCGTCAGCAACAATTAACACCTGCGGGGAACGATGTTTGCAACGGTGGCCAGGATGGTATTTCTCGTCACAATTAAAGAGACCTTTTTTATGTCGTTGTTGAGCATCCTTCTAGGATAGACGGCGGAAAGTATTGCGCTTCATAGTGGGTGGAGAAAGAGTAGGTGGTTTGCTGTCTGTAGCATGACCTATATCTGAAGATCAACTAGAATAAGAGAGCTAAGCACGCGTATTACTGAAAGAAATTGGGGAAAGACGTGGTGCCTTGGGCTGGATTACCTTAGACAAGGCCTCGTTTCTCTCTTCCACTCTTTGGGTCAAATCCATGAGGCCTGCAAGGGTTAATGGTGGATTCAACCTAATTTCAGCCCGGATCTCTTCTTTAAGCCCATTCATAAAAATCCCATCCAACATCTCGTCATTGACATCTGGGAGGATGGTGGAGATATGCTCAAACGGCTCCTGGAATTCCTCGACGGTGTTGGTTTGATGTAAAGTCACCAAGCTTTCATAGTCACTACTTGCCTGAGAACCCCTAAAACGCTGTAACAACGCTGATCGAAACGCCTGCCACGTTGGAACAATGTTTTCAAAGGCGAAAACGCAAGGCGAGGCGTTATCGTCTCTTCAAGGCGAGGCGTAAGCCTTGATGCGTTAAGGCGTGGGTTTTTCGGGAAAAAAATTTTATACATTAAAAATAGAAAAATATAATAGAAAAATAGATAGAAATAATAAGAAGTCATTTTCATACTAGAAGTAGAAATCTTAGTTAAAGTCTTAAAGATTACATATTTCAAAATCCCAAGCAAAGTCTTTCTTTTGATCTCTTTTATCACCCATTTAGATATCCCTTCACAAATCAAGAAAGTAATAATCACTAATCAGAATCAGACACTAATTAAGTATTAGACACACTAAATACTAAATAGCTACAAATTAAACAATTTAAACTCACTTGAAGTCTTGTACATTACAATAATACTAGTATACTACAAGTCTACAATACACTGTAAAAAACTCACTTGTCCAGTTGCCCTAACTTCTAAATCACCAACAGAGTCAACAAATGAACAAACTAATTACCAAATTAATATCAGATCAAGAAAGACAAATTCACAGATTAATAGCAGTGAGAATCAAGCAGAAAAGCATATTGACAGAGAGGATGGCTAGCGGCATCAAGCAGCGAGATTGATAACCCGCAAGTAGAAAAGCAAGTTCGAAATAAACTGAAGAAAATGAAACATAACATCGCAACTCACCTGGGGTCGCAAATCGTCAAGGTGGAGGAGCAGACAACAGCCGATGGAGTTGTAGACAGCAGCCGATGTGTCGATGGAGTCACAGACAGCAGCTGCAGATGGTCTTCGACAGCAGACAGCAGTGGATGGTCTTCGACAACAGTCGGTGCGTCGATGTAACCTAATTTCGAGTTTCGGCAGAGCGTTTTGCCTTTGTTTTTAGTTGTGTTCTTGTTAAACGACGTAGTTTGGTTGGATTCTGGGTAAACACACGCCTCATGCGCTTCACGCTTCAACCTTTTTCATTGCGTTTTGTGGAGAAAGGCGTACGTTTAGTTAACAACGTTTTATTCATACATTTTAATACGTTTGCCCTAAAACACCCTAAAACGAGCTTTAAAGCGCAAGGCGAAAACGCCTTTGAAAACACTGCGTTGGAATGGTACGACGCGTATCTACCCATTAGAACCAACTCAAAGACTTTTCCTCAAGACACACCAATGTCGCCTCCATCTTCTCAGCCTCTTGAAACTGGTTAACAGAGAAACACCTCTCTGCTCTGAAAAGCCATGTTGTAGGATCGTCCTCAGAAAAAACAGGGAGTTCTAAATTCTTCCAAAATCCCAGTCACGCTAGTTCCGCTTTTCAATAGACTCGCCATGTCTGATGTCTATGGGAAGCTTCACCCACAACTTTTTCTTTGCCTTTGTAGGCAGCATCCTTTATTTGCCTCATCACCCGCATCTCGAAGAGACACTTCTTCATCGTTTCCATCTCCCGTAACACTGACATTACCCTCCATTGTATCCATTCTGCCTTCCATCTTGGATTTGGCCATATAAAGAACGATCGCTCCGATACCAGTGATAGAATCACAACTATGATAAAGTCACAACTGCAAACAACCCAGAATACTGATAATAGATTTAAGTACTGATTTGTATTGATAAAGGAAAACAATGATAACAACCATAGCAATTCGAGGAGCTAGGAACCTCCCATTCTTTTGACTTCCAGAATATTCAATACCTAAAACCTTGCTACAGAAACCCTTAAAACCCAATTGTGACAAAGCTATAGAAAACTTAAACCAATAAGACTTAAACAAGTGCCCCAACAATCACCGTCCACGTGTCCCCCTTTTTGTATATTTCTTAATAACAACAGCTCCATCAAATACCTAAACCACCTTCCTAGCTTTTGAGGACCATAGGACCTCCCAATCTTTCCCTTACCCAAAAGTCTCCCCCTCTCTTCTTGCCTCTCACCTAAGCTACAGTTGTAGAAATTACTAGAATAATAGGATACACTAATAGAAAAGCTACAAATGTTCCCCCTCCTAATCAGTCACGTGTCCCACCTTGTTGTTTAGGACCTCTCCCCTTATACATCTTAGTAATAGGTCTATCAGAGAGCTTCACGGAATCCTGATTCACTAGATGAAATTTCTTCCCAGCCTCACTATCACCCCATAAAAAATTCCGTTGAACTGATTCGAGCTTCATGGCAATAGAGGAGGGAATAGGAAACAAAAACATGTAGTACACGGGAAGATTCGATAGTTCGCTCTTAGTTAAAGTATGCGAGGCTTAGAGAGATGCTTTTTCTTCCACTCCGAGAGCTTATGCTCAAACATGTCCTACATTCCAAATACCTGTATGCTTGAGAGATGCTTTTTCTTCCACCCCGAGAGCTTATCCTCAAACATGTCCTACATTCCAAATACCTGTATGCTTGTACCTATCGTCGAGAGGCAGGCCCAGATAATGCATAGGAAAATTACCAATGCTACAACCTAGCATACCCGCTAACCCTCTTATAATCCATAGGGAGGCCAATGGCACAATCTGACTTTTTTTTTGTACTAAATTAACTTCAAGGCCTGACACTGCCTCATAACCGAGCTAAACAACCCGCAAATTCAAGATCTGATCTGCATCGGCCCCACAAAAACTAAAGTGTATTTGATAAGTGCAAACTATAAAATCTGCTATTGATATGGATTGAAGGAAAAGGAAACGACTTGAATACAGAAGAGAAAATATCCAAGAACCAACACCCACATAAACCCTAGCCTTAGAGGGGCGTAGGACCTCCCAGTCTTTTACAAAACCCTACCCAAAAGTCAGAATACCCAACACACTGCTGAAACAGTTGCTTAAAAGCATAAAACAAACAGAACTACAACTAATAAGAATAAACAGGTGTCCCCACTCAAGCTTTGCCACGCGTCCCCTTCTTTGCATTCTTCTTTGTAATCACGGGTCTATCATTACTCCCCCTTAATTGAGCAACCTTGTCCTCAAGGTTGAATGAAGGAAACTGAGACTGAATCATGTCATAGAGCTCCCAGGTACTATCACAATCGAGAGAGTCATGCCACTTAAGCACCTCTTGTTGTCCATTCACCAACTTGTGGACCTGCTTCACACATTCTGGAATAAGAGACAACTCTAGTCCTGCAGTAAGGGACAGAGGCAAGGGTTGGCTGAGCACCCTTGGATATAAAACCCTCCTTAACTGGGAAACATGAAAAATTGGATGGAGACTAGAGTGTGCAGGTAAGTCAAGACGATAAGTAACTTCTCCAATCTTCTCTAAAATGTTGAAAGGGCCATAAAAACGAGGGCTTAGCTTGTGGTATGGGTGTGTTGCTAAAGAGCAAAACTTGTAGGGCTATAATTTAAGAAATACCCGATCACCTGGGTTGAACGATACATCTATTCTTTTGCCATCCGTGTACTGTTTCATCCGGTTTTGTGCCTTGGTTAAATTTGTATGGAGCTGCTGAAGTATGGCATCACGATTTTGCATCAACAAATTCACTTCTTCCACAAGGGATGGGTTTCCAGAAAACTTAAGAAGTGCTGGGGGAGGTCTTCCATAGAGAGCCTGAAATGATGTCATTCCCGCGGAGTCGTGATAGGTAGTATTGTACCAATACTCCGCCCATGGTATCCACTTGGTCCATTACTTGGGTTGACCACTCACAAAACAACGCAAATACTCCTCCATACAACGGTTCACCACCTCCGTTTGACCATCGGTCTCGGGATGATACGCCTTACTCATTTTTAAAGTAGTGCCAGAGAGTTTAAATAGAGCTGTCCAAAATTGGCTTATGAACACTCTATTCCTATCGGACACAATAGTCATGGGAAAACCATGAAGTCGTACCACTTCCTTCAAGAACAAAGATGCCACATCCTTTGCCAAGTAAGGGTGTCCCAATAACACCAAATGTGCGTACTTGGTCAAGCGGTCAACAACCACTAAGACTGTGTCAAAACCATTAACCCTTGGTAGCCCGACCACGAAATCCATGGATAAATCTTCCCAAGATGCCTTAGGAATCGGTAGTGGTTGGAGAAGACCTTGAGGACTAAGATTGGAATACTTGTGCCTTTGACAAATCTCACATTGAGCTACAAATTTCTTAACATCTTCATGCATTCCCTGCCAATATAGCACATGAGAAAGCCTTCGCAAAGTTCTTAAACAACCAAAGTGTCCTCCTTGAGGAGTTGCATGAAACTCTTGCAAGAGTGTGGGAATCCATGGGGAATTTCTGGGTAAAACTAGCCTGCCATGATGCAAAAGGTAGCCTCCTTCCAGGAGTAAGGATACTTACTTTGAGGAGCAATAGTTAGAGTCTGGACAAGGTAGGATCCCGCATTACTTCATTTTGCGAATCGAGCAAGGAGGAGCAAGTAGTGACGGACAACACACCCAATTGGACAGAAGCATCAAGAGAAGGAGATTTACCCCCAACAATGTTGAAATTGAGGGCATGATACTCTTCTCGGCGGGATAAAGCATCCGCCACTTTGTTTCCAATACCGGGTCGATATTGAATCTCAAAGTCGAAGACGATTAACTTGGTGATCCATTTTTGCTGACCTTCGTGCACCAAATGCTGGTCCAATAGGAACTTAAGGCTGCTTTGGTCCGTGCGGACTATGAATCGTCGCCCAAGGAGGTAGTGCCTCCACTTGAGGGTAGCGAGAACAATTGCCATCAACTTTCTTTAGTACACTGATTTTACTTGTGCTCTAGGCGATAAAGATTGACTGAAGTATGCTATGGGGTGCCCATCCTACATGGGGACAGCTCCAACTCCAACACCCGACGCATCTGTTTCAAAAAACAAAATTCTTAGAAAAATCAGGTAAAGCCAAGACAGGGACACTCACCATGGCATGTTTGAGTGCTTCAAAAGCTTCCTTTGCTGTCTCATTCCAATGGAAAGAATTTGTCTTCAGTAATGCTGTGAGGGGAGCAACCATCTTCCCGTAATTGCGAACAAATCGACGGTTGTACCCGTCAATCCCAGGAATCCCCTCAATGATTTAATAGTGGTGGGCAGGGGCCAAGTAACCATAGATTGCACTTTGGCAGGATCCGCTTCAACACTTGCGGATGAGATAAAATGGCCTAGATATTCAATTCGCGATTGAAAAAAGGAACACTTCTTCTGATTAAGAACCAATTCATTTTCTTGGAGGACAGGTGTAGCATATGAGAGTCATAATCCTTGCTGAAAACTAGGATATCATCAAAGAAGACTAGAATAAACTTGCGCAAAAAGGGCTTAAAAATCTCATTCATCAAAGATTGGAAAGTGGAGGGGGCATTCGTCAACCCAAAAGGCATAACAAGAAATTCGTAGTGCCCTTCATGCGTCCGAAAAGCTGTTTTTTCAATATCCTCCTCCCTCACACGAATTTGGTGGTAGCCCGATTTCAAATCCAATTTAGAAAAAATACTTGCTCCATGAAGTTCATCTAAGAGTTCATCAATGATTGCGATGAGGAATTTATCCGGAATAGTAACCTTGTTAAGAGCGCGATAATCCACACACATGCACCACCCTCCGTCCTTTTTCTTAACTAACAACACCGGGCTGGAAAACGGGCTAATGCTGGGTTTGATTATGCCTGAAGCCAACATCTCCTTGACTAGATGTTCAATCTCATTCTTCTGGTAATGGGGGTACCGATAAGGGCGTATATTGGGAGGGTCCACCCCTTCTTGCAAACGTATGGCATGATCATGTGCCCTTGGAATGAGGAGTCTAGATTTTGCTGAAAAGATTGAAGCAAATTCAGCCAACAACTTCTGTAATTCCTGTGCCACAGCCTGCGGAAGCTCTTCCCCTGGACAAGTAACACTTTGCTGGTACTGCAGCTTATGAGTACCAAATTCAATTAAGAAACCCACTTCTTCATTTTTCAAGCGTTTCAACATAGACTTAAGGGAGACAATGGTTTTAGAGAGAGTCGGGTCTCCCTTCCAAAGCACCCTTCTCCCTGCCAAATTAAACTGCATAGTAAGCGTTTGATAATTGGAGGAAATTTCCCCCAAAGATTGTAACCACGCAATACCAAGGACCACATCAGCCTCCATTTCCAACCTGGACAACAAACTTTCTCCTCGTATCTACTGGAATGTTGAGCAATTGAACCACCTCTGATGACACAAAATTGTGCGACGCACCACTGTCAATGAGCACAATGACTTCCGTGTCTGCCATTAAACCTCGAATTTTAAGGGTGTTGTTGTTGGGCGAGAACCCAATAATCAAATTCATTGAAAGTGCAACATTAGTATCCCCTTCTTCCGGATCCTCCTCCACCACCTCTTGGACATCACTCTGTTTTGCATCTTCCACACTATCAGTCTCATCTGCGACAATTAAAACTTGTAAAACCTTGTTTTTACATCTATGACCGGGATGATATTTCTCATCACAATGAAAACAAAGCCCCTTTTCTCTCCTTTGTTATGCTTCTTTTTCAGAGAGACGTCGATACTAATCTCGTTTTGTTACTGCTGTGGTCGTGAAGGCCGATTTATAATCTCGAGGAGTTACCTTGTGCTCAGGTTGTTGTCTGGCAGCGTTGAGGGGCCTACCCAAACTGCTCGTAGAAACAACACCACAAGTTAACGAAGGAATAGATGAACTTGGAACAGACAGTGGCAGTTGGCCCTTAGTAAGGGCTTCGTTCCTCTCTTCAATTCTTTAGCTAATTCCATCAGGCCCGTGAGAGTAAGAGGGGCGTTCAACCTGATTTCAGCTTGAATATGTTCTTTGAGCCCATTAGTGAAAATCCCAGCTAACATTTCTTCAGATACGTCAGGTAATAAGGCTGACAGCTGTTCAAACCTCTCCCTGTACTCAGCAACGATGGTGATCTGTCGTACGACCAACAAGTTTTCATAATCGTTGCCCACTTGCGAATTTCTGAAACATCTCAACACGGCGGAACGAAACGTAGGCCAAGTCGGAATAGGAGACCGCACCTCCATCCATCGAAACCAATTGGGAGCCTTGCCCTCCGAGCAAACAATTGCAGCAGCTATTTTGTCCTAATCAAGCATTTGGTTGACCGTGAAGTAACGTTCGGCGTGGAATAACCAACCAGAGAGGTCCTCCCCTGAAAACACCGGTAACTCCAACCTTCTTCTGTTGTAGTCACCTTCACCAGAAGAGCGTTTATCGCCCTGAGGAATTTCTTCCTGTATGCGAGATGACTCTCCGTCAGTAGGCTCCTTACCCTTGTCTGAAACGCGAGCCTGCAACAGGTCCCTCAACTCTACCATGTACAGTTTCATCGTCTCCATATCAGATCTGAGACCACCCACTGTGCTTTGTAACTCACCCACATCTTTTTCCAGATTATCAGCTCTCCCCTCCATCCTGGACTTAACCATAGCAAGGAAAGAACTCCTCTGATACCAATGATAAGTGCAGACTATAAAATCTGCTATTGATATTGATTGAAGGCAAAGGAAACGACTTGAATACAAAAGAGAAAATATCCAAGAACCAACACCCACATAAACCCTAGCCTTAGAGGGGCGTAGGACCTCCCAGTCTTTTACAAAACCCTACCCAAAAGTCAGAATACCCAACACACTGCTGAAACAGTTGCTTAAAAGCATAAAACAAATAGAAATACAACTAATAAGAATAAAACAAGTGTCCCCACTCAAGCTTTGCCACGTGTCCCCTTCTTTGCATACTTCTTTGTAATCACGGGTCAATCAGTATTCTATGTAGAGAAGATTAGAGATGGAGATCTGACTACCCCCTTCACCTACGCATGCTGCTTTTATTTTACTCAATCCATGATCATATGTAGTCATGAAGGATTAATTCATGTGTTTGCTCACTAGGTGATGATCATTTGCTTTTTCAGGAATTGGGGGTCAATTGTATTGAGTTAATGCCGTGCCATGAGTTCAATGAGCTGGAATACTTCAGCTACAATAGTGTCTCGGGTGACTATAAGTATGTCAATCTTCCATTTGAAAGCAATTTGTACTCCTTGACATGCAAAGTTGTATAGATTTGTCAATATTTCGTTACCAGTTAATGCGTTAAGCTGCCCTCTTTTGTTCACATTTGTTGCATTTACATTTTGTCCAGTTTTGTTAAAGTTGTTGCTTGAACCTTGACTACTGTTATTGTAAGTAATAAAAGTAAATGTACATTTTCCTTAGTTTTGTTGTTAGAAAATGCTCTTCTATACTGTTTAACTACAATCTGCACGTAGTACAAGTAAATATGGTCAGATGACAACTAGGTTTGCATGGCTAAAGAAATCTTATACACAACCAGTGTAAATTCCCTTATGACCAAACTCTTGAATTATCATTTCGAGTGTTCTGCTCCAGATAAACCCTATTTCAATGTCAAACCTCAACCCTGACGTGGACAGCATAAAACTTGGACTCATGCGAAGCTCTTACTACTTTCTCAACAAAACTGTTCAATAAAACCCTTCTTTTTTAATTCACATCCTTAATGCGGAAGACAGTCACCAAGACAACAAAACACATACTTTTTCATCAAGTGTCATGTGCCGAATTTCCATTTGAGCAAACTGTTCATGTCAATATCACATGGAGCCATGGAGCACAATAATTAAATTAAACTTCAAATTTCTCCTCCAGTCGTCTGTCAAGCTCTAGTAGATGTAATGATCCTTGATTCCTTGTAGCAATCTGACATTCTGTTCTGCAGACAGGCATCGAAAAGTTATTCTCTATGGATAGGATCCACACCCATAAATAACCTGAAAAGTGGGATGCATTTAGATTTCCTATGTTCAATACCTCTTGAATAGTCCAAATAGTTTAGCATGGTTCCAATTATCATCTTCAACAAAAGAGCAACTCAAGAAACAATACCCTCAAAGGTTCCTTAGCACATGTCACCTTTCCAAAATAGAAAGCTGTCAACAATATCAAACTTGTGATGCACAGATATAGCAAAGGCCTCTTATATTTCTTATGTTTTTCGCATTCATGCTGTGAGACCCTCTGACACTGACATCATTCTACCCACCATACTTTCCCCATATTTCATGATTCATCTTCACTCATTTCATGGTCTTGTGCTTTCTCAATAACATATGAGCATAGGTTTCAGAATGGAAACACTTTTATGGGAGATGTATATAAATTTGTATACAATTGTTCTGAAATAATTTTTTATATGGTGTAAGTTTTCCAAGGATTGCAAAACTTTGGTTCTGCATAACTTGTAGTACTGCAAATTGTAGAGAAATGAAATGAACTTGTCATCGTTATTTCTCTCCCTTGCCGCCTCCCCTGCCGGTCCTTTTTTGTCAATCAAGATTAAAGAAACATAAAGTGACAAATTATAAGCAAGAAAAGTAAGCTGTTGAGTTTTATTATTCTGAAAATGTATTAATTGTCATTTTGGTACGTTGTTCTTAATCTTGTGTTGCTGCCACTTTTTTATAGGCTGAACTATTGGGGATATTCAACTGTCAATTTCTTTGCACCAATGATAAGATATTCATCTGCTGGTGCACGGAACTGTGGCCATGATGTAATAAATGAATTCAAGCTTCTTGTTAGGGAAGCACATAAACGAGGAATTGAGGTGACAGTTGCTTGCAGTATGATTTAGTGTTTGTTTTGCAAAATTTTGTCAAGCTGATCATTCAGCTTCTGCATTTATTGGTTTTGAATATTGTGATTTTACTTGAGCAGGTGATCATGGATGTTGTTTTCAATCACACAGCTGAAGGGAACGAGAAAGGTCCAATATTGTCCTTTAGAGGTGTTGATAATAGTGTCTACTACATGCTTGCCCCTAAGGTATAGCTCTTAGATTCATGGAAATATGAAAACCGAAAGGATTTCAGGAACTTTTGACCTTAGTTTACTTGTCACATGGCTCTCTTAAAGAAATATGCTCAATTCAACCATGTGAAAATTAAGCATTTCTGCATCTTTTTCCTTTGTGATGTTGTGCGGTCAATACATTTTATGGCAATGAGATTTCCTCTCAGCATGTTCAGCCACTGAATATGTTCTCCCCTTTAACCCTTTTAATTTACAAGGACATGTTGTTTCCCATCTGAGGTGAACAATTAAATGAGTTTTTGGTAAAAGATAAATTTACATTTTATCTCTGCTTTGATCATCATTTAGCTCAAGCAGCATACAGATGTAAAGAATACTGCGTCATTTTCAACTTATAATCAAGTAAATGAACAATTCTTATTGCATTTAAGATATTTACTCTTGTGAAATCATATTTAGTCTATTGTGATGGGAAACCAGACCCTGTAAGCTTTCATTTTCCAAGTAAATAATATCCTACCTTAGAACATTTTTACTTTCTTCAAAAGGTTGTGTTTTGCTTGTGATGTTTGCATCTTATCAATTAGAATAAAATCATTGGTAATTTTCATACTTAATCCCATCTACAGAAATAATGGTTACTGTCACTTGACCCACAAGACTAGTCCTTTACTGTTCTTCATGTTGGAAAACTCAATTGGATATTAGAGTTGATCTATGATTAATAAGATTTTGCATCCTGCCATTCCAGTTCATTCCACTATGTAATTCTAGCCATATTGTGTTTGACTATTACTGTTTGCAAATAAACAAAAAATTTCTACATGTTGTGGGATCCAGATCCCAGTTATGTCATTTTAAGCGGTTCATTCCGGATATTTAGTGTTCAAACTCTCTGGATTTGTCTGCTTTAATCTTCTTTTTTCTCTCTCAATCTCAATACCCCAATATATATATGCTTACTCCCTTAAAACTAAATTCTGTTTAATTATTTCGCAGGGAGAATTTTATAATTATTCAGGCTGTGGGAACACGTTCAATTGCAACCATCCTATAGTGCGTCAATTTGTTTTGGACAGCTTAAGGTAGATTTGCCATTATTGACATTCTGGATCTTCTTTGCAATTATTTATGTTTTAGTTAAATAAAAGAACTGTAAATCTATTTGATTCATTAAATCTTTTTAGTAAAATAGTTGTTACCTTTTTCCCACAGCATGTACTTGAATATTTTAGATGATAGATTTGTAATGATATTAAAAATCAGTGGCTTGTTTAAGCACATTAGGAATATTTTCAAATGAGCAACACTGTGCGTTAGGGATTTATTGACACTTAATATAGTGTTTTATGTCTTTGAGATTTTTTCGGATTTTAACTCAGTAGTTTTATTTTTTTATTGCTCAAATAGTGTTTATATAATAGGTTTGCACACAACAAATTTAGCATTTGTGCTGCTAGAATCAGCAGCGGAGATTTCTCTGAATCTCATTCTCTGCACTTAACTGTATAACGTGGCTCTTCTTTGGTGAAAATAACTTTATGGTGATGACTTCCTAAAAATTAAGGCATCTCAAGGGCAAGGAAATTGCAAGGATTTTCATCTCTATCTAGGGATCAAGATAAATTCATCTCTCACCCAATTCTCTCGTGTTTCAGTACTGGCAGTTAGGCTATAGCCATGTCAATTTTATTTTATTTTTCCTCTGTTTCTCTAACTTCAATACTGCTGACATGGCTTTTTAGTTTTTAATTACCACTTGATTTGTATTGGAGTAGAATTGGGAGAGATCTGATTGGAGAAGTCTCAATCCCTTTATCTTCTACAGACAGGGGTTCTAACCTTACTTTTATTTCTTCCTTGCGATCTTTTGTTTCTATTATTGTATGGGTTGTGAAGGCCTTTTATTTTTTTCTCGTGGAACAGATATTGGGTGACGGAAATGCATGTGGATGGCTTTCGCTTTGACCTTGCTTCTATTATGACTAGGAGTAGCAGGTTTTCTGCTAAAGATCTTGTGGTTTTATCTTTCCTTGTTAAGTTCAATTGTCATAAAGTTACTGAAAATAATTTTTGCGTTTTACTTGCCATTCTTTTTTCTCAAAGTCTTTGGGATGCAGCCAATGTATTTGGAAATCCAGTAGAAGGTGATTTGTTGACAACTGGCACTCCTCTCAGCAGCCCTCCATTGATTGATATGATTAGTAATGATCCGATACTCAGTGGAGTGAAGGTATATCTTTAGGATCCGTTCATTCTTAAACAAGCTACAGATGTGTTGAACCTTGTGACCGCATGGACATTCAAACTATTAGCAACTAATGGATTTTTGGAGTAACAAAAAATAGTCAAATGTACTAAGTTAGTTTAGCGAACTCATGGGTCATTATGTAAGACTTGCACACTCCATTACAAAGAGAAAAAATAATCTATTTTTGCTAATTTTTGAATTTCCATGCTGTCTCAATGTTCACCAGCACACGCATGGAGCTTATTTAAGTAAGTTTCGTTGACTTGGCACACTCAATTGAAACATTTCGATTTTAGACTTTACATGGGTAGTAAATGTTCTATATCAATTTAGCGAACTCATGGGTCAATATGTAATACTTACATGTATTGTTACAATGAGTTGATAACCTTGTACTCGTGTTTGTATAATGGTATGTATGCTGTCTGTCATTGTTTTGATCCTTTATAAAATTGTTTATAGAGACTCATTCACATTGTCTTATAGACTTATTCCCAAAATGTATGCTATTAAGAATATAGCCTCATAATCATCATTGAAGCTTTAGTCTCTAATATGTTGTCGGGTTCTTCTGTTTTGATCAAGCCCACATATTTGGAATTAGTCTAGCTGATGGTGATGATGCAACTATTAGGAGTAACATGTATTTCACTTGTCATTACTTCAGGACGCTGAAATAAGTTACTATACCTTGTTTTTACTAGTTATTTTAAGTAGTAATCTGCTTAAAAATTCACAAAAGACCTTTTCCTGTCTTTCTAATAGCTTATTGCTGAAGCATGGGACACTGGTGGGTTATATCAAGTCGGCATGTTTCCCCACTGGGGTATTTGGTCGGAATGGAATGGAAAGGTCTGTGTGCAACTTTGTAGCTATCATTTCAATCATTCCTGCAGAACCATTGTACCTAGAAGATATGAACCCTGGAAATATAGACAGCCTAAATAACTGAAACCTTGTGTTACATTTTTCCTTGGCTATAATCCTGAACTTGTGAGCAGATTTGAAATTGTTTTTGTTGATCTACAAATATGATTCATAGCTTTGACAAATACGCACGGCCTCTTGCACCTGTTCATGTGCATGTATTTATGCCTGCAGTGCCAGTACCTTACATTCCACATTTGTCTGCTTCCCAAACGCAGCTTAAAAGAAAGAAAAAAGACATACAAATTGGCAAAAATGTCCGACTCTCATTTGCTTGGGGATAATAACCAAAACCTAGAAAATTTTCCTCAACCTATTTAGATGTGAACGAGTTTATCTTTTCCTTTTTTTAGCTTCTTGCTACTGCCAGTTTTGCTGTGATCTATAAAATCCTCGTGCATTAGTAGTGGTCGTCTGTGGCACCCTGAGTTATTCTTGTGGACAATTTTGAAAGTAACATATATACTGGTTTAATGGTGGCATAATGCTAAGACTATTTGTTTCAATTTATGTTGGTAGCATATATGCGATTTAAAATGCTATGGCAAATTACGTATAGGGGTATTATGCATTTTACCTTAAACATAAACAATTAAATATCTAATTGTTCCATAATTCAAGTAATTCTTGCACAGTCTAAATTCTTACATATTTACATTACAAAATATATTACATATTTAAAATAAAATAAAATAAAATATTTATTATTTAATGATTTATTTATTTTTTTACAGCCGTCAAATTAATTTATTTAATGATTTATTATGCCTGTCAAATTAATGATTTATTCATTTATTTAACGTGAAAATGAGGGTATTTTCGTCAATTCAATCAAAATTGTTCATTTCGGGACCATTTCAGAATGCTACTAAAATGTTCCCAAAATGCTACTCGAAATTGTCTAGCATTATTTGGTGTTTGATGGACCAAAGAGACTCATAATCTTGCAGTGATAGCAATCGCTGTAATCCCCCGAAAATTCTTACCACTTAATGGCATTCCCTCTTCCTCTTGGATGATGTGTTTGGTGGAATTGCACTTTAATGTGTGACTCGTATTTATAGCTTGGAGGGGGCCTTTTCTTTTTCATATATGGTTATTTAGCTTTTCAAGTAGTTAATTATAACCTCACTCTTTGTTTCTTCACTTCTTCTTCTGGACCTTCTCATGTCCTGATGGACCACATAATTGTGAATGATACGGTCTCATAGAAATATCAAACTTCCGCATAATATGCATGTCACCTTTTATGTAAGTTGTTGACTTCTTGGTATGTATTGATTTGAATGTCTGTCAATTTCAGTACCGTGATATAGCGCGGCAGTTTATCAAGGGCACAGATGGTTTTTCTGGGGCATTTGCTGAATGCTTATGTGGCAGCCCTAGTTTATATCGGGTAAATATTTTTGTCTTTTTAATGCTTATCAGCATCAAAGCTTGTATTTAAAGGTATTTATTTTTCTCTTTTGTTGTTGTAAATCCATGCACGTTGTTGTGGCTATGTTCTTTAGCTATGAAATATTCGGTTTTTATATTTTCCTGTAATTGGTAGCATGCCATAAATTAGTTTGTTCTAGACATTCTTGGATATGAGTTTTCTTTCGTTTACCTCACTGCATCGTCATATCAGGAAGGAGGACGGAAGCCATGGAACAGCATCAACTTTGTATGCGCACATGATGGTTTTAGTTTGGGAGATTTGGTGACCTATAACAACAAACACAACTTGGCAAATGGAGAAGACAACAATGATGGAGAGAGTCATAATAATAGTTGGAACTGTGGAGAGGTACTATGAACTAAAAACTGTACTTCGATTCTTGTTTCTAGCCTTATGTTGATGAATTGTCTCATTGAAATTGATGTGGTTTTTAACCTGCATGTCAAATGTCTGAAATTGATAATGCATGCAAGGTGGAAGCACAATTTCCTTGACAATTCCCGAATGTGTTGAAAAAGTTGGCTATATGCTGTACATGTTCTTAATGTGTGCTCCAAATGAAATTTTAAGGAAAAAAACATGACTTACGTGATTAGTTGTTTTCTGGGTTTGCTCCACTGATGAAAATTCCCTAGTGTGTTGAAAGTTGGCTATATGATAATACATTTCCTTGATGTCTGCCACAAATGGAGCTTAAGGAAAAAACATGTCTTAGGTGATTAGTTGTTTCTGGGTGTGGCCCCACCCAACAGTGATGAATTTATTGTATTTCTTTAATATATGAAGTCTTAAAATTTGGTACGAGCTTCGAAATGTAATTTTGCATGCGGCTTGTATTCATTGTGTTCGCATGAAGTGTCCTTCTGGTACACCAATTAAAATTTGACAATGCCAATAAGACTAGCAAGGTCCCTGTAGATGAATGACATGTAGAAAATATATTATCCCCATTAATTTTTCTGCTGTGTTTTACTCATTGAGCTTGACACACACTTGTTTGGACTTTCTATAATATGTTGGAAAGTGGAGGTTTTGCTTGAAATTTCATCTTTACAGTGGTGCGGTGCTTCTTATTCAAGCTTTACCGATTGAGAGTCAACATATTCAATACTATTTGCTTAGCACTGATGATATTAGTTTCCTTTTATTGAATACTTTTCACCGAGATTGCAACTTTTTTAGAGGCATCAAGGTCTTAGAATTTTGCTCACTAAAAGAGGCTTGCACCGTAAATTGTACTTATTAAGCATAAATATGCAGATGGGAATAGTTTCTAATTCTGAAACATCTCATAAAATTGTAATTTCCTGCATGATTTGAATTATGACATCTATTGTGGAGTTTCGACATTCATTTCCTTTATTATCACTTGTAGATGCAAGTCTTGAGTATTTTTCATTTGATTAATTACTTAGGAGGGAGAGTTTGCCAGCATATCTGTTAAGAAATTGCGGAAAAGACAATTACAGAATTTCTTTCTTTGTCTTATGGTTTCCCAAGTAAGTATTCATTATCGAACTTCTGCCCTGCAGTTTTTCATATTAAGATGGTGAAGTTTTCCAATTGGTGCATATAAATGGGCCAGGGCCATTGACCTCAGCCCTGTGTGTAGATAGTGCTGAAATTGCAATGTGGTCTGATTGCTGACTTTGAATCTTTCTCCAGGGTGTCCCAATGATACACATGGGTGATGAATACGGTCACACAAAAGGAGGGAACAACAATACATATTGCCATGACAATTATGTGATCTTCCATGCCCAGAGATTTATTGCACTACAGTTGAACCCATATACCGAATAGTTGGCCTGCTGACTGATTGCAAACTTCTTGCAGATTAACTATTTCCGCTGGGATAAAAAAGATGAGAGTTCAGTGGACTTCTTCAGATTCTGTAGCCTAATGTCCAATTTCCGACGGTAAACTACCTATCCCTTTGGTGACCATACTCGCACTATTAGCCTTCTCATTGATCTTTCCACTTCCTTCATTTGATTGCACCTATGGTGTCACAGGGAATGTGAGTCACTTGGCTTAAATGACTTTCCAACATCTGAGAGGCTACAGTGGCATGGTCACATTCCTCTGGTTCCTGACTGGTCTGACACCAGCCGCTTTGTAGCCTTTACTTTGGTATGCTTTCACATTCCATCTTCTGCAGGATACTTGCAGCTAACCAAACAAGCTCATTTCTATAAGACATATCACCTAGAAAGATAAAAACGAGAATTTTGGCGCATTTGTAAACTTACAATCTATGCATCATAAATACAAACCTCGAAGACAGTCTTTGCAAGGGGTTAACCTAAACCTACCTTTCCCGAACCGCACCACCATTGTGGTTGCCTTGTGCATTGGTTGTTGTTTCCTTTCCTTGTTGTTCAAAAAATAACTTGTTGAGAATGCATACAATTGTTTGGAGTTTCTGTTGAAACAGGGATAAGAACCCATAGTAGGACATATGTGAACATTTATCTACTTTAATAGAGCTGTAATGTCAATTGAGCACTCTCATCAAGCACTCATTACATACTTGGTGCATTATTGTTAGTGGTATCGGTTTTGTGTATGCATTTCCTGTTGAAACATAACTGGTTATGTCGATGAGCTGCGAGCCGAGTTGACTCTTGGGTTTTTGACCTAAGAAAGCACTTCAACTGGATGACCTGCCTCCCTCTCCTTCTCTGTGTGCGTGCGTGTGTCTATTAAGTATGCAAGTCTGACTTAAGTTGGAGAGAGAGAGCCAGAGAGGTAAGGGAAGGCAAAAAAGACAACAGCTGTAATGAAATTCATCAGTGCATGTTCTGTTAAAACTAAAAAGCTCTCGGTTGGCAAAGAGATCTTTGTGAGGCACCTAAATATATGTGTACTTTCCTGGGGACCCACTTGCTAAGATTTAGTAATTTGCTGAAGTATCTCTCATTTTTTTTGGGATAAGGCTTTGATGATGATGATGATCTCTCATTTTCGTTTTAGATGATGTGATCTCAACCTTTTGTTATGTTTATAATCTTATTGCTCGACATTCAGTACCAACACAGCATTGGCATTTTCAGCAGTTTGATTGATTTTTTTTTGGTGTTGGGCTTGCTTCCAGACCGACTCAGTGAAGGGAGAAATATATGTTGCCTTCAACGCTACTCATTTACCTGTTACTGTGACACTACCGGAACGTCCTGGATACAGATGGGAGCCATTGGTTGACACTAGCAAACCGTCACCCTTTGACTTCCTTACAAGTAATCTACCAGAAAGGGAGACTGCAGTAAAGCAATATTCTCAATTTCTTGATGCTAACCTTTACCCTATGCTTAGTTATTCTTCCATCATTCTTACTCTCTCTCTAGATATTTATGCTTAATATGTTGAACACAAAATTTGCATTTAACATGTAGCACACACGCTTAGTTCAGGTATGTCAATGGTGGAATAAGCATTTACATTTGCAGGGCCCGAGAAGCAATTTATCTTGGTACAAAATGTTTGGAATCTATATATAATATGTTGAAAGTGAGGTGATATGACAATAATTTAGTGCACGTTTTTTCTTTCTTGTTTATTTCTTATCGGCTGATATACCCACTGTTTGTGTATGTCGTTTATGTAAAAATTGCAATGCCAAAAAGATAAATGTTTGGAAGCATCAAATAAGGAAAGCAGACAATGCTGTAAAGTCTTAACACAGTGTGAATAAGCTTTCTCAGTGCAATATGTAGAGGTATGCAATTAGTTCCATCCATTCTCTGTATGATCAAGTTAGCATCTGCATTTGTGGTTCATGGATATGTGTGAATGTGACTCGATTAAGCACATAAACCTCGACTTTACTGGCTATTCGACTATTATAAATGCAATAGGGTAGATTTTCAACACATATTATAAATTAGGTTGGTATTGGGCAAGGAATCATTTGCATTGGTTCATCCATCTGACTCAGAACATATATAATGAGTTCATTGGCAAATGGAACAAGAATGGTTACAAAGTGAGAATGGAATGAAAATGGAGTTTCCAAACATGGTTTCGCCGCAAACACAAACCTGAACATGGTAGCCATTGAATCTAAATCAGGAATTCTTATGTTTTTTTCATCAGGAATGCTTGCAACAAATCACCATGTTTCACCACAATTAAGGAAAAAATTCACCCTAAAAATATGTTTGGCGTGTAACAGTATATAACTCTGCAGACCTACTTTACACTAACTGTAAATCACATAAGCTATTACTTCTGACCTAGTCTGATGATTGATACTTTCTTGGCATTCAAAAGTAGCTATGAGTAGTAATAACCAAGGAGCTGACAATTTACATCGGTCTGGTACATCGACCTCAATGGCAGTAAGCCGCTGCATCAACTTTAATACCTGAAATTTTAACATTCCTGTCCTGGACATCAAGCAAGTACTCCTACTCCTACCTCATAGTCTGAAAATGGGTCTTTTAAGCACCAGCAGCAGCAGCATTTGAATATCAAACCTGAGAGTTGTAACAAAAGGATGCTTTGAGAAGAAAAATTCTTACAAGATGCTTCTCATGAGCCCAAGGGTCAACACCAGAAACCAACACATGAAAATGACAAAAAACCCCTCATCCCTACTAAACTTCTCTAATCATCTATGGCAACCCTTATCGGAACCATGTAATGGGAGTTGATATGTTCTTAGGAAGCTGTGGTGTCATGCAATGTTGCTCCTGCCACTGGTGCAAGCCATCCCTTCCCCTTACTCCACCAAAAGAATCATTCATGTAACCCAGCTCTGCACTTGCATTACTGTCTTCAATCTCCATAGCTGCTTCCCCCATTTCCTCATCTTCCATCAACTCTAGAGGTGCTTCCGCTGAAGGAATATTCAAATCCACTGTACGTAGACACTGAGAGGGCACCCAAGGAACAACTGCCATACATTCCTTTGCATTGACATTGTCCTCGTTATCTTCCTCAACCTCAGCTATTTTCAGATGGCTTCCATGGTTGCGAAACCAAGGAAATTGATCTGCAGAAGGTACACGCACGATAGTTAAGAACTTCAGCTCTATTATGGCCAAGTATCACCATACTATCAAAGGTGGAAGTCCCAGTTTTACAATCAATGTCTTAGCACACCAGACAATGAAGAGAAGACATGCAAATATGTCAAGATTTATGAAGATATTGTAAAGAGTTCAGTTCCCAATTCTACTACTCATTCTCGGCAGAGTGCAATGACCATAGAAAGGGAACAAACAACTGTAACAAAATTGTTAAGAATCAGGAACGGGTATGCCCCAAAAGATGATTCCGAAGGGCAAAAAAAAAAAAAAAAAATCTTCCAAAATCGTTCACCGTAATCAGTAATTAAACACACGAAATTAAGCAATTAAACAAAGCTGAATCGAAATTAGGGTTTGGGCACATACTCTTAAGGCCTGAAATTATATCTGAATCCACCGAGAAATTAGGTGCCAAAGAAGAAGGGTGGGTTAATAGATGACTGTTAACGGGCTTGAACAGAACAAGAGCCCTCTCTTCGTTCTGATTCGTAAAGGGCAATTCGTCTTCAAACACGTGATCAACTATCGGAGCCTGAGGTAGCTGCGGCACCGCCTCCTCTTCCTCCATAATCGGCGGCAAATCCGCATCCTAAATTATTCCCAAAATCGAACAAATTAATTACGTTAAAATTGAACATCATAACAATAATATATATAATAGAAAAAGAAATAGAGAAATCCAAAGCGGAAAGAAACAGTACCAAACGACGAATCTTTCTGGCGGGAGAAGACAGAGAGAAATCGGAGAAATCTTCGTTGACTTGTTCGAGGTCCTTCCTCTTCAACCTCATAGGCATATACGCAGTCGCCATTACAGTTAAATCAAAACAGTCTCTCTCACTCGAGTTTCTTTAATCACTGATTTCCGTAAGCTTCAACGGCAGAAAGAAGGAGAAGTAGCCAAAGATTGTGATTTTGGTTGTTCAAATAAAAGGACAAGGATATGCGAAGTGGAAGTAGAGAGAGGTTTCTTGGTTTCTCTAGAGAAATCGCGAAAGCGGTTGATACTTGCTTAACTTTCTACTCTGTATTTTAATTTTTTTTATATATTAAAAAAATAGAAAGTTAGTACTTAATACTTAATAGAGATACTCGCTCGCACACCCTGAAGCGTGTGAGAAATAGTTTGTTACTTTGACATATTTTTAATCGGAAATACTCAAAAGAATTTGTGGTTTTGGCAAGTATGTCCAAAATTCAACTGTTGAGAATAGGAGTGTTGAGATTATGGATAATATGTGTTTAGATGTGTCATGACTTGTTGTTAGTTCAAAGGTTTTGATGAAGGTTTGTACCAAGTTTGATCTTGTCATTAGAAGGATTGTGTGTAGATAAAAAACACAAAACTACTAGCTTGAGGCTACCTTTCATGTCGTGTCAATATGAAAAAAAGCAAGAGACAAAAGACTATCACCGAAAGAGAGAACTTCTAATGAAATGAAAAACAACACATTGCTGTAATCAATAACGAATTTCACTGAAAATGATATATCTTGGGACGTATTTAGGCGTGCTTTACAAGCTAAATATGATGATGTACGAAATAGAAAGTTTGTAATTAAAAAAATAGAAAGTAATTAATAGTACTTAATAGAGATACCTGCTTTGAAGCGTGTGAGAAAGTGTGTTTGGCAGAGCTGTTGTATTGATTTTCAACGCTAGCTGTTAAGCTGTGGAAAAAACACTGAGCTTAAAGTTATAAAATAAATTGTGAGGTGTTTGGTAGAGCAATGAACTGTTGTTAGCGATTAAGTTGTCTAAAAAATATTTTGTTTATATTTTTTAAATTTAAATATTTTTTAGACAAATTTAATATACTAAAATGATTTTTAAATATTTTTTACAAATTTAATTTTAAATATTTTTTAATTTATAATATTTGTATACAATATGTATAATATTAATATACTAAAATGAATAAAATAATGTGTTATAATATTTGTATATATATTATTCATATATAAATATAAAATAACTAATGTAAAAACTTTAATTTACATTAAGTAATAGTTTTATTTTTTTAATTACTTAAATATGTGGGACCCATGCCCAAAAAGATTAAAAAAAACTAAAAGCTGCCGCTTATATGGGTCGTTTATCGAGGCGGTCCCGCACCGCTATCGGTTATCACTATGCGAACCACCTCACCAAAAAGAGCCAAATAGTTTGTTGTTTTGACATAATTTTAATTGGAAATACTCAAAAGAATTTGTGGCTTCTCTCTTCAGTGTGTCTTCTACATTGGACATGAGATATCAAAATGCAGGTGTGCAAGGACTTGCTGTCAGTCCAAAGGTTTTGATAATGTGTTACAGTAAGTTTGAACTCTTCACCAAACGGATTGTGTGCAGTTAGAGAACACAAAGTTGCTTGCTTGAGGTTTGTCTTCCAGGAAAATGACTTAAAATTCTTGTAGTGTGAAATTAAAAAAAAAAAAGCAAGAGACAGAAGACTATCACAGGAATGAAAAGACTTCTAATGGAAAGAAATAAAAAACAATAAATTCTTGAAATGCATCTGGAATTTCATTGAAAAAAGGTACATCCTAAGATGTAACAAGACATGCTTTACAAGCTAAATTAAAGACATAGCAGCGAAGGCTTTTTGGAAAAGAAAATGAAAAAATCTATAATTACTGGGCCTGAACCATGCTAATTGAAAAGATAAGTGATCAGAGTCATTGCCTAAGTAAGCAGTAAAGATTTGAAGACGCTAGGTTTGTGGTTGACACAGGGTGTCTGTAAACTTCTCTTCTTTCTTCTTTTGTAGTGCTCATGGTGATGTCTCTTCTCTTGTTTCTCTGGCACTTACTGCACGTACTCTATCATGGGGCATCATGAGGATGGTGGTAAAATCACCTTCTTGTTGCTTGCTGGAGTGATTGGTTCAGTGGGTTTTATAACCGCAACCTTCTCCTAGACATGGGGACGATGATGGCATCTCTCTAATTGTGCTCCTTCTTCAAGATGGGTGTATCTATTCTAGGAAACCGCAGTGTATTCCACCTTCCTGATTGGTAGGCTTTATGCTTGAGATTATGGAAACATGGTTAAAGATCGCCATTCTGTTGATGCGTATGAACGAAAGATCGTGGAAAATGTCTTCTTGCCTTAGATGCAGGATGCACGTGGCTCTGACTTCACTGTGTTGTGTTTCAATTGGAAACATGTTTGAGAAAAATTAGGGACATAAGGCTAATGACTCAGATTTCTCCTGGACTCTTTTTGAGATAATCTTGTTGAAATCTCGGTTGGTCCTTAGCAAACCAACTTTGAAGAGGATAAACCGTTAAGACCAAAATCTCCTCATTTATAGCCTTTTGGACACTAGATTTTAGACAATCCTGATTTGTAGTAACTGATCCCTGGATCTCAGGTAAGCAAATCACCCTAAAAACCTAGAAAATGAACAAATATCAATAATAAAAATATCATGTCCTTGTCACGTGCTGGGGGTTATTTTCAGTACAAACAATGCCTCCTTCAAACCTTCCTCTTGAAAAAAGAAGGATTTGAATTTGAATTTCTTGATTTTTGAAACCAACATTAATCTCGTACCTTTTGGAATTTCGAAACCACCTCAATTAGCCAATTACTGATGAGTCATGTTGTTAGATACTTTTTTCTACAGAAGCTTCACCTCCACAAGAAGTCTGACAAAGGTAAATGTTTTCACTCTTCTCCAATCTTACTGCTTCCACTTTTCTCCCAAAACCCTATCTTCCACTACCTTCTTATCTACCCTGGTCTCCAAGGTCAGAATCATTGTGAAGGGGTGTATACCCATCAATGCTCTTCCTCACCTTTGTTAAAGTCAATGTTTATTTCTCCTATTTAATATTGTCTTTTGTCTCTTATTAAAAACGACTCTTGTTACTATCATTTAAGTCTGTCCTAATCTTTATGTTGTTTCTTCTAGGGTTTGGTTGTAATCAACGAATTTATTGCTCTCTAAAATCCATATTGCTCTGTCTGAGCCTCTTTCCTTGTGATTTATTCTTGCGTACTGTGATTCATGCATATTGAGTTGAAAACAACATTTAGATATCTATTCCCGTTTTCAATCCACAACACCATTGCTTAGCTCTCTCATTTGTTGGTTCTTTTCCTTAGTCAGCCTTTCTACCCTCTTTGCCGTCAAAGACTCCCTTTCACCCATCCTCAGGTGTGGAATACATACTTCAAAACTTCTCCAATCCGACTCTAGCCCACTAAAGACCCATGATATGGAGCGTGGCTGGGTCAACTATATACCCAAAAAGAAAACTTGTGGAGGAAATTAAGCATCCATGATTTCTTACAGATTAGCAAACAGAAGAATCATGTAGACAAAACTCTTCTCTGTGCAACGGCTCAATTCTGGAATGTGGGACCAACTGATTCCACTTTTCGGTTGAATTCATGAGTCCCACTTTGAAAGATTTAGCCTTCATTCTTGGGCTACGCTTCACAAGACCTGAGGCCAACAATGCTCTGGAATCACCCAAAGGTGTCTCTTTCTCCTATCCCAAAGTCATGGATATGCCCTACTATTTCTAACTAAAAACCTTTGCAGAAACAAAGAAACAGTCTTTGATGAAGAGCATACCAGGTTTTTGATCTTCTGGTTGAACAAATTTGTCTTTTGTGTCAATTCCTCCAAGATAACCCAAGATGTCACCAGACTTGCTCTTTGCAGACTACGAATCACTACCCTCATCATTCAACTTGGTCCTTAACTCCACCGAGTTCAAAGATGATTTAACATCGACCAATTTCATCGAATCCCATCCATAAAGCATGGAATTAACAAAGGAACTATATGATGTAGGCAGTGAACATAATAAAATAAGAGCTTGGTCCTCCTCGTCTACCTTAACTTCAATATTCTTCAATTCCAAGACAATTTGATTAAAATTATCAAGGTGTTTAAGCACAGACATACCTAGATCCATCTTAAGAGTATAAAACCGTTGTTTCAAATACAACTGGTTAGTGAGAGACTTCATCATATACAAGGTCACAAGCTTGTCCCACAGCCCTTTGGCTTTCCCTTTGTCTAAGACCTCCCTGAGCACCACATCTACAAGAGACAACTGGATCAAGCTGTGAGCTCTTTCCTCCATCTCCGCTACTTACTCCTTGGTCAACTTGGCTGCCTCTGCCGCATCCAAAATCTTTGCACACCCTTGTTGTCTCAAAAGCGCATGCATCTTCACACGTCATAAACTAAACCCATTATCTCCATCAAACTTTGCTACGTCAAATTTAGTAAGAGTCATCGATTTGTTGTGAATAATGATGGCTCAATTCTACGAAACAATAATGCGGAAACAAAATAGAGAAAAAGAACAAGAGACAAGTTTAACGAGGTTCGACAAATTGTCTAATCCTCAAGCGAAGCCAACGAAAGTTCCACTTATATGAACGAAAAGATTACAAAGAAATTCCAAGAGATTAGTTCTCTATGCCAAGAACTACCCAAAATCTCTCCTAGAATAACAATCAATTCTCTCACACTCTTCCCAAACAAAACGGTGAACAAAACCTCAAAGTTGTCGAGTGGTTGCCGCAAAGAATATGTCTAACTTTGTTGTGTGTTCTCTCTTTCAAAACCTAAAAGAACTAAAACCTATATGGAATAGTTTAGATCATCCCAAAACCTAAAAGAACTAAACAACCCAAAACCAAATTGGAATAGAACTCATCAAAACTATTGCTGCATGTCAACTGTCCAGACAGCCACTTTAGGTGTCCGAACAGCTAAGTTAAAAACCTGCCTGAGACTGTTATTCCATCGACTGTCTGGACAGGCACATGAGCCGTCCGGACAGGTACACCCTACAACACCTATTTTGATCTTTTTCACACTATTTTCAACAGATTGAAAATAATAGGGTGCAAATAAAGCTCACCAATTTTTTATCTTAAAAATAGGTTTCGAGTCGGGCCCAGTGATCAAGCCCATTAAAATCACAAAGCTTCTAACAAGAGATCGAGCCCCAGGAACAAGGTTAAAGCCTGACAGAAAAGGCCTAATTTGAGGAAAGAGATAGGCCGAAGAAAAGTTCACAATGATGGCCCATGAAGGATTCATGGAATTAAAGGCCAAGTCAAAATGGTCATTGAAAACGTGTTCAAGGAATAGCTGCTAACAATTGTTGGATTAAGAATAAAGGATGTGATACTTGTTAGGAGAAATAAGGATGAAAATGAGACTAAACCCTATCATTAATGCAACGATTAGTTTGGGAGAGTCTGCGGAGTTACTAAATTATCCCCAAACATATATGATCCATGTAAAATCCTCCAAAGTTTATTTATTGAATTCAAAACAAATAAATGTATTTAAAAATTCATTGAGACATAATTTAATAAGTTTGTAAGAAATAAATATGTGGAAGTTCAAATCAATAAATCCTATATTGCCCATAACCCACAATCGTATCTAGGGCATATCGCTACAATGCGGGAGGCTGGTCGCCATCTGCGTACTCACTTGAAAAGGAGATAAATATAGAGGATGAGTAAAATAGCCCAGTAGGGATATAATACCCAATAAGAATCTGGATATCCATGAGGTGGATACTTGAGTGAACAAACCACAACAATAATCATATGTGATATAGAAAGGGTAGAACTAGTTTGGAGATACATCAATCAACTCAAGATTGATGCAAAAGAATGAGTAGAAACATTAAGCACATGATCATGTCTCAATCTCCATCCAATATGCATATATATAATCATGTAAATTTATATGTGACTACACACATCACAACACATGGCATAACGTCACAAATCATCCGCAACCAATCAACATCATATGGTAGTCCGGATCCACCATTGGAGGCCATGGCACTCAAATATCTCATATCATCACGCGGGTAACAGAAAAGAAGATATAACAACTGCCCATACAACTTCCAGTCACAACAAGTCCTTCCAAACACACAGTCAATCATTATATCATGATGCATATGCTTAATTGAGTTGGTCTCTCTGGCTCTGATGGTCCTCCATTGGCCTTGGATCCTGGTTCTAGGTGTACTACAACTGACATGATTGGGGCTTCGCGAAAGAGGGCAATAAGTTTCTCATGCACCCATAAACAATTCAAAACTCGTTTAGAAAAATAATTCTTTTAAAAATATTATGCAAGGCTCTATAAAGAGTCCTATTCATATCAACACTTTCAAATTGATTTAAATCCTTCAAAATATTTTATGTTATTTTAATCGATCGAAATAAATATTTTTGTAAATTTGATCATAAACTAATTCTGGCACTTGTGTGTCCTATGTACAATATTAAAGGTGAGTCGCTCACTTGAATTTGATCACTTTTATGATAATGTAAAAATAGTATAGACTTCCCGATCACCACCTGTCACCTAAATTCCTTAGACTTCAATAAAAAGAAAACAAAACATCAAACCAATGCTCATATGAAATCATCTGACAATTACATAGATAAAATCACCTTTAGTCACCCAATAACTTCATTTCTGGTGATGTCTTCCAACGCACGGGGTTGGAATTGATTTAGTTTCTCCTGGGCGGCTGCCAATGTACGTATTTTAGGTTTTGTATAAAGGAAAAGGTGAAGAGGTGTATTTATACCATAAATTAAGTTTAGGTATTTGGTATTGGATTTCCACTTTTACCCCAATTTCCTTTAATTTGTTCATTTATCCCGAAAGATTTTTATTTAAATTAAATTGTATCCCTACAAAAATAAGGTTTGGATTTTTTATTCTCCCCCTTAATTATAATTTCGTCCTCGAAATTTAATTCGTACTTGAATCGTCGAATAACGTCGAGTAGTTTTCCCACACCTTTGACTCTAACTCCTAGGTCGCATCCTCCAGACTATGATATTGCCATAGGACTTTCACTAGCGGAATCGTATTTCTACACAAAAAATTTTTCTGTCAATCTATAATTTGTACTATTAGTTCCGCAAAAGTGGCATTCTCACCCATACTAATCATTAACCAATTGAAAGCATTTGTAGGGTCAAATTCATATTTCCTTAACAAGAAAACATGTAATAAGTTATGCACCGTTGCTATGGTGATGCCAATCTCTAAGGCATTATTCTAACTTGCTACAAAATGTCAAATGGTCCACTAAATCTTGGAGTCAACTTTTTCTGCTTATTGAACTGCTGTTTCCCTCTGTTTTGAGAGATTTCAGGAACAAGTTTGTTAGTAGTATGCCCTAAAAGTCAATGGTACAAACAATGTACTTCTTTAGTATATACATGTGATTATATATGTGTTTTGATAAATATTCATTGAACATAAGTTTACTGAAACTTGATCTCAATGATTGAGATTGAATAATTAAGATTCATTTAGCCACATAATTATTAATTGGACAATAATGATTCGGATAGGCTGGTACATGTCATGCACATTTTTTATTAGATAAAAAGATGATGAGTTTTCAACCATTAGTGTAAGGACACCAAAGCTAACATATAGGTTCTTTTTGGAGAACAAGTAAACTGAACGGAACCATCTCGAGAACTTTACATGGAGTATTAGCCACATATCAAGTAAAGTTTTCAATTGTTATGGTTGTGCATCTATTCCTTAGACCTGAGGCATCATGTCAAGTAAAGTTCTCAACGGTTATGGTTGCACAAAGTATGCAAGCTCAAACAGCCTATTTATAGCCTAAAACAAACATCTAGGCAATAGAACCTCAAATTTGATCGAGCTATCTTAAAAGATGTTATGATGATGGATGAAAATCATTGTGTATATGTTAAAACTTCCAAGAATGGTTTGGTCATTTTATCATTGTATGTGATGATATTTTTAGTTGAAAATAACAAAGAATTTATTACAACAACCAAAATGTGGTTGTCATGAAATTTTAAAATAAATATATGGATATATGGATGAGACCAATTATGTTTTAGGAGTACAAATCCTAAGAGATTGGTTAAAAATATTTTTGGATTTATCTAAAAATACTTACATATAAAGGTGTTAGAACGATTCAACATGCATAACTACAAACTCATCAATACTACTTATGAAAGTAATATAAAATATGAGCCCTAGGACCTCATATGAGAAAGGTAGAATGCCAAAATGTCATGTTCTAGTGCCATTGAAAGTCTGATATATGAAATGATGTGTACTCGACCAGACATCAGCTATGTCGTTAGCCTATTCAATCGAATTTAGGGCTTGAGCAATGGAAAGCAATCACGAGGATACTGAGGTACTTGAAAGGAACAATGGACTATATATTGGTTTATCGAGTGGAGAATTTGCGTTTAGTCGACTACTCTGATGTAAACACGAACAATATATAAATGAATACAAATCAACCTCATGGAGTAGTAAAAAGCAATAATGCATTGCCTTATCAACCATGAAAGCTTAGTGCATTCCATGTTGTTCAGTTGTTCAAGAGGTAGTATGATTTAGAATATTTCTTCATCATTTATCAATTGTTAAATGTGAATTACAAGCTACCACAATTTGGTGTGATAGTATAACGACAATGATATATGCTAATGATCCTAAGTACCATGGAAAAATCAAACATATATAACTGAAATATTATTGTATTAGAGATATGATTGCACAAAATGAGGTATTCCTAAAACACATCTATACAAGTTTAATGCAACTAATCCATTGACTAAACCAATACTTAAGAATTCTTTTCTTGCATGTGTTAGATCTCTAGGATTATGGCTTCTTTGGTGGATAATTTCATCAGTAGCCTATGTGGTAGCATATATTGTGGTAGCAAATATGGTGGTAGCGGATATGATTTTTGAAATGTTGGTAGTGTTTGGTTCAACTTTTGTTGATAACATATATACTGTCTAATATTCTGTGACAAATTACATGCAAGGGGATTATACATTTTTGTTGTAACATATTCAAATAAAGGCAAAAATAAACAACAATTAAATTATAAATAAAAATAATTAATTAGATTACTTAAATATATGTGAACTTAGCTATCTCACAATTTTTAAAATTAAAAATAATAATATTAAAAATATTATGCAAATAAATTCATACATATTTGTTTCATGTTATAAAAATGAAAAACAAATTTGCATTAAGCGCTCAATAGTTGGGGTGAGAAGATGACCATTCGTGAACTAGTTTAGAGGATGAGAACCATAGAAATCAAGTTGGAGTATTTTAGTCAGTTCATTATTAACATGATATAATAGGAAATAAATGTTTAATTGTTACAAAATTGTTCTTAGCCGGACAATTTTGAAAGTACAATAATTGTTGCAAAATTGTTGTAGAATGGTTATACCATATATGGTTGTTTGTTTGGCTTCACCAATATATTGTTTGGAGCACAATATATTATTCAATATATTGTGCACCAAACGAAGCCTATATAAAATGTGATTATTTTTAATTGATAGAACATTATCTTTTACAGACCCATTATCTTATAATTCTTTTATAGATATGGTTAAGTCAACTTTTGACCACTAAAAGATACTCAAAGTTTCACTTTAATCACCCAAAGATAAAACGTTCTAAGTTGGTCATCTAAATATTTTTTTTGATACAGTTTGGTCACTCGGGATAGATTTGGTGAAATTTAGGGCAGTCAAATGCTGATCTGATGCTTTGATTGTTAAAGCATCGTTTGATATCGCATAGTTGGCATGACGCCGTCAAAAATTCTTGAAATTTCAATTGAAGTAAATAATTACATAAAATAGAAAAATAAATCACAAAATTTTAAAGGAAAAAATAGAAAAATCCTTGAGATCTCTCAGTTTACAAACCCAGACAAATCCGCATAATAACATTTATGAAAAAATAATAATAATTAAAAATTTTTTTACCACATCAGCACTGTGAACTGAATCATCATGCCACGTAAGCAAAAGAACAGTTTCATTTAACGGTCAAAGTGTTAAATCAGCATTTGACTGCCCTAAATTTCACCAAATCTGTCCGAGTGGCCAAACTATATCAAAAAAAATTTTGGATAACCAACTTGGAACATTTTATCTTTGGGTGATCAAAGTGAAACTTTGAGTATCTTTTAGTGGCCAAAAGTTGACTTTACCCTTTATGGATATGATTATTCATTTTATCACTTCATGATTTGAATTCGCTAGTAGGACATGTAAAAAAAGGTAAAATTCACCTTTGGCGTAGTGGGAGTGGTAGAGACTAGACTACTTTGAACTTGAACACTAGTAAGGGACCAACGTGATTGATTTTCAGTCTTTCAAGAGCTTATTAGTAAAGTCATGTGTGAAAATTCTTTTGCCACTACATGAAGCAAGAAAGTTGAGATTTCAAGTTGTTGGAATGGTGTCAAAAAATTATACCACCTATGATACAATTATGAAATTTATGGATAAATATTTTATTATTGGATTTGTGTTTTAAATATTTTATTTATTATATGATTGTTCCATTATTGTCTAGGGATGTTAGATATATGAATATTGGATACTCAGACACACTTTGAAGTGTGAGTATAGATAGACACAAGATTCACTACTGTATCATTTTGGTCATCGAAAGATATGGCTCGTTTCAAATCAGTCAGTGAATTTTCAAATTTTCACTAGTGATTGATCGAATTGAGAAATTTGAAAATCCCATGATTGATTTGAAATGATCCATATCTTTTGGTCAAAAATGATATTTACTCGGTGAGTTAATTCATTGGTACTTGTGCTGTGGTAGTTTTTTTTTTTTTTTTGAAAAGAAGGTCGTAGATCTCATTGTATTAGGTTACCCAATAAATTGAGTAACTGAGGCTCGAAGGCACACGGGGTCACCATAAAGGTGGAATACAACCTAAAGACTAAAAAATAAGAACAAAGTAATAAAACACAAACACTAAACCGAACATCGTCAGACATTGCCCGATGACACCAGATTACACCAAACATCACAAAACCAAGTCTTGTACATGATTCTCAGCTTGAAGTGATTCTACCCAAGTATAATATTTTCTAAAAATATTATGTTAACGTATACTATTATAAAAATTGGTTCATATTAATTACATAAAAACCCATGCTTGACCACCATTGATGTTGAAGTTCTTCAGCCTTCCAAAGAACATGATACATACAAGGATTAATTTTCCCTTGTAACTCCACCTTCCAGCAAATCCATACCATGCATCTTTGCAGGAGCCGTCAGGTTTAAGCTGCCGTTCACAGCTATAGCCAGTGGACAACCCAACATTTCCATATGCACTGTGATTTTCAAAATGTAATTAATCAGGCCAATTCACAAAAAAAAAAAAATTCACAAATATATATATATATATTAAGAACTTCTTCTTGTTACCTTCATAAGTTTACCTTATAACTTCAAAGGTGATGTTTAACACATTAAAGTTGAGGGGATCATTCTTCATCTTGTCTCTTTCCATAATACAAATGAGAATAATAAAGATGACCAAATAGGAGAGCTGTGAGAACAAAACACACTCCACAAATCCCCCTCTCTGACTGGGATCATCTGTCTGTTGTTTGGTTGGCAAAAACAAAGTATATGGAGGGAGATACCTATAAAAACATGTTATTAGGATTTAAAATGGTTGATTCAACATTTTAAAAAAAATCATATAGATCTTTTACTAATTCCAATTTTTAACTTCTTAATTAACAATGCTTAGATTCAACATTAAAATAGATAAAAGAAGACAGGAGCGATCGAGTTGGCTGGAGATAAATCCCTCAAACTGGAAGATCCATATTCAACACCTCATATTGACACCATATGATTTCTCTAAATACTTAGAAAGAGCGTGATGATTCAAATAGTTGGGTTTTAAAAAAGAAAAGGTCTTTAGTTTTATATAGTCTATTATAAGATTAAGGGCCCAAGCCCAACATATCATAAGATTGAATGGAGACCAAATTTTTTTGAACAGATGCAAATTAAGCCTATTCAATGACAGAGACATTATTAACTTGTTAAAAAATTAAATAATATTTATTTGTAAGCATATCTCACTAAGAATAGAAATGTCTTTCTGGAGGTATTTGAGGACCAGAGAGAAATTAGTGTTTCTAATCAAACGAGTCAAAATTTCTTAGCAAAGACTTCTAATCATAATTAGCTCAAATTAGTGTTTCTAGAATCCAAGGAATTTACCTTTACCTTTATCATTTATAGTAAATTGTATATGGATAATGGTTTTGACCCAATTTACCTTGTTGTCAAGTAAGAAATTTTTGTGCAAGTAGGCCAATGACCCGATTTTAGGCGTATATTGGATATTCAAAGGATAAACTTATATGATATCGTTCTCGGTTACAATTGTATAAAAATCGGTTTTACACCTTTTTTTTAGGAAATATGATGGGGGATCTGAACCCATGAGATCTTAGTCATGAGTTTTAAAACTGTGTTTGGATTGAGAGATTTGAGGAAGGGAAGATAAGGGAAAGTAAAGGGGGAGAAGGAAAGAGAAAGAAAGATAGGTAGAATACTTTTCCCTCTCTCATTTGTGGATAAATAAAAAAAAAAGGAAAGAAAATTACTTTAATTTTTTTTAAACTATCCAAACAAGAGAATTCGAAGAAAACTCTCCTAGAATTGGTTATTGGATTTACTTTTGAATAGGTTTTGTGCTTAATGGAATCATCTTTCGAGCAGATAAAATTTCTAGAAATTTAGTTGCAGATTCCAGGAAAAGAATTTTTTTCTAAAAATTAACAACTCTCAGAGAATTGGTTATTTGACTTACTTTTTAATAGGTTTTATGCTTAACAGAATCATCTTTCGAGTAGATAAAATTTCCAAGAGTTTAGTTGCAGATTACAGGAAAAGAATTTTTTTTCTAAAAATTAACAAAAGATACTAACTGTCCTTTAAGAATCTAATTACTTAAAAATGGAAGTGAGTTAAATAAACAACTTACATCATGACCACATAGAGCACCAAGATTGCTGAAGAAATGGTTGAGAGATCAACAACATATTCCCCAGCATGCCTTGAATTGACAGTCTGAAACAGAGCCCCCACAAACTTCTGATACCCGTTTAGACCAGCCATGGCTTCCGAGTCCCACTCCAGGATACAAAACAGTACAAATTGTACCAAAACAAACCCAAACACTGTAACTACCATAAATGAAGAATGGAGAGTTGGAAAGAGATGTGAATAACCCATCTGTTTAGTGTTCTTTAATATGTAACTATACTCAGTTCTCTTTGTAATTTTTTCCAGAACCCATATCAGAAATCTTAGGCAGGGATGGTATAATGTGTTGCCTAGAAGTATTTGTGCTATTAGTAGAAGTAGGAGACCTGAATTCCTTTTGAAAACTATCATGTTTTCATTGGTTGGGACAAACCCACAGTTGCCAAAACTAGACACTATTGTGAACACTGAAAATGTTTGTGCATGAATTCCTCTGTTGTTCAGTAGTTCTCTGGCAGTATCTATGACACTTACATACAAAAGAACTAAACCAGACCCAACTATTTGAACCACTAAAAGGTAACCCAAAACAACATTTCCTAAGCACCTCAATGAACCTTTCTTGATCAAGATATCATTATTGAAGCTTTGGGGATCAAAATTCGAACTGGGTTCTTCAGAACTAACCAAACCCAACTCAGTTGGATCAACAGAGTTGGAGGAAGTCTGTTTAGGGAAGTTTAATTTGAGGAATTGGAGGCCAAGCAAGGAAGTGAAGACCTCTCCACCAACAAACATTAAAACAGTGATGATGATTAGTTGGGTATTTGAGAAAATCTCCATTTCAAGAGTGGACATGCTTGAAACAGTAGAGGCAGAAACAGATGTAAAGAAGACATCAAAGTCTTTTGGAGCCACTGAGTTACTTGATTTTGGCTTTGAGAGCTTCAGAGACAAATACCCAGCAAAAGACACAATGATAAAATAAAAAAATTGAATCCAGAATGGGTTACCTCTGAAGACCAAATAATTGAAACATAATTTGAGGACTCTGAAGGTTTTGCACGAGAATATGATACAGAAATGTCGAAGTTTCCTACCAAAAGAAGTGAAATGCCACTCCATGATGTTTACTACTCTATTTGGTGCTTCTCTCGATGTGAAATGGGAGGGAGCTTCTTCTTGTGTTTAAATTGGGCAAACAAGTCTCATTTGGCTCAATAGAAAATAGACACGTGAGTATTTCCAACACACTTAGAGTGTGTTTGGATTGAGGGATTTGGGAGGAAGGAAAGGGAAGAGAAGAGAAAGGGAAGGAATAATACTTTCATTCTCCCATGTTTGATATATATAAAAAGAAGGGGAAGAAAATTAGTTTAATTTACAAATTTATCCTTATTTTTATGTTGAAGTGTTATGTACAAGGGATAAAATAGATTTTTAACTTATAAATAAATTAAATAGTCATCCTTTCCCTCCAAATGACTCCATTTTTGGGAAAAAAAATTTTGATAAAAATTTAATGAAATCTTCCTCCCAAATCCTCTCAAATCCTTCCCTTAATTTTTTTATAAACTATCCAAACAAGGAAATTGAAAGGAAACCACGTTTCCTTTCTCTTCTCTTCCCCCCAAATCCCTCAATTCAAACACACTATTAATGGAATTAATAAGATGACAGTGACAACGCTTTCAAACAAAGTTTAAACAATGTTGTTAAAATTCCTAAATTAAATTATAGCTGAAGGCAGAGAAAATCATTGTAAATGTGATTCTAACTTGATTTTATAAAAAATGATAATTGTGATTTGATATTGGAATAATGTTGTCCCTCATGGTGGGTTGCTGTAAGAGTCTACCCCTCCGCACCAGTAACATTTTGTCCCATTTGGACCAGTCCACACTAGCCAGCACGACTTTGTCTTTCATGCCCAACACCAATCCATACTAGTTTGTGCCAAAGATAAATGTTTGTTATTAGTTTGAAAGTTTGACTTATTATATTTTGTACTTCACATCTTTTCCTAGGTGATTGAACCTCTAAATTGAGTTTCCACTATGCTTTAATTAGGGTGTTTTAGTAGCTAGTTAATGTGTTTGTGTGTGTTTTAGCTTAATTGTACACTTAAAAGCATTTTTCATTGGTTTTGTAGGATATTGGAGCAAAAGCGAACAAAGTCCCCCCATTTGGAGCTAAGCATGTAGTAGGTTAGTGGGACAAAGGTTCAACTTTTCAGACATCCACTATTACCATCTAGACAGCCTTGCTAGAAGTAAAAATAGATAGAGAAGATGTTGTCTGGACAGCCTACCATGGTGTGCAGATAGCAGAACAATTCCATAAGTCAAACAATGTTCCCATAATTTTTAGACAGAAGAGAGCTCTTCGGACACCCTCCTTTGGCGTCCGGATAGCAAACATGATATTAGAATTGACACAAAAGATGGCCTGTCTGGATAGCCTCCTTGATGTCTGGACAGGTGTCACAAACTTACAATTTGAGAACGAGATTTTTAGGGGTTTTTTGGGCATTTATCATTTGTAACCAATGAGAATTGACTTTATAAGGGTAAATAGGCATTTTAGACTATAGGAGAGAAGGTAAAACCTATTCTAAGTAGGGGTTGTTAGGGTAATGGTTACCGTTACCAAACACGAAAAACTGTTACCATACCGATCACTTCGATGACTCAAATAATGAAACCATTATCATTATCGGTAGAATCGATGAACCGTTGATCATTATACCGATCAAATGGTAACGGTGAACGGTAATTTACCAATTACACAAACAGCACGACCAAAAGCTTTCTATTACAAATGATCATATGACTCATTCAGTAAGAGGCATAAGCTTTCTATTAAACATGAAACTAAGGGCTTGTCCGTTTAGGGTATTGGGAGGTGTTAGATTGGGAGGTGTTGGGAAGTGTTTGTATCAACGGTTCCGAGCACCTCAAACAGTCAAGGGTTGGGAGGTGTTCGGGACGAACCCAACCCTCCCCAACACCTCTCAACACCCTAAACGGGCAAGCCCTAAGTTGCTAGTGACAGAACATCCCGATAACTAGTCAATTGCCCTTACACTCTGATACGAACATCTCACATTGCTTAGATGTGGGAGTTGTGATCTATTGATAAGGAGGGCAAATGCCTTCCTTAATAAGCCAACATATTTTCTAGATAAGTAGCCCATTGGGCCTATTGGTTACAACCATCCCATGTATGGGTAGTGGTTGGTTGAGGATGATATGGGCTTGCTGGGTGCGTGTATGGGCGCTCATCTGACCTGGTTCATAACAATGATATCAAAATTGTTAGGTTTCTCTGTGAGTGGGTGTTCGGATCTCCCTTCGTCCAGGTATGGGAATGGACTGGGTTGCCATGGAAAGGGCTATCAGTGGATCTAATGGAATGGGTAAAGACCCCAGCCTAGTGAAAGACACCCCCACTGAGTGCATCCAACGTGGGCATCGGCTCCCTTCGTCCAGGTATGGGAATGGACTGGGCTGCCATGGATAGGGCTACCAGTGGATTTGGTGGTATGGGTAAGGACCCCAGCTTAGTGAAAGACACCCCCACTGAGTACAGCCAACGTGGGCGTCAGCTCCCTTTGTCCAGGTATGAGACTGGACTTTGTCTCGACAAAAAAGGCTACTAGTGGATCTTGTGGTACGGTTAAAGATCCAAACTCATTGAAAGACCCCCACCGAGTGTAGAAAATGTGGGTGTCGTCTCAGTAAAGCAGGGTTATTGAAACGAACCGCTTAGATGTGGGAGTTGTGATCTATTGATAAGGAGGGCAAATGTCTTCCTTAATCAACCAATATATTTTCTAGATAAGTATCCCATTGGGCCAGTTGATTATAACCAGCCCATGTGTGGGTAGCATTAAGGGAGATGAGATTGCCAGGTGAAAGGGAGGAGAAGCCATGAGTTTGTGGAAGAGAAGTAGGAGGTGGTAGTGTGGTGAGATCACCAGAAGAGGTGTTGGTGACTTCAAGATTGTCATCACCGGTTTGGGAATCGGAAGGTAGTATAGTCATATTAGATAGGTTAAAGAAAAGAATGCCATGTAGATTGAAGTAGAAAGGAGTTGGTCGTGTATAGGAGAGAGAGTAGGAAATAGGGTTGACCAAGGATCTAGTCTATTCGTCAACAGACTCGCTCTGATACCATAAAGAATTTGTACGAAAGAAGAGTTATTTTCATTGATGCTGTATGATACAATATATAGAGATACAGTTTCCTTGATTACAAAGTATAAGAGGTAACTAAATCACACTAGTAAGGAAACTGAATCATCCTAGTTAATATAATTACAATCACGGAGATTCAGTTGACTTGCATAGACAAGGAGATACCGAGTTCATGGAGAGATTACGATATCCCAAAATTTATGCTCTGTCACTTGCCATGACCACAAATAAATATGATTTCGAGAGGAATTACAAGGAGATTGAAAAAATTTATCCTTCTTAATAAGATGACCATTTACAGTGTAAACTTTTTTGCCACGCATTCAATTGTTAGAGAGAGTCTTTTTCCTTGTGTTAATTTTTCTCCTTTTAGAAATCATCCTTACATATGATATCGATTTTAAATTTCCAGATTTCTTAATTTTTCTATAAATATAATGATAGAATATCTTAATAATAACTCAATGTAATTCAAACTATTAACAATAACAAAGAAAGGAAAATTGATCAAAAATTTTTTTAGAAATCTATATTTGTAAAATATTTAAAACATATTCCCGTTTAAATTTATATATTATCATATCATCTATTTAAAATATCTTATGTTCAAATTATTACTCGCAATTGTGAATATAGTTTATTGAATAAATGAAGGGATAAATTTATTTTTCAAAATAAATTTCTTAATAATTATCAATTAAATTTTATAATTTATATTTGAAGACCATCTTGCACACAGCGCAAACTCCCAAGTACTTTTCCATTAAAAACAACCTAGCATCTTCTAAACAATTTAAAGTAAATACAAGCTAAGTAGACATGTTTAGAAACTGTTTGTCATTTATTTGTGCTGGATAAGAGATCTTCCAATTGTGACTCTTGGGGATAGGAGCTAGTGTTTTGGTTTGTGATGTAATGATGTGTGTTTCGATCGTGACAGGACTTGTTGTCAATCCAAAGAATTTTAATATGGTATTTGCACACTAATCTGATCTGACACTAAATGCGTTGATTTTATTGGTGGCCTACACGTCCTCAACAATTAATCACAACCACTACTGGATCTGGTTCATAGAAGTTTTAATTGTCCCTAAACCAAAAAAAGAGGACATCCACTCGCACCCACACACTAACAATATTGTTACAAGACTAAGTTGGTGACCTACAAGTCCTCAACAATTAATCACAACCAGTACTGGAATTGCACATCGACCTGTTACTCGTACTTTCAATATCAACATCGATCGGCAATTCCCTTGAAGTAACTAACTAGTAAAAGAAACAATGGCCCAATGACATATATTTAATTAGTTTCTTCTTTAAATAAATCAAAGAGAAACCTGAGATCAACCATCAGTTGCGACAGTTGGAAATACACCACTTAATTATCACTCACATCTAGACATGTGCCCCAAATGGCAGTTGCTATCTCCCTACTAATTATTGGGGATTAAGGGCTCCAATTTCGGACTCCAATTATCCCCAAAACTACGTTAAATTATGAATTAAAATGTGTGATTAAATATTCAGTGTTCATAGTATTAGAATATAGTAGATTTTGAGGGAAAAAAAAAATTCTAAATACTAAATTCTATATCCTAAACCCTAAATCCGCAACACTAAAATTTAAACCCTAAATCCTAAATCCTAAACCCTCAACTCTAAATCTTAAACACTAATTTCTAAGTCATAAATTCTAATATGTCATTTAAAAAAATTCGTGATTTAACATGATGTTTGGAGGAGAATTGGAGCCCCTCCCAACCCTAATTATTGTTGCTAAACTACTGTTTATAGGAATAGGAATTATTTTAAAAAACAAAAAAAAAAAATAGAGGTTGCAGCACAATCTCCACATAAATAATGATAACGTTGATTTTTTTATGGAATGATATGTTGATTTGAAGAGAAAACTTAGAACATGTTAATCGTTGTAGTCATTTTCAACAACATAAATCATAAATGGTGAGATAATTCAAAGGGAAGTGTTGTGTTTATCTACTCGCATTACACGATAACGCAGCTTCAATTATTATTCTCAAGGAAATTTTCCAGTGTCACTACGACGTTCAAGATGTTTTAATTTACAGAGAACATGATAAGTGAGCAAATACAAGGAATATTTTGAAATTAAGTACATCAAATCACATTCATTTTTCACGAAGATGTGATTCACATTGCAAATACGTGTTTATTCTATATATGAAACTTTTTTTATTAACAATAATTTATTCTCTAACGGAAGTGATACATGTCCATAATATATGCATCCATAATGGGCCATAATTATAGGCGGAGGTGGTGGATCCCGGTTGTCTCCTTGATGACTATCCGCTCCGCCTCCCAAGATCTTTGTTGACATAGTTCAAACCATGATTAATATGAGAAATTTTTTGTTCTTCCCATAGACGGCACCAATCTGATGACATGCAAATATGACTTCATGAATGCCTCAGGTAGATTGAAACTATGCCAGACACGGTGCTGTTGATGAAGATTTTTAAGCTGAAAGATGAACAAACGTAAGGTACGAAACCTAACCCAAGGTATTTTTCCTTAGGAAAGACACTCCAATGCTTAAGCCATAAAAGAAGAAAAAAAAGTCAAGAACCTGAATAATCAAAGCTCTTAATTAGCTAAAAAACATGGAAGTCATAAAAGAAGGAAAAAAGTCAAGAACCTGAATAATCAAAGCTCTTAGCTAAAAATTATGGAAAAGTTGTGAATGAATCAAGTACCTCACCACCAGAGTATCTTTATATAGTGTTGTAGTAGTCCTAACTTGTAGTGGAGTGGGACTCATGTCACATATATGGTGTAGGAGACGTGTGTGTTTGTTCTTCTTGTTTTGAGTAGGAGTTTTCTTATAGTAATGTAACTTTGTTTCGGTGAATATTGATGGTGGTATAATGAGATATTATTCATCTCGGGACCGCGATGTATTGAGCTTCTCCGAATAATTGTTGGTTGTTTAATTGGGACGAAAAGAATTTTGACATATGTAAAATAAGGTGGTGTCTTATTCTGTCCATTATTGCCACAAGTTGATTTCTGATTAGTGGTTTGAATATGTCACTACCATTGATTGTTTGTGCTGATTAGTGGTTTGAATACGGCACTATCATCGAGTATTTGTGCCCTAATTTGATAGTGAACTTCCTCTTGGTTCTGAGTGACACATGTATCTTCGGTTGAGTATTTGTGCACAAATATTTTGTAAAAATTGTTAAATTTTTTTTGTTTTGTTTCTACTACAGTAGTGCACCATTCCCAATTTCCCATTATTAAATATGGGGAACCACTTGTCAAATCATGCACTAATTTTTTTTGAGAGGAATCATGCACTAATTTAGTGGAGACCCCAAAAAGATCAATTTAGACATGATGATATTTGGTCAATCACGTGTATGGATATTGGCGTTTTTGCAGTTCATATAATGGTTCTTCCTTCTGTTCTGTGGATAAATTAGCGATACTACTAAATGGCCCAACAAAATTGGTCTCAATTCTGCCCAATCCCATGTGGCATGCCACACCATCAATCCACATCAGCATTTCACTCCTATTTAAACAATACCTATCACTTTCTCTTTCTTCTACCTTCCACATTCTCTCTCCTCTGTTTGTTCTCTCTCACTCTCACTGAGACAACCCACTACCACCAACAACCAGAGCTCTCCCGTCCGATCATCAATCAGAGCTGTCGACCCACCGAACAAAAGTGTCCTACCACCATGATCATTCTTCGACCCTCTATCCCACTCATTGCCGCTCGTATTGTTGGAAAAAAGAACACAAAGGACGAAGGTCACCGAGACACAAATTGCGTAGATCCGGTCACCTCCAGCGATGTCTTTGACAACTGACCCCATATTTGGACTTCACACATCGAGGTGCACCTTACCCATACATTTTCCAACAGAAAAGCTACTGAAATCCGACACCCCGAGCAAAATACATTGTTTTCAAAAACAATGTAATTGTCGTGCATGAGCTTCCAGCCACCTCCAATGTCGTCTCTGGTCACCTCCACCTCTAGCAATGTCTCTAGCCACCTCCAACAACAATGTAATTTTTTTTTTGCACTACATTTTTCTCTATCTTATATTTGTCTATTATGGAAATGACATTGTTTTGAAAACAATGTAAAAGCAGGTCTGTGTGGGAAAAAAACAATGTTATAACAATGTAAATTACATTGTTTTGATATATTTGACAATTTACATTGTTTTGGAATTTGGCAATTTACATTTGTTCTGGAAATTACATTGTTTTGATGAATTTGACAAGTTATATTGTTCTGAAAATTTGATAAAAAATCAATGTAATCGCATGTCTGTGTGTAAAAAAACAAAGTAATCACATATTTGTATGACAAAAAAACAGTGTAATATCATTCATTCTTAGCAAAAAAAAACAATGTAATATTATTCTTTTCAATGTAATTCGTGACTATGAATGATTTACTTGTTTATTTGTGATTAAATGAAATGTGATGAAATAATGGAAGTGTGAGAGAAAAGGAAAGTGAGAAATAAATGAGGGAATTTTTGATTTTCAAATTTTAAACAAAAAAGAATGGAGAGAGGAGGGAAATTGAATTTTCAAAAAAGTTATCATGTCAGCAAATATGCCATGTCAATAGTATTATGTGGCAGTGACACATAGACTTGGGACAATTTGGGTTAAAAAAAGTTGGGCCATTTAGCATTTTCGATAAATTAGTCAAGAAGATCCAAATATGGAAAGATTTTTACGTGTGCTGCCCAATATGAAAATATTTTTACCTACTTTCTTTTAGGAAAATAAAAAACAATTTTCGGCCTCTGTTTTCACGGTGTAAACTGAATAAATGCTCATTCCCTACCTCTAAACAGGTTGGAAAATCTGTTTAAAAAACACAATTTGTATGATGTAATTTTGCGAAGTTGAGAGTAATTGGGACTTGTTCTAGCGGTAAGTCCATTATGAGTTCTAATCTCCAAACTCCATTTGTCTACATAAAAAAAATGCCGGTTAAAGGACCACCTCAAAAATCCAAGTCTAGTGCTTGGAGATCCCCTAATATTTAGGCTGATTGGAAAAAGCTTAAATTCCTGACATATGTAGTGTCTTCGGATTATATGCGTCTCAAAATCAAAGTAGGGGTTGTCAATTTTTTAGGAGCAATTACGACTAAGACAAAATTAACAAAATTTATCCAATAAAGACCGTCTAGAAAAAAAAACCTTAAGAATAAGGACATAGATTGCAAAGTTACACAAATACCCTTTTTCATTTAAAGAAATTACACTATATTACATTGACACCTGTCTCAATTTTAGAGATGTAAAAAATCAAACCAAACCGTAATCCGAACCGAAAATCAAACAGAAAATATTTATTTGTAGTGCAGTGAATTTATCTACACTATAGTGAATTTATTTGCAATGCAATGAATTTATTTGCACTGCAAATGAATTTATCTGCATTGTATATAATTTTTCTACACTGCATATAATTTATCATCGCTGCATGTGAATTTATCTAGACTGCATATAAATTTTATTTATTTGCTGTGCATAAAAAACTATTTATCTCCAGAGGTATAATTTATCTACAATGCATAAAAATAATTTATCTACAGAGCATATAATTTATCTGCATAATATATAATTTATCTACAGTGTTGTTTATATCAAAATTGACCTCCAAACAACAATTGACATGTGTCAAGAGGGCCTCTTAGTTTACAAAGGACAGCCAATCTGTTGGTGACACATGACAGATGCAGAATTATTTTTTACACTAATAGTTGTTCTTTTTGTAAGTTTTTGATTGGTTGTTTGCTTGAAATCTTGGAGGTAGTTCCCAGAAATCAGGACTATCTGAGATTCAATGTCCAAAAGGCTACAAATCAGGTAATTATGGTCTGAACGAATTATTCTTTTCAAAAGTTGTTTGTTGAGAAATGACTGAGATTTCAGCTATATTATCTCAAAGGAAGTCTAGGGAAAATAGGGTTCTGTTAGCTGAAATGATCCTGATTTCTCTCAAATGTTTCTAGCTAAAATACGACATCACAAAGCCCAATTCACGTTCGTTCTACATATCAAAGAAGAACACATATTTACACGATCTTTCGTGCAAAAGCATCAATAGAATGACTGTCATTACTCATGTTCTCACATATTCAAGCATGAAGCCTGAAGACCCGCAAAGTGGAGACTACCACGACTTCCAAGAACATCCACATCCTCCTTGAAGAAGATGCATGACTGAAGAGAGGTTATCATGATCCCTATATCTAGGAGAGAGTTGTAGTTGAAGACCATTAACTCAGCCATTTATGCAAGCGATCTCAAGGCAGTTGTACAACGATCCCTTTGACAAAATTCATGGAGTAAGTACCAGAGAAGGAGGAGAAGAGACATCAATTGGCACTATAAAAGAAGAAAGAAGAGAAGTTTACAGACACCCCGCGTCAAACATAGACCCAACGTCTTCATTCCTTTTTTTTTTCTTAGGCATGACTCCGACCACTTATCTTTTTACCTAGCATGGCTCCGACTAACTAGTTTTAGATTTGTCTTTTCCTTTCCAAAGCCCCTATGTATATGCCTTTATCTTAGCTTCTAAAGCTGACGTACATCTCAAGATGTATCCATTTTCAATGAAATTCCTGATTAATTCCAGCAATATGTTGTTTTTGATTTACATTCAATAGAAGTCCTTTCATTCTGGTGATAGCTTATGTTTCTTGCTTTTTTCTAGATTGATACTACACAAATTCTAAGTCCTTTTTTCAGAACGTAAACCTCGAGCCAACAGACGTGTGTTCCCTAACTGCACATAATCCATTTGGTACAGAGGCTAAACTTAGTGCCGAATCCTTTGGGCTAACAACAAGCTCTAGCATACCTACAAATTCATCATCTACAACCATAATACTCCTGTTCCCAATAGCTAAAATTATGAGATCTTCTGCCCAGAGTAGAAGATAACTATCATATTTTTGACACACCTAGTAGGACTTGAAGTGTTAGTTACTGAATCACACAACATCCTCCAGCCCATGTTCTGGCGAAGGCGAAGGAGAATGTAATGTGAGCCATGTACTCGTCAAACTCTTAAGTACTTGGAAAATCTCCTTGGCAAACCATAGTTTGATGCGGACCACGAAGGAGATAGCCAAGAATAGGGGTGTCCAAAACCGATCCGCAACCGATAACCAATCCGTAACCGTGGTTATTTGGTTTTCGGATTCGGTTTTTGCGGTTACGGTTTTGGATACGGTTATGAGTTTTACAAATTTTCGGATAAATTTTCGGTTATGGTTATTTCGGTTACGGTTTCGGATATAACCGAAATAACCAAAGACTTAAGTTAGGCCCAAATACTTAGGTTTAGGCCCAACCCAACTCAAATAGTCCAAGTCTAATTCTCACAATGATGCATATCGATGCAGCAGCTCCTATTAATTAATTTGTGCCCACTACATGAATTGTTTAAGCGCTCGAGGAGGTCAAAAAGAAGCAGCGCCATGTGACATTATGCAAAACACACATAAACATACACACATGTATACATATATTCATGAAAAAAAACAACAAAAGTGGAACTAACTACTAAGAGATGATATTGTAATAGGCAAATGGTCGAACACCTAGTGGGCAAGACTCAAAGTTACCAGCACTTCATCAAAAAATTATGCATATCGATGCAGAGATGAAGTGTTTAAGCGCTCGAGGAGGTCAAAAAGAAGCAGCGCCATGAGATTCACGAACTCTCTCTACCTCGTCGTCACCGTCAATACTCCCGTCTTCTCAAATTCTCTCTACCTGGTTGCTGGTGTCCCTTCCCTGAGTTCCATTCGTCGATCTGGCTTCCGGGCTCTCCATCTTTCACTTTCACTATCAATCTATCACACATCGTCGAAACCTTAAGGTAATTGAAAACTCTAACTGAAGTTTCTCTAATTCATCTTATTATTTGTTTTTTGGAACTGAAATTTCGAATCAAAATTTCTCTAATTTCTAATATTTGGTTCTCACATGGGTTTGCTTCTGTTCATGGGTTTTGGGTTCTGTTCATGGGTTTTGATTATCTTTTTTTTAGATGTCACTACCGACATCGAACCCAGAGTCAATACAGGAGTCTCAAAATAATCCTGTTAGCCTTGAGTCAGTTGGTAATGAAGAAGGCATTGCCTCAGAGGTTGCAGGAACAAAGACTATAGATGCTAACAAGGATAATATGGATAAGAAAACACGATCTGAGGTTTGGGAACACTTTCTAAAGCCTTTCAGAAACGCAGCAGGAAAGCTTAGGACAAGATGTAACTACTGCAATAATGAATTAGGAGCTGAAACATCTGCAGGAACAAGCTCATTGAGAAAGACTGCTGCTTTTAGTTGCTTCTGAATCAGCTTTTAGTACAGGTGGTAGAATTCTTGATTGTTTTAGAAGTTCACTGACTCCTCGGATTGTGGAAGCACTAATTTGCACCCAAGATTGGTTGAGAAAGACTGCAAAGGTAGATGAAGAGGATCTTGAAATGCTTGATAGTATTGAGAATGGTAAGCTTTTATATAAGTTCATTGGTTATTCTATTTTAATTTTGTTTAAGTTGTTTCCTAATGAATCAAAATGTTTGTTTTGTTCATCTTAACAGAGTTAAATATGGTGCAAAGTGGATTGGAGTCTATTACAGAGTGAAGATGTTTGTTTTTCACTCAGTGACTCTGTTTGGTTGCTAAGGTCACTCTATTTGGTTGCCAAGAAGATATGAAAGTAACTGAAATTACTATTGATTTTGTGAAAAACTAGCATTTTGTATGGGAGATAAGAATTGTTCCCAATTATAAATTTATAATGTTATATTGCTCAAATTCGATTGTATTTTTAGACAAAACCGATAACCGATCCGAAAAATATGGTTATTTCGGTTATGGTTATCCGAACATAATGGTTCGGATATGGATACTAAAATATCATAACCGAATCACTTCGGACATTTCGGTTATGGTTAAAAACCGAACCGAAAACCGAATGGACACCCCTAGCCAAGAACATATAGGAAGCTTGCTAGCAGACTCTTCTGTAGAATAATGAGGCTCTTCAACAGAGTTCCCAGGAATTTTGGAAAGTTCTTCAATCAATGTAAGACTTACAGCAAGTTGCATTCTCAACACCTATTCCTCAGCAATCGATACAGACCATTCAGCAGCCATCTCTACCGCAATAGTCGCAATAATTCCTAATAGAGCTAGCCACTTTGTTGAAGGTCGGCCAGTCGTCATCAAATTCAATAGCAACAATTGCTACTCTATTGTGACCAACCCAACTTCAATTTCTGCAGCTATTCCTTTAGCCCCAATGCAAAATATTCTGAACCTTGGAACGCAAGAAAGGAATTTTCAGGTGACGCCTTTAGTCTCTACTTCTTGAACTCCATTCACTATCGTTTTTATCATTGGCAGCACGACTGTTTCTTTGGGAACAATGATGAACGAGCAGAGGGATATGAACAAGGCAAACCAGAGGCCCCTTAGGTGGCACCTCCTGTAGATCCTTGGAAAGAGCTTTATTTTTAACCACAATAGCAACAACACCAACCTCAGCAAGTGGTGAACAAGGATTAGGTCGTGAACATAATTTAGAACATAGTTTATCATTATGGGTATTAATATAGAGTAAATATTACTTTTGGTCACTAATAGATGGCCCCTGTTACCACTCGATCCCCCATGTTTCAAATGTTTCACTTTGGTCACTCATTTTATAGCACTGTCCCATGGTCATAATTTGTTTAACTTTCCGTCAATTAAATTCTAGCACACAAACATGGCATCAAGAAGGTATAGAAATCAACCAACCTCTTTGATTTCGAGGTCCTACACTTTCTTTGTTTCTTGAACGCACGAGCCACCACTTCGAGAATGCCTACGTCATTTCCTTACTATTCCCTTTAGCCTCACTGTAAAAAGCAAACAAAATCTCCTTGGGAGTGAGCCTAAATCACACAAGCAAGCTCTCTTTTTTTCTCTCTAGAAAATCTCTTATTTTCAGCTTTTGGGGCTTGGGAATAGTAGTAGTTTTTCATAGAGAAAGAGATGTATTTATACTAAAACAAAGACTAATGTTTAGAGGAATCATCCCTTAATTAGAATTAGTAATTCCAATAGGGTTAGAATTATGAGAAGAGAACCACGGAAGGGATATAGGGGTTGCCGTGTAAACCCCTTATGTGCGCGCCATAGTTGGGCCACATGCCTCAGCATGGTGCTAGGTCATGTAGCCCAGCGTACAGCACTTGCTGTGCGCCTACATTGTCCGTACACTTGCACTAGTTCTTGGCCCAATGCACCAGTGCACTAATATTGTGTCTGTCTATACTCACACGTAAAGTGTATCTGAGTATCAAAGATTAGTATAAATAACATCCCTAGACATTGATAAGACATTTATACATAAATGAAATAATTAATAAAACATTTAATACACAAACGCAATAGGAAAATGTTTATCCATAAATTTTAGAATTCTCATTAAATGTGCTATGTTTTTATGACAAACTTCCAACTGGCAGGAAAGGACAATGAAGAGCTTGGTAAGACATAGACTTATGCTAATTTCAAGGCTATTGAGGAAGCCAAAAATGCTCCTCCCGATAATTGGATTGATGATGTTGTTGAGGTGAATATTGAAATTTATGTTCATGATATTCCTGGTGACCTGGTTAAAACTGATGCCTCTGCTTTGTCTACTACAATAAACCGGATATGACTCCACAAATGATACCCATGTAACAAATGATGTGATATCTCATCAAGGTATGCTCAAAACCAATGTAGTTATATCAATAAAATAAATACATTTAAACCAATTATCAAGTACCCAAATCTCAACTTTAAAACCACTCTTTTAGTCATACCATGATCCTCTACCGGTCTTTCACCGGACACCGATCACCGATCACCAATGATTGCTTAACTAGGTTATAAGTACACCTAGTATAACATCTGGAGCCTAACCTTAGGTATTGGGGTATATAATTCCAATAACCTACTTTTGACTAAAGAATCTTGGGCTGAGAGGTTCGCTTATTCCTAGACCCCCACGGCTTTGGTTTCTGACCAAGAGTTTTGCTCAGTCCAGTCCAGGAATACCAATAGTGTCAAACATTTATCCAATCAACAATTCCAATGAAAAATTCCATCAAAATTCATGATGCATATTGTATTTTCAAGAGTTAAAAATATTTTCACATCAATATCCCCTTATCCACCCATTTGTCAAAGACATGCAACTTTAAGAAAATAAAGTTGTCTGCCTAGGCCCAACTAGGTCCCATACCCCATTGAGCCCAAGAAAACCATGTTTTAAATATTAAACTACACATAATATTTAAACTCATATATTTAACATATATATACATATAAAATATCATTGTATGCGAGGATTTAGAACCCATGTATCATGTCAAAACCATGAATGTATACATCACTTTCTCCCATTGAAGAAATCAAGAATGTTCATCAATCGACAAATCAACAAACTCCAAGGGAGACACCAAGGACAAACAATTATAAGCATGAGTCCGAGAAATTTGTAAGATTTCATAAACAACTCTAACAACATATTCAAATGAAGACAATACGTCCAATAATCCAGAATACACCAAGGAATATGAATTTAATAAATAGAAAGAGTCCAAGAATATTAATGACCAAGTACAGGAATTTAATAAATTAGAAGTCTAAGAAAAATACACTATGGCCATTCAAAACACCACAGCCGAAATAATGGTTAAGAACAATTTATTAATGAATACCTATGGCCATGTAAAGAGTGGTTTCCGCAAGGATTATCACCTCAAGAATAAGCAACAATAACAATATTGAAGCTTAAGAGCCCAAAGATAAGAAATCCCCTACCTCTCCTCAGCGTTTTACCAAAATTCATCAAACCGACCCACGTGCGCACCAAATGCTTCCCGAGTACTATTCATTGAGTCAATTACCCATAAACAACACAATTTGTCATTAACAACTCAAAATAATTGATTCAAACTAAAAATTCGTAAATATCAATGAACCCTAAATCCCAAATCACCTAAATCTCGAAATACAAGCTTTTAGGTTAAATAGACTTACCAAGGGTATAGAGACAAGTAAATGGAAGGGATTCAAGCTTCCTTTAGGCCTCCATTGATTCAAGAACTCATGGATTCGAGTTTGGGTTCAAACCTTGAGAATTAGAACAAAGAGAGAAGTTGAAGAACATGTAATCTAGAGATAGAAATTTTGGGAGAAAATGAGGTTTGAGGGTTGTTTAGGTCAGAGGGTCAGAGAAGAAATTACGAAAATGGGTTTTTTAAAGCAACACACGTATGGAGGATTTTGGGAGGTGTCTGAACACCTGGACAAGCTATCCAGACACCTACCTATTTTTTCCAAAATTTTTTCATCCAATGACGAATTATGATTGATCAGAACCAATTTCGATCGATCGGACTTTGACACTACAGTGCATATTTATATCCTTTTCCACTAGTACCTCTCCTATTCAATTCAAATTCATTTCTAAGTAATTTTAATACTCCAAAATGAATCCCGACTTATAATCATCCCGAATCACTCGATATTAAATTCTAATATTTTTAAACCCCTAATTTGACTATTCAAACTTATTTACCCGACTCAAATGGATACATACTCAATACGAGTCAATCCTATAAGGACTCTAATAGTACGGGGTATTACAACATTTGTGCTCGGCCCTTGTAAATTGGTAGTTGTAAGGTGGAACTTGATGTTTTAAGTTGTAAGGTTAAACCAAACGGTAAGGGCCATTGTAACTCAAAACCATTTATAACTTGTAATAGATAAATCTTGAAATAGTTGAACTTTTGAATAATGTATGAGAAAACTAAACTTTTATTAATGCTTAAAAGTTGAACATGGACTATCTATTAAATACAAAGAAAGGCACTACGAGAAAATTTTCCTAAGTAAAAGAAATCCTAATTGTAGTATCTTTGAAGGTTCTCATTTCTCCCAATTTCAGTATCGTGATTAGTGTTATGTTTTTACAATCGAGTCAATACCAAAGGTGTGATCAACTTTTGTCCAATCACGCCATTGGTAGTGGTGTAATTCAAAATTTTTGTCATTCACACCACTACCAGTGGTGTGCATGATTTAGAATTAGTTCAACCCTCAGAATCTACTACCATGTGTTCTCTCCCTTTGGCGTCTATTCAACTTGTTCTTCGATATGGAGCATCATCGGCATGAACACACTATACATTTTGCAGGGCTTTTTTTCACTGAACCCAATTCTCTATCCTTTAATTGCAAATTCTTTCAAAGACTTCAACTCCTCATACTTCAAATTATAGTTTCTTGCGACATTACTCAATTTCAACTTTGAATTTCAATCCAACTTAAAAGAACCAAGAGAAGAGTCAAGGGCCTTTCATTCATTCATCAATTAAATGAAGAGGCAAGGGAACGAGGCTTTGTCTTTATTGGTGGCCCTTATTGATTTTGGCAGCTAGGTCCAAATGGGGAGATTCATTCTATCTGCTTTATCTATGTCTTCAATTCGAGAAATCGCCCTTCTCGAATTTCTTCCACTCCCATTTCGAAAACCATTCTTGACCCTCTCGTAGATTTTTTATGATCCCAAAAGATGATCCCCTATTGGCCCATATCCAAACTAGTTCGAGCATGAACTTAGTAGTGACGTTAGTAGTAGGGAGACAATTCTGGGTCAGAGCTCAAGGAGAGGTGGTGCTGGTGGGGACTGAGAAGGCGATGGAGGAAGGTTGGAACGTTGAGGGGAATGAACGGACTCTCAGTGAATGGAGGTTTAATTATAACTAATCACCCCACTGGTATCATGCCAGTACTAGTGGTAGAATTAGCATTTTTTATAATAATAATGTCCTTGTCACTAGCGTGATTGATATTCTTAACTAATCACGCCACTGTCAATGCGTGATTGTACAAAAATCAATCACGCCATTGACATTAATAAGATTGTAAAAACACAACACTAATCATGCCAGTTCCAGTGGGATGAAGTGCTGTTTTGGTAATAAATTGAGACTCAATGTTATACTAATATTTATTTATATCAAGAGTAATAAATGTGTATCAAACTCGTTGTAATGGAGTGTCCCTTCTGCACATGAATTTGTCTATGTATTAGAAATCAAACAAATTTTTTTTGTTTGGTTTTTCGATTTTGGGTGTGGTTTCGATTTAGATTGAATGACATTAATGAAAAAAATGCACTCCCCTCTCTCCTAAATTCTAAATATTCTTTTTAATCTCACTTTTACCATCTCCATCCGCCCCTCCCCTTCTCCCTTTTCTCTCTCTCTATTGTCCCGTGGGTTTAGCGGAGGTGCTGGGAGGCGGCGCAACCTTTCTGCAATACGGTGTTGGAGTTCAAGACCTTGACAATCAAATGTTGGCCTTTGCCTTTTGGTGTTGAAGTTCAAGACTTTGACGATCATATCAGACCTGGACAAAAAAGCGATTTATCTTTAGCCTTCCAAGGCTTTCATTATGTTTCTTAAACTATAGTAATTTCGTACCTTACCTTGTTGAGAGCCACATAGGAGATGTGAACTCTTTTTGTGCAATATGCTTTTGTATTTTTTCTATATGGGTGTTGGATGTGGCTCTTTTTATTTTGCTCTATATTCTTGATTTGAGTATGCTTGTGAAAATTATAAAGTTAGATTTGAATTAGTAGATGTTTGGGTGATCAAAGTCAGGCTAGCCCAGAAAAAGATATTTCTGATTAAAATTGTTATGTGTTGAGAATTTTGGAGAAAGTGGTTCAAATAAAGAAGAGATAGAGGAGATAAGTTTGGGAATCAATGAATGCCTTTAATTTCTCCACGTCAGGTAATATATTGTGCTAGCAATTAACAATCAGATTGTGCTTGTAGTTAACAACATAGATGTGGCTAAGTGGCCCACTAAAAGAAAACAACTCTAACAGACCCACTAAGTGAAATGAAGTAAACATGCAATTAAACAACTAACAAGGAAATGGAAATGTAATGCAATGCAATAGACTAATGCAACTGATTAACAATGTAATCGCACATATCATTCGCGCCTGCTCAGAGTATCCTTGTCCTCAAGGATAAATGTTGGGTAAGTCTTCAAAAAATGCCACAGATTTTCCCAAGTAGCATCTTCCTAAGGGGCACCATTCCACTTGACGAGGATCTCTGTGTTTGGCCGATATTTGTCTTTGTGAATGACCCTTCGTTGTAGAACAACTTCAAGTTGAGGATTAATCTCGGAGTCAATTGTAACAGGGGACAAGTCATGAGAGATGGGAGAGATCGGACCAAGCTTCCTCTTCAAGAGACTGACATGGAAGACATCATGTATTTGTGGCCCAACGAGCAGCTCCAATCGATATGCAACAAGATCGATGCGCCCCAAAAATCTGATAAGGACCAAAAAAATGTGGAGCCAATTTGAGAGAACTGCGAAATGCTACCGTAGATTGACGGTACGACTGAAGTTTGAGAAACACCATATCATCGATTTGAAATTCAATGTCGCATCATTTTTTATTGGCCTTTGATTTCATACAGTCTTGGGCAGTCCCTAAGTTGTGACGTAGATCACGTAGGATAGTCTCGCGTGTGCGCAGAAGCCCATCAACAGCCTGAACCTTTGGTGGTATTAGGAACATATGTTAACATTGTTGGCGGTGGTACTCCATAAATAGCTTCAAAAGGGTAGACTTTGGAAGATGAATGGACTGACGTATTGTAGCTATATTTTCCCAAGCTAACCACTCAACCCACATTTTTGATTGGGCACTGGTGAAACACCGTAGATATTGCTCCAATGTCCAATTTACCACTTCGGTCTAGCCATCGGTCTGGGGATGATAACTTAAACTCATGTAAATGATCGTACTCTCCAGCTTAAATAAAGTTTGTCAGAAATAGCTCAAAAACACTTTATCACAGTCACTTACAATGGAGGTTAGAATGCTGTGATGACGAACCACCTGAACAATGAAGGCATGTGCAACTGTCATTGCTTTGAAATGGTGGGTAAGAGAAATAAAGTGAGCATACTTTGTCAATCTGTCAACGACCACTATGATTACCAATTGTCCCTTGGAATTAGGGAGGCATTCAATAAAATCCATGGAGATATCACTTCATACTCTATTTGGGATAGAGAATGGTTATAGAAGGCATGTTGGCAATAAACAATTAGATTTATTCCGTTAGCAAATATCACAATCGCGTAAAAACTGCTTCACGCTCTTATGAATATTTGGCCAATAGAAACATGATTGAATCCTGGCAAGTGTCTTGTGGTAACCGAAGTGCCCTCCTGAGTGTTGTTCGGCCAAGATTGTTGGGAGCAAGGATGAGGAAGGACTCAAGAGAATTCGATGGAGATAAAACCACACCCCATCACGTTTAAAGTACTTCTCCGAGCCTGGCTTGGAAGATAAGTAAAAAATCCGTGAGTAAAAAAGGTATGTGCTAACCACTTTTTGCAATAAAGTCCACCATTTAGCAACTGCTAAAGAGATAACTGACAACTCTAACTCAACTATTCTAGACAGACCATCAGTGCATGGATTATCCTTCCCTTTCTTATACTGAATCATGTAATCATAACCCAAAATATTTGGAAGCCGATAAGCCTGAATAGGAGTTGCGATCCTTTGCTCCAATAGAAATTTGAGACTCTTCTAGTCCATACGAACAATAAAGGGCTTCCCAATAGATAGGGACACTATTTTCTAATGGCCTTCATGATTGCCAACATCTCATTTTCATATGTTGAGAAGGATAAGGTCGTAGGTTTCAATGATTCAATAAAATAAAAGCCACCGCCCGCTAGTCCTCGATCAAGATTGCGCTTATGCCTACACAAAAAGTCACATTCAATAACAAATGGCTGAGAAAAATCAGGTAACTTCAATACCGGTGTAGATGTGAGAGCATGTTTTAGGTCTTGAAAGGTTGTATCGGCTGCAGTAGTGTAGTGAAACCCATCTTTAGTAAGAAGATGATTTAAAGGTTCTGTCATAGAGCCAAAGTTGCGGATGAACAGGCGGTAATAACCAGCTAACCCAAGAAAGCTATGCTGGGACTTCCCTGTGAGTGGAATAGGCCATTCCAATATGCTGTGTATTTTTGTGGGGTCAATAGCGACACCTTCCTGCTAGACTAAATTGCCCAAGTAGTTCACCTACAATACCCCAAATTTACACTTAGATAATTTGGCAAAAATTTGTTAGGCAACATAATCTCCAGAACTGTTTGTAGGTGTCGTTGGTGCTCTTCCCAAGTACGGTTGAAAATCAAAATATCATCGAAAAAGACCAAAATAAGTTTTTGATGAAGTGGTCGAAAGAGATCATTCATGAGACTTTGGAAGGTTGAAGGCGCATTAGTAAGGCTGAATGACATAACAACAAACTTATAGTGGCCCTCGTGAGTACGAAAGTTGTCTTGTGAATATCTTCGTCTTGAACACGAATCTGATGAAATCCCGAGCGAAGGTCAAGCTTTGAAAAACAACTAGTATCGTGCAACTCATCAAGTAATTCATCAATTACGGGAATAGGATACTTATATTTGATGGCGATATTGTTGGGGGCCCGATAATTGATAGAATAACGCCACCCTCCATCAGCTTTTCGAACTAGTAAGACAGGGGAAGAAAAAGGGATAGTGCTTGGTCGTATTAAGCTAGTTGTATGCAATTCTCGAACCATCTTTTCTATCTCTATCTTTTGGTAATAAGGACAATGATAAGGCCGCACACTAACAAGTTCGATACCTTCTTATAATGGAATTTTATGGTCGTGATTATGATAGGGAGGTAGGCTTGATGGTTCAGCAAAGACTTCAGGTTATTGTTATAATAATTGGTCAATTTCTTCCTTGCGTGTTGAAGAAGAATCAGGAATGGAACACAACATGATTTGCAATAAGTAACCCACCCATCCAAGTCGTGTAGTGGCTTAGCTGTTAAAGCTTCTAATTCTGACTTCTTTAAGCTCTTTAATTGCTACCAAATTCCACCATAGGAGAAGCCCATAGTCAGCTCCTTATAATTAATCTCAATCGGTCCCAATGTCTCTAGTCACTGGACACCAAGAATTGCCTGACAAGCCGCTATGGGTAGCACGTAAAAGTCTACAGTGAGAGAATACTCCTGGATCAATACTGTGAGAGAAAGACAATGATCGGTACAAACGACTCGCTCTCGATTAGCAACCATGACTTGAAAGGACTAATCATGTACAACATGTATGTGATATTTTTACACAACATTTTGATCAATGAAATTGTGTGTGCTACCTCCATCAATGAGCACAACAATACTGTTGTTTTGAATTTTTCCAGGCACCCAAATGATCTGAGGATGGGCAACTCTAGAGATGGCATGGAAAGATATTTCAGGGATGATGGCATTTTGGGGGTCAGGGTAGCCTAGTCTGCAAGAGTCATCATGTTTCACTTAATCGACATCCTCATTCATGTAGAGTTACGGCCGTTGGCACTTATGACCCGGCATATACTTCTTATCGCAATAATAACATAAGCCCTTCTCGCATCACTCCCGTGCCTCTTGTCCAGTAATTTGTTTGAATGTGGGGGAAGATATATTAGTAGTAGAGGGAAAGACAAGTTTGGTGTTTGAGGTACCTGGTAGGGTGCAACAGCCCGCCCCTTCAATACCAGTAACACTTTGTCCGCTTTGGGCCAAACTAGCCCTCACGGCTTTGTCTTTCCAAGAGGTCACCCATCCCAATATTGCTCTCATAGAAGCACGTTTAACTATAGAGCTTTTATGGGATTTGGTGCCACCACTCCAAAAAAAAATGGTTGTTACTAGTTTGAGAGTTTGACCTATTATATTATGCACTACCCCTCAAGCATTACTCGATGTGGGATAGTGGATATGCCTCCCGTGCCACACGTTGTACCCCCCTCAAGAACCGTACGCACGTGTCGACACACAGAGCCCATATTCCACCCCTTTTAAGAGTCTCACGTCCCCATGAGCGTACCCACACAGGACTATGAGTACCATACTGACCCAACCCATTGGCTCCGATACCAACTATAACAGCCCGCCCCCTCAATACCAGTAACACTTTGTCCGCTTTGGGCCTAACTAGCTCTCACGGCTTTGTCCTCCAAGAGGTCACCAATCTCAATATTGCTCTCGTAGAAGCACGTTTAACAACGGAGTTTTTATGGGATTTGGTGCCCACTCCAAGGAAAACTAGTTGTTACTAATTTGAGAGTTTGACCTATTATATTCTGCACTTTCCCTTAAGCATTGTCCGATGTGAGATAGTGGACATGCCTCCTGTGCCACACGTTGTACCCCTTTAAGAGTTGTACACACATCCTGACACATTGAACCCACATAGGGCACCAAGGATGCTAGTGGATTTAGGTGGAACTGTCACGGTAAAATGAGAAAAATGGAGGATTTTTTATGCATGGAATTGCGCTCTTCAATCAATCGAGCCAATGCAAAAGGCTCAGATAAGGTGTGAGGTTTTTAACCTTGATATCAAAGTGAATCTCATCTCATCTTTCAATCCTGCGATGAAACAATTGATTAAATAAGAATCTAGCAGACCATCAACCAGCTGGGAGAGCCTCTCAAATTCTTCCTGATAAACGACCACAGAAGTGGGTGGTTTTAGTCGGCTAAAGGCTGTAGATGGATCGTCAAATTCAATGGGCCCGAAGTGATGTGATAGTACTTTGGTAAAATTCTCCCATGTCATTGGACCCGTAAACTTGGTAAACCAACGATGCCACTGAAAGGAAATTCCTTCAAGATGGAAGGAAGCAAGTGACACATACTGTTGTGAGGGAATATGTTGGTACTCAAAGAGTTGCTCCGCACGGTATATCCACCTAGTAGGATCACCACTTGAAAATTTTGGAAAAACCAACTTCAAGCCATAATTGTGGGTAGGGGGTAGTGGATTGGTTAAGTTGTAGTTGGTTGGCTGAGATGTCTCGCCAATGGCAAAAGGGTTTATGTCACCCATGTTGGATATTTGAGGTCAGGTGGTGGAGGCTCGGAGAGACTGAAGTTAAATTAGGATAGTTTGGAGGGTAGAATGCACTCGGTTGAAGCTAGACTCATGGCAGGCTAGAATTTCGCTAACCTCGTTGTGAAATTCAGTATTGGTTTTTCCATGGGTTTCCATCTATCACAGCTCGCTCCGATATCAATGTTATATATTAAGAATTTTGGAGAAAGTGGTTCAAATAACGAAGAGATAGAGGAGATAAGTTTAGGGATCAATGAATGACTTTCATTTCTTTACGGCACGCAATATACTATGCTAGCAATTAACAACCATATTGTGCTTGCAGTCATAGTTTTTAAACTCGGACCGGCCCGCCGGTTCAACCGCGAAACCCGTGAACCGGGGTCTTGCACGGGCTGTTTCTTCTATTTGACCGTTTGAGTGTTGGACAGGGATAAACCGTGATTTAACTCATAAAAACTCGCGAACCGTGAACCGTCGGGTTTGGTGAAAACTCGCTGAATTGGTGAACGCCTTATTCCGACAGAGATTCGCGACGAAGACACTGATGACACGTAGATCGAAGATGCAGATCGGCGAAGCATAGATGCAGATCAACGATGCAAAGTTGCAGATCGGAGATAGGATATACAGATCGGCGATAGGAGAAGGCAATCGTAGATGGGTGATGTAGATCGGCAATATTCACGATAGGAGTCCAGAGAAAGCTTAGAAATAGGACACAGTAACGATGAGAAGGGGATGTTAAACTCAGATGTTGTTCAGTCATGGTGCGGCGGCAACCCTTCTGGTCTCTTTTGGTGGCAACTCTTCTGGTCTCCTACAACGGCCTGAGCTTTGGTAGTAAAAGGAGATATGAATGTTCTAGAGGTATCTCGTGTTTGTTTAACAAAGTAACCTTACCAGAGTTAATTTTCCTAAGTCAAAGTTATCTCATTTGGTTCCCTCAATAAAGGCATCGTTTTTACCTGTACACAATTTTGTATTGCAAATATACACACTGTAATATTTTATTATGTATAGGGTCATGTCATTATGAACTATGTAATTATATATATTAATATACATATTTACTATATTCTTATATAATACATACCTAAATTTTTTTTTATTTCATTATGTGTATTGGTATTTGGTAGTATATAACTATACACTATATAAATAAATATTTATTATTTTATTATTTATTAAAAATACGCGGTTCAACCTTCATCGTAACGGTTGAACCTCGAAAACCTTGATCCTTCAATCTTGCCGGGTCGATGCACGGGTCGGTTTTAAAAACTATACTTGCAGTTAACAAGATAGATGTGACAAAGTGACCCACTAAAAGAAAACAACTCTAACAGACCCACTGAGTGAAATGAAGTAAACGTGCAATTAAACAACTAACGAGGGAATGGAAATGCAATGCAATGAAACTAACTAATGCAACTGATTAACAATGTAACTGACGTGCCACTTATCAAAAGCATGCTGCTAGAAGATTTTTTTTAGTCCATGTTAGGCCTCTACTTTAACGAGAATCTTCTTTTCTTTGCTATGTGCTTTTCCTTCTATGTCATTTTTTTTTCCTTGGTTATTAAGCATAGTTCATATTGGCGGGCTTATGTATTTTGAAAAAAATAACAAAAGTGTGAGAGTGTATATTTTCCATGGGCTGAACTACAAGAGGTTGATTAATTCATGTTTTTTATTTTAAAATAATGAAATAGCAGTGAAATTAGTTATTCCATTGATTTAAATCAGTTGAATAGTCAATTCCACTAACTTAAATAAATGGAATAACAAATTCCATTGAATTTTCGTCTCAGTTTGTTCATGAATGCATAAAACACAATGGTTTAGAGTTGAAACTTCAATTCTAATTTTTTAATCCATTGTTTTTAATCCAAAATACATTGTTTTCAATTTAAAATAAATTATTTTTGAAAGCACAATCCATAATACATTTTTTTTTTGTTTTTTGAAAGCACAGTCCAGAATCAATTATTTTTTAAAGGCACAGTTTAGAATCAACTGTTTTTAATCCATAATCCATTGTTTTAAATCCAAAATACATTTTTTTTTAAAGCACATTTCATAATCCATTGTTTATAGTCCAGATTCTATTATTTTTTGATAGCATCCTGAATCCATTTTTTTAGTGCAGAATCCATTGTGTTTGAAATTTCACTGTTTTCAAAAACAATGTAATCAAGAAAGACCAAATAAAACCTATGACAACAATGGATCTTGTTAGAAAGAACTAGGGGCGGAGTTAGAAATTGAAGTTGGGGTTGGCTAATATTAAAACAATATTATTTTGATTTAGAAGATGTTTTGGGTGTGGGTTGGATGGAAATTTTTTTACGACTAATTACAATAGTACAAGTTCTTCAAATGATATTATCAATGAACTTGTCTCGTAATGTAACGTCCAAACCCGGAATGCGTTACTTTTGGTATCCTCTTAATCCATCTCCTAGTTAATTTACTTATTAAGTCACTGTTGGGTCTAAATTAACCTTACTAGCAAGTGTACTAGTCGGCGACTACAGCACAATGATAAGCAAGGGTCGAATTCACAGGGACGGTGTTATATCTAATCCAAATGTATATTTGTATGTACGTATGGACAATGCAAACAAAAGTAAAGTTCAACTCAAGATTGTTTGGTTGGGTAATTAAACTAAGACAAGCAAATAGCAAAGTGTTTTTGGTATTTTCTTAGAATAAGGATGCAACTAATGCAAATGAGATGAATGAGATGAACACCAAGGCTTTGGAATCCCCCTTGGGAAATGACTTGCAATGACACAAATTCACACACATATTTGCTAATTCGGGCATAACGAATCCGTACCTAAGTCAGTTTTAGCGCACTTAAGCCAAATCTCCCTAAAATCGATTACTAGCCATCTTATTGGTCTAGGTCAGATATTCCTAAATACATTCTAGCCATCTTATTGGTCTAAACATGCATAGGAATTCATGGAGTTCTATGGAGATTAGAATTCATACAAATTGTCACCTAATTAAAGGGAGACACATTCATAATCAAGTGTTTCAAGAAGCATAATCTACTTGACATATTATTGTCTAAGCAAATTCTCCAAACAATTTCATCCAAAAACCTAAAGTGTTGGCCAAACACCACAAGCATGAAGAAATTGCAATCAAACATAGAAACACAAGATTTATACCCAAATCAACTCATATATATGTAAATCAAGTCATAAACAAAGTCATCAAACCCAAGGCTTCAACCTAGCCTTGGCAAAAGAGGTTTAGTTACACATAATGAGAGAAAAACACAAGAGGAGAGATGAGAAAATCATGAATAAACCCAATTAGTTGAGTAAATCCAAGTTGAGCTGAAGAATCTCTCCTCCTAGCTCCAAGAGTAGCCTTCCCCCTCTGGTTTCGCTCTCTAGAAAATCAGTTTTCGGTCCAAAAGTCCCCCTCCGCTCGGGAAAATCGCGAATTAAAACACACCCAAAATCTGCCTTTTGCGCCTAGGCGTGTTGAATTCACGCCTAGGCGCAATCCTAGGCGTGGTATATATTTTCAATCATCTTCACATCAAATGCTCTCTGGACTGGGCGTGCATAAATGATTCTGGGCGTGCACAATGGTGCGCCTAGGCGCGAACACGCCTAGGCGCACGCCTAGGTGCGAACACGCCTAGGCGCACGCCTAGGCGCGTTACGCCTAGTCCCACAATTCAAATGACCATAACTTCTCCATATGACCTCCAATTTGCCTGATTTTAGCTTCTACGGAAAGCTTGAGATGTCTAGTTTCCAATGCCTTTTATTTCACGCGATTCCAATAACATGAAAGAAAGTTATGACTATTTGAACACACGAAGGTCGGTGGACATTTCCTTCAATTCAGCCCATTTTCCGTCGCTTTTCATCCAAACCGCAATCAACCTATCAAAATACAAATCAACACATAAATACACTCATTATTTATCAAAAGAAAGCTTAAGACGAGGATATTTCTACCAAAAACAATAGGTATTATCATACCTATCAGTCACCAAAAATTCCGACAGCACCTCCCCTAATACGGAGGATGCCAACATGGAGTAAACGCACAGCAATATCATAATTATGTTCACAACCTAGGCAGGGCCTCTGGCCATCTAACATACCATATCATCAATCAATTTCACATCTAAGCAGGGCCTCAGGCCACCAAATAATCATGCAAAATTTCTCCACACACCATAGCATGTATAATCAACAACCAACACAAGTAGCAATCCTACAACATAAGAAATCGTCAGGACACAAAGTCCACAAACCCGGTTCGGGAGTCCCGATCACACGGAGCACCCTCCCAACCATCCATCCCACCATCAAAAAGGGATATCCCACATTGTGTCTCAACTAGGAAAATAAGTACGATAAAATAGTATTAACAATATCAAAGTTTAGAACTATCTAGTCCTATCACTCTCCAGGGGTCCTTCCATGTCACGCACCCTCCTCCTGATCCGCGACCCTGGTACCGGAACTAGACTCACCGACGAAGGGGAAATAGGAGAAAGAAAATGTGAGCGAAAGGCCCAGTAGGGAATAACAAAGAGTAAATGAACAATATAAGGCTAAAGTATCAAAGAAAGGCACAAATGCAACAATATGATAACTAACATCATGTACACCAAACACAAGTAGATAACCACACCATACGAGATCCTAACTTGACCCACCGACATCCCTATACATCTCGGGACCCTGAACAGCCCAACGGCAACATCGCATGGTGTTTCAGGCACATGTGAAATCCTGATCCGGCCCACCGACATTCCCGTACACATGGGAATCCTGAACAGCCCAAGGACATTCCACATTTCACATCAATCACAACTAGGAGATATACGGGTCCATACCCGACATCTTCCATGCAATTTCAATGCATGTCCAACATGGTTATGCAATAGGGTATACATAAAACCTATATATATATATATACATACTACTACTACTACTACTACTACGTGATGCATGTTCAAGAGTAATTCATGCTCAATGGAAGATCAGCAAGTAGGGTATACAATATAGTTCAAGTCGTATGATAAGGATATCACAAAGTGGGGTTGTTCTCCCTTAGGCACAATTAGAGCGAGAACGCATCATAAGGAACAATGGGGAAGGATAAATGTTCTCAATAGAAAGATATATTCAAAGAGAATAGCAAAGGGTGTAATTTCCCTACCTCGCACTCCAAAAATTAGCTATGTAAATCAATACTCAACCTTGACTTTTCCCGGCCTCAACCAACCTATTATTCGGTAAACCCATCCTCCAATCAATATACAAACAACTTCAATTTCACATATCTAACACAAATTAATCCAATAAATCAAGAACCCATTACCTTCTCTTACCCAAAACTTTCCAAACTCTTGAACTTCACCTACTCAAGCTTGTTACTCCAATCAACAATAGAATCTAGCAATACAACCATAAACAAGTCTAAATCAACCTATTAAATCACTAATTTCATCTAATTTAAAGATTTTCCCCCAAATCTACAAAACCCATAAAACCCTAGAATCCCCAAATCACCCAATCTCTAAATACTAGCTTTTAGGTTTAAGAAACTTACCAAGATTGTATAAACAAGTAGAAGGAAGGGATTCAAGCTTCCTTTAGGCCTCAAATGATGTAGGAACTCATGGATTTGAGTTTGGGTTCAAACCTTGAAAGATTAGAATAAAGAGAGGAATTTAAGAATATGTAAACTAGAGAGAGAAGTTATGAATCCAACTTGAAACAACTTGAAAGAGGATAATCTTACCTTGGTTGATGATCTTATATTGATGGGAGGGAGGTCATTTGAGAGAAAATGAGGTTTAGGGTTTGTTTTGGTCGGTTATTTTGAAAGAAATCGCGAAATGGGTGTTTTAAAACAATTCTCGGGGTGCAGATTTTAGGGAGGTGTCCGGACACCTATGCCTGAAATTGCCCTGTTTCAGTTTCTTCTATAGCTGTTCGGACGACTTTTAAAAACTGTCCAGACGGTTACCTTTGTAGTCAAAAATTTCAGTTTTAAAACCACTCGTACACCCCCAAATCACTCGGTATTAATTTCTAATGATTTTATATACATATATACATACTTGACACATGTTGGTCCTACCTAATTTCTAAAAGAAAAGAAGTTCGAGGTGTTACACGTAAAGTAACCCAATATGTTAAGATAAATAAATATAAAAGTGTTGGATTCTTCTGTGCTTGACAGAAGATCTTCAACTATGGCCACTTTTGATACTCATGTCCCATAAGGTGTGCAAAAAATATGTTGGTTATCTTCTGCTCTGAATAGGAGATCTCACAATTCTGGCTGTTGGGAATAGGATTTTTCTGGGTATGGATGTTGGATTTGAAGGTGTTCTAGGGCTTACTGTCAGCCCAAAGGATTTGATAGGATTGTTATAGGATTGTCTGTACCAAACGGACTGTGCACAGTCAGAGAACACAAGGCTGCTGTCTCGAGGTTTGTGTTCTAGGAAAAGGACTTAAGATGCCTAGAGTGTCAATCTAGACAAAAGCAGAAAAACAGAAGACTATCACAGGAATGAAAAGAACTTCAACAAGAATGACATGAAAAACAACGCATCGCTGGAATGCATCAGGTTCTTCATTGAAAAGGGATACATCCTGAAATGTAGGTGTGCTTTACAAGCTTAAACTAAAACATAGTCGCGGAGACTGAAAAGATAAATATAAGTACTAGTTGGCACGAAGCCATGCTAAAGAAAAAGATAAGTGACTGGAGTCATGCCTAAGAAAGCAATAAAGGATTGGAGACACTGAGTCTGTGTTTGACGTGGGGTGCTTTGCTGTTTCTTCTTCTTCTTCTTTTATAGTGCCAAGTGATGGACACTTCTTATATTCTTCTTCAAATTATTTTTTGTGGGACATAATGGGAATCGTGGTAAAATCATTTTCTTGCTGCTTGCTGGAGTGACTGGTCGTACTTCTTCTCTAAGGAGGAAATGGACTCTCTTGCAAGTAGTGATAATGTCTACTTCGTGAGTCTTCAGACTTCATGATCGAAAATATGGGAAGATGGTTGATGGCGATCATTTCATTGCTGCTTCTGCATGAAAGATCGTGTAAAAATGTGAACTTCTAAGTTATGTGGGATGAACGTGGTTTGAGCTTCATGGAGTTGTGTTTCAACTAAAAATGAATTTGAGAGAAAATTTGGACGTTCAACTAACAGATTTCCATTTCTCCACAGCTCTCTTTAATATAATCCACCTACAAATCTCGATAGTTATCCAACAGACCACGTTTGAAAAGAATTTATCCGTTAAGACCGAGACTCCTTGAATTGTAGTCTTTTAGACAGTAAATATTAGATAGTCCTGATTGTTGGGAACTAATCCCTGGATTTCAGGCTTGCAAAATGAATATCGATTAGTAAACATTCTTCTTCCCTCTGACACATGTCACTAAGGGATTGACCTTTTTTTAAGCATTATGGGTCCCGCCTTGTCATGTGTTGTCTCCTTTCTCTCCGCAAACTCTCTTATTCCAAAAATCTTCCTCTGTTATTTCTACTACGGTCGTTACTGGAACTTCATCTCCTTCTTCCAACCCTGGATTCCAAGTCCAGGAAATCATCACCAAAGAAGAAATCCTTATAAATGCTCATCCTTTCCTATTGGTTCCAACCTCTGCCTTTGGATCGAAAAGGTTTGGTCTTGCTCCTTCTTTCCTTGGTTCTTTTCCATGCATGGGATACTTATTTCAAGACTTCTCCAATCTGTCTCTGGCCCACAGAGGACCCATGGTATGGAGCCTTGTTGGGTCATCTATACCCCCATCTAGGACATCTATGGAAGAGACTAGGTATCCATAATTTCCTCATGATCAGTGAACAAAAAAGTCCATATTGACAAAGCCCTCTTGTGTGCTGCCACCCAATTTTGGGAAGTGGGGACCAATTCTTTCCATCTTGGGGCCAAATTCATGAGCCCCACTCTCCAAAACCTTGCTTTTATTCTAGGAATCAGATTTGTTAGTCCAGAGGCCAACAATGTTATTGAGCCTCCTGAGAAGGCCTCCTTCTCCTATCCAAAGGAGAAAGACACATCCTACTCCTACTGAGGAGCATACCCTTTTCTATATTTTCTAGCTCAAAACGTTTTCTTTTGCTCCAACTCTTCCAAGAAAACTCAAGATTTCACTAGGCTTGCTGTTTGTTGGGCTTAGGTGTAGTGTACTCCATCGCTCCTATGGTTTTGGCATTGGTGTACCATGCTATGTGATCATTCATAGAATATGGCTTTAAAAGTTGCCCTGACCCCTTTTGGATTATGTAGCTCTAGCTGTGAGCATACTTCAAGCCATTGTGCCTTGAATGGAATCTTGATTCTTCAGACTTGGACTGTTTTGGTCTACAATTCAAATAAATATAGCCTCTGGACCATAGCTTCAAGGATTGTTTTTCCTACTTCTACCAAGACTTCTCCCAAACTGCTAGCTTTGCTTGGTTTCCCTTTGATCGAAGGTAGGCTCCATATTGGCTCAGTATTGATCCCAATGACATAAAGATGCTGGAATCATTGTGCCACTATGGATCAACTTCTTGTCTTGAAGGGATCTCCCATACTACTTTAGCAAATCCCCTCACAACAACAAATGTGGGGTGGAGTATTATAATGTTATTCAACTGGCCTGACAGTTTGGACTCGTCCATATGGTTCCGTTACCATCATACATTTTAGAAAATAAGTCTTTTCAAGTAGAGGAGTGTGGTTAGCTGAAGCACTCAGCAACATCTATTCTATATCTGCCTCCATCCTATCTTCAGCAAAAATTTCCTCCTCCATTGAATGTCACCAGGCTACTCCAGAGTTCATTTATTGGTGGATTGAATACGTGAACCATAGATTCTTCTTGAATTTAGAACTCTTAGCCACTGTAGCTCCTGATCTAGGGTTGAATGGTTTTTGTGACTCTAGTAAACTTCAAAAATTTGTTGCTACTGTATTCTGTCAGCTACAGGTACTGAATGTTGATGTTGTTTGCAAGTTATATTCAAACCTCTTCTAAGGACAATGACAACCATGAAGTGGATTCTTCCATGTCAACAAAAACTCCAGCCATTCTCCAGAAGTTTGGAAAGACCGTAGCTTTCAGGTCTGTGGCCAAAAGGTCTAGTGTTGGACAACGGCTGAGATCCTCCAAAAGAACTCTTCCCTCCACTTTTTTGCCAAAGGTGTACACTATTTCTGACTCTCCTTAAAAGGTTGCTCTTCTGTTTCATATGAATCATTGTGTGTCTTTTATAGATTGATTATGACTCCCCTCCTCTCAAGCACCATCACCTTCAAAGAAAAAAAGACACTCCATCTGTTACTCCTCTAAGGGTTGTTGATGTCTAAGGCTTTTTGGCCAAGTTGGTCAGCCAAACTCCAATTTCTGTTCCTAAAACTCTAGTTGTTGGGGCTTCAAGCTCTACTGGCTCAGAACCATTCTCTGAGGACAAGATAATTGTAGCAAAGAAGCTCCTGAAGATTTTTAGTGCCATTGAGCCTGATACCTGCCTGCACTATTCAATGTTCAACAATCAGATGCAATAGAAGAGACTCTGCAGGCTTCGTACTTGTATGACTCTATTGGTGGAAGGCTTCTAACATTTTCAAATGATCTCCCCATTTTTATCTCTGACTTCAGCAACAACAGGACTCGCTTTTCAGAATTAAATGCTAAAGAAGAGAAATTGGAGGAGCTTGATTCTAAGCTTCAGAGTCTAGGCAGTGAGCTGTAATCTTCTTTAGTTGTTGAGGAAGAGGAGCGGAGGACTATTGAGGAGTTGAATCAAAGAATTATCACCCTCTAGGCCGAAGTGAGGCTATATAAAAGGACTCTGGTTGGTATTTCTCAAAAGAATGTTGTCACCCTCAAGGATTCTGAGGCTATGTATGCTCAAGTATCCAAGCTGGATGATCGTGTAGCTACTATTGCCAGTGAGAAGTCCTTCATTGAGGTAAACACTACAGCTACCATTGCCAAATGACACAAGCTGAAGGATATTTGTACTAAATTGAATATCCATTCTGAAGAACTTGCTCCTTTTGCTGCTACCGTGTTGGCTGATGTGTCGCTGGCTGGTGATGAAGTTGTTACGGATGTCATTGGAGGTGATGCCTGATAACCCTTGATCATGATGAATTGCTGAATTGTGATTACTTCTTCCCCCTGTTTCTATTTTCTCTAGGTTTCCTGTGAGGTTCACTTGAATGCTGTTGATAACTTATTAAACTCCATGTTTTCTATTTTATCAGCTCCTTGGTGGTGTATTTTGGGATTTTTTTTGACTTTTCTGAATGGTTAATGGTAGAATAATTTGGATACTAGTTTGGTTTCTTGAATGATAGGATTTTATCATGGATTGGATAGAATGGATGGGGTTTTATTCTGGGTAAAGAATTTTTTTTTGGCTTTTCTGTAGGGTTGAAGGTTAACACAAAACAGACTTATCCATAGCTTCCTATAGAGTAGGGTAATACCTTTTGAGATACTTCCCGTTTATAGGGTGCTCATGTTGAGTCCCGTCCAGATCTTGTAACCAGTAACCACATCCTTTCTTCACTTCTGTCACTTGATAGGGTCCTTCCTAGGATGGTGACCATTTGCCATATGTTGAATCTTTTTGGCCAATAGGGAGAACAACTTTCCATACTAGGTCTGCAGTAGCAAATGTCTTTTCTCATACTCTTCTATCTTAAGCTTTCACAACTTTATGCTTCTAAACTTGAAGATGATCATAGGTAGCAAGTATGACTTCATAAGGCCTTCTAATTCTGTCATTATGGCCTTATAGTAATCTGTAGGAGATAATTGATTCTGCGAGGCTACCCTTGTTGATTTGACCGCCATCTCTATAGGAAGAATTGCATCCTACCCATAAGTCAGCATAAAAGGTGTAGCTCCTGTTGTTGTCCTTTTTAACGTCCTATAAGCTCAAAGAGCTTCTGAAAGAGCCTCATGCCAAGCCTTTAGCCCATTTTCCACCATACACTTGATAATTTTCTTAGCACTTTGTCAGCAAACTTGGCCATTGCCTTAAGCATAATATGGTGTAGAACGTGAAATTTCGAAACCATATTTCAATTTTCAGGGCAAAAGCTTGTACTTGATCTCCTAAGATAATTGTGCCTCGATTTGCCACAATATGCTGGGGAAGACCGAATTTCAAAATGATGTTCTCCTTGATGACCTTTATCACGTCCTACTAAGTTACAGATTTGAGTGAAAAGGCCTCCACCCATTTTGTGAAGTAGTCCGTGGCTACTATGATGAAATGATGTCCTTCGTTAGAAGGTGGGAAAATCTTCCCAATGAGATCCATAGCCCATCCCTTGAACAGCTATGGTTTCAAAACTTCTTGCATGACAGTAGCTGGTACATATTGGATCTGTCCGTCTATCTGACAAGGCTGGCACCCCATAGAGGATACAATCTACCAAGATAGAAGGCTAATAGTATCCGTACTTTCTAGTAAGCCACCTTAGTTTTCTGCCTGCTTGATGAGCTCTATAAACTCCCTCATGTACTTCTACCATAATCTTTATAGATTCCTTCTAGCTCAGACATCTCAGGAGTAAATCATATTCTAGGCACTTCTTGTAGAGTTCTACATCCATTAGCTCGTAGTTGACTGCTCTCCTTCTGGTCTTCTTATCTACCTACAAGTTTGGATACTTCAGGAACTGAATCAAAGGATGTCTCCAATTTGACTCTGAAATCTCCACATGAAATGCATCTAGAATAGTAAGTGCTATCCTTTTGACAGAAGGCAAAAGTTTCTTGTGTACTGTGATGGTTCTATCATAGGCTCCTTGGGAAATCTTGACTCTTGTGGCCAATGCTACTCATTTGCTTCTGTATTGAATCACCTTGGAACATGAGATACAATTGCCTTGTCAAAGTCTTCTAGAAGCTGCTTGGTCGCCATGTAGTAGGGTGCAAGGTCTTGACTACGACATTTGTAAATGCCTCCCTAGTGGTTGATTACTAATTGGGAAACTCCAAAGACTTCAATGGTTTGCGCGCCTAGCTCTCTAATGATCTACAATCCAATGATGATTGCTTCATACTCTGCCTAGTTGTTAGTATAATCAAAATCAAACTAAAAGGATAGAAGAGTTTTCTAACCTTCAGGAGAAATGATAACAATACCACATCTTGACACAATGCCTGTTTTGGATCTGTCAAACAGGGGTGTCCAAGGAGTATAGGATATTAGACATGTTCTTAATTCTAGAGACTCTATTTCTTCAATGTTTAGACAAGGATGATCAGTAAGAAAGTCTACGAGCGCCTGTCCCTTCACCGCCTTCTGAGGTATATGTTGGAAAGAAAACTCCATCAAGGCGATGGACCATTTGCCAATTCTTCCCCTGATAATCGATCTGAACAGAAAGTATTTGATGAGGTCATCTTGCATAGGAGCAAAACTATGACTAGCAGTATGTACTGTCTAAGCTTGGTAACAGCAAAGAACAAACTCAAGTAAAGATTCTCAATAGGAGAGTATCTATGTTCTGTAGAAGGTAGAAGTCTACTGAGATAGTATACCACTTGCTCTTTGCTGTCTTTAGCTAAGAGACAACCAATGGAAACCTTCTGCTATTGAGATACAAAGCTTCAACGCCTTCTTGGGTAGAGGAGTAAGGATAGGAGGTCTTGCTACATACCCCTTGATCTTATTAAATGCTTGTAGATGCCTCTCCTCCTAAATGAATCATTCTTCCTCTTTCAGTTTTAGAAGCTCAGAGAATACTTGGACTTTCCTAACAAGATTGGAGATGAACCTTCTGAGGAAGTTGATTTGGCCCAGGAATATTTGAAGTTCCTTCTTGTTGTTAGAAGGTTGTGCTTCAAGAACGGCTCTGGCTTTATTCTTGTCAACCTCGATGCCACCTTGATGAACCAAGAACCCTAGGAAGTTTCCTACTGAAACTCCAAAGGCACACTTCAAGGGATTCATCTTCAATTCATATTTTTGTATTTTGGCCAATGCTCGCCTGAGATCTGCATTGTGTTCCCTGTGAGAAGGAGACTTGACCACCACATCTTCAATGTAGATTTTAGTGAATTGGCCCAGCATGTCATGGAAAATAGAATTCATGGCTCCATAATATGTAGCTCTATAATATGCAGCTCTTGCATTCTTCAGGCTGAATGACATCATCACCTATTCAAATGCCCCTTAAGCACCAGGGCACTTGAACGTTGTTTTAGGGTATCTTATACCGTAATAAAAATTTGGTTGTAACCTGAGTATCTATCCATGAAGGATAGGACTTGGTGCTTTGTTGCTCGGTCTACCAGCATGTCTGCCATAGGCATAGGGTACTCGTCATTTGGTGTAGCAAGATTTAGATTGCGGAAGTCAATGTAGACTCTGATATTCCCTTTCTTCCTCACTACACGTACGATGTTAGATAACCATTCTACGCACCTTACAATTCTAATTAACCCAACCTTGATAAGCCTCTTCAACTTGTTTTCAACCACCAATGTCACCTCACTTGACATTCTTCTAAGAGGCTGATTGTGCTGTTTGTAGCCATCCTTGATTGGTAATTGATACTCCACAAGCTCTCAGGAGAGGCCTGACATCTCCTTGCATGCAAAACAGTCTTGAAATTCTTCAAGTAATTGAATCATCTCTTTTCTGATGTCTGGAGGCAGGAGTTGACTGATGAACAACGATCGTGAAGATTCTTCTATACCAAAATTGATTTTGTCTAGAGGATCTCTTTAACATCAGCTTTTAGGTCATCTAGCTTTGCTAAAGCTGCTTCAAGTTCCTCTCTCTAGAGAGCATGATCTTCTGGTTGGTCATCTTCAAAGACCAACTCTATTGCATTTACTGGGGAGTGAGTCTGGAATAACCTCTCCAAACACTTTTATGCTAATTAGGAGGTCATCTTTTGCATGGTGACCTTCAAGGCCTAAGCTTGTTCAACTTTTGTCAGTGGTCTCGACATCATTGACTTCTTGGATGATAGAGGTAATCAGCCTGCAAATTCTGGTCATTAAAGGGCCGAAGACCTAAGTGTAGATATATTTTAACTCTTCCAAGGATGAATCATTGCTAAAGATAAATGATTTAGGTCTGACTTGCTTGTCCAAGACTATAACTCTGAGGTTGCCAATCTCTTCATCATAAAGCCTGGCTTCTGCACAGTTTACTGACGCCAAAAATGGATTCTTGTCTACCATGGTCACTTCTATGTCATTCTCGTTCCAGAACACCACACATTGGTGTATCCAGTATCTTCCCAACAGGAGATTATACGAAGAACGTGAATTGATCACAAAAAACGGAGTGGTCATAGTCTTCTTGCCAATCGTGTGGTTTACAGCTAGAATACCCTAAGCTATAGATAAACCTTCTGTAAAGTCCGATATAGTAGCATTAGTAGAAACTAATTCAGACTCTTGCTTACCAATTTTTTGCATTGTAGTCCGACGCATAAGATTTGTTGTTGATCCATTATCCATCAAGAGCCTATTGACTAGCATTCCATCAACATGTCCTGAAATATAAATAGGCCACAAGTGTTGAATCATACTGAGTGTTGGCTTTTCAAACACAATGCAAGACATTGCCTTATCTTTTGAATTTGCAAAAGCTTCTTTTTGAATGATCACCACTGGCTTGTTTCCTCGAGACTTCTCCAGAGAACGTCTTTGTTTCATCTTTAATTGACTTCTGGCTCAACTCCTTGATTGGCTCTTTCGAAATAGTAGTGACTGTTGGCTGGTCTATGATAGATAGACTTGCCACTAGGATTGCTTTAACATTTCTAATATCTCTAGGCTGAATATAAGTAATATTACAAGAGAGATCGTTGGAATACCTTGGGTCTGTAGAAGAGTTTCCATTCTTGCCCCCTGAGCCCTGTTCCTACTGTACAGTAGGCTGACGCCTCATGAATGTTATCTTTTTCGAGTCAAGAGGGTCTGTTTTCTGAGTTTCCAGTTGGTAAGAACTCCTCTATTGAATATGTATTTCTTCTGCTGGCTATTGAGCCGCTTGCCTGAAAAGTAAATGGTAGTTGATTCCTCCCAAGGCTAAGGACAGAAAGTCACCAACAATGAACTGAATGCCTTCTTCAATAGACTGCCTAGATGGAAATTGAGCAGACTATTCAAATGGCTATTGAGGACGCTTGGCGGCATTCCTCTCCTTCTGTCCTTTCTTTTGAGACCTTCTTTTCTGAGTTTTGGTGGGTATGGATTTATCCTTTGGATGTTGGACCTTTACCCAAACATTGACGGGAGAAGTGGAGGTTTGACCATCCTGGACCTGGGTTGAGATGAACGATAATGGACTAGTCTGCCACTAAACCTTCTGGCTTCCTTGATCCCTTTCCACTGTTACCCTACTAAAATTGGTTAGAACCTTCTGAGTATACCTTTCCTTCTTTGAACTTGTCCCTCGAGCTTGGACCCAAGCTTGAAGCTTATGACTTTTGGAAAGGATTTTTCAATCCTTTCCCCGGAGTTGGGATGAATATTCCTTCTTTCTGCAAAGTTTGTCTCCGATTGAATATCTTCTGTCCGTATTCTGAGCAAAACCTCAGTCTTCTAGAAGGTATCATTGGTTGTCGCCTTTGTGAAAACTGTTGATTGTACTAGAACTCCTTAGGATTGATCTAGGCATGTGGCCTATGTTGAATGAAACCATGTGAGCTTCCATCTCTAGAGGAAATGGTTTATAATGTACTCTCATTGCTGGTTTAGGAACAATAAAGTCTCCTATCTCTATCCTTACTTGAATTTCATTCTTGAAAGCTACACAATCATTGGTAAAGTGGCTCCAAGAAGTGTGATACTCATAGTAAGTTTCTTATGGATTTCTTTAGAAGGAAGAATTCTATGCCCAGAAGGTAGCTTGATCATCTAGTCTATCAATAGGTAGTCAAAGATCTTCTCTATTTTGAATACATCATAAGCATAGAATTTGGACGATCTTGTAGCTGGCTGCTTAAAAGGTTTTGACTTGACAATATCTATGCAAATGTAGAACTTCCTGCTTAGAATCTCGGTTGCAGTATGGTTAAGATCATCTTTGATATTGACCACCATGTAGTTTGAGTCCATGTAGTAGGTTCCTTTGGATGAATTAGCCATGTCTTGTTCTTCCTTAAGAACTCTTTCGTAGCAGACAAATCTGGCTATCAGGTGAGAAAAGTTTTGGAAGTCCAAGCCATCGAACTTCTTCCTGTATTTAACGAGCATCCCTTCACTACCAATGCCACCATTTCTCCTTCTAGAATCTTAGTGTTGCATCGAAGTCTGGCTTCCTGGAATCTGGTAAGAAACAACTCAATTGGCTCTCCTAAAAATTGAGTGATTCTTGACAAATTCGCCACCGTGACTTATGATTCTTCTTTGTAGAATTGTTTATGGAAAGCCTTCTCCATTTTTGTCCATATATCGATAGAGTTAGCTGGTAACTTGATATACCAAGAGAATGTTATACCCGTGAGAGAGTTCTCAAACAACTTGAGCTTGTAATCATCCTCCGAGCCAACTTCACCACACTAAATAGTAAAGCGAGCTATGTGTTCCAAGGTTGACTGGGCATCTTTTTAGAGAACAAAGGGAAATCAAGAAACCAAAATCATTTGGGAACTAGAATACAGTCTACTCTCTCAATAAATGGCCTGCGGTACATAGGTCTCCCCAAGCTCCTATGGCCTAGCATGTCCTAAACTATGTTCACATCCTAATCCCTATTCATCGCCTGCTAAGGTTGTCTCTGAATCATCTGCAGTTGGCGATAATGCTGTTGAAAGCCAAACAAACTCGACCCCCGAGCTCTACCTAGAGGTAAAGTTGGTATTGTTGTTGTTGTGGTTGAAAATAAGGCTTTCTCCAATGATCTATTGGAGGTGTCACCTAAGGAGGCCTCTGGTTTGTCTCTTTCATATCCTTCTGCTCGTTCACCATTGTTCCCAAGGGAACAACCGTGCTGCCAATGATAGGAACAATAATAAGTGAAGTTAAAGAACTAGAGCCTGAAGGCATCACCTGAAAGATTCAAAATATTCTAAATTGGAGCTGGATGAATAGCTACAGAAACTGGAGTTGGGTTGGTCACAATAGGGTGTCCATTGCTACTACTGAGATTTGACAACGATTGGTTGACCTTCAGCATGGTGGCCAACTCTATTAGGAATTGTTGTAACGACCGAGGTAGAGTTGGCTCCTAAATGGTCTGCATCGACTACTGAGGAACAAGTGCTGAAAATGTAACTTGTTTTGAGCCTTACTGCATTGATTGAAGAACTTTTCAAAAATCCTGGGAATTCCATTAAAGAGCCTCATGATTCTATAGGAGAGTCTGTTGACAAGCTTGCTGCATGTCATTGGCTATCTGCTCCATGGTTTGCGTCAAACTATGGTTTACTAATGAGATTTCCTAGCTTAGGAGTTTGACGAGTACTAGGCTCACATTACCTTCTCCTTCACCTTTGCCTTAGCCAGAATGAGTAGGCTGGAAGTTGTTGTATGATTCTCTTGGTGAAGGTGGCGAAGACGGGTCTCCAATCGGTTCGCCTATTGTTGCTTTTCCAGTTTTCTTTGTCATGACTACAAGTAATTGACACTTCAAGTCCCACTAGGTCTGCCAAAAATCTATTGGATTTTTCTACGCTAGACAAAAGATCTTCAACTCTGGCTGCTTCTGATACTCACGGCCCACCAGGTATGCCAAACATATATTGGTTATCTTCTGCTCTAGACAAGAGATCTCACAATTCTACCCATTGGGAACAATAATTTTACGGATATGGATGGTGGATTTACAGTTTTGTCGAGGCTTGCTGTCAGCCCAAAGGATTTGATAGGATTGTTGTAGGGTTCTACACCGAATCTGACCTCTACACCAAACAGACTGTGCGTCGTTAGAGAACACAAGGCTGCTGGCTCGAGGTTTGCCTTTCGGGAAAAGGACTTAAAATTCCTGGAGTATCAATCTGGAAAAAAGCACGAGGACAGAAGACTATCATCGAAATGAACAGAACTTTTATTGGAATGAAATAAAAACAACGCATCGTTGGAATGCATCAGGATCTTCATTGAAAAGGGATACATCTTGGGATGTAGGTGTGCTTTACAAACTTAAACTAAAAGATAGCGGTGGAGGCTCGAAAGATAAATCTAAGTATTAGTTGGGTCGAAGCTATGGTAAATAAAAAGATAAATGGCCGGAGCCATGCCTAAGAAAGCAATAAAGGATTGAAGACGGTAGGTCTATGTTTGATGCATGGTGCTTTGTTGTTTCTTCTTCTTCTTTTGTAGTGCCAAGTGATGGACACTTCTTTTGTTCTTCTTCAAGTATTTGTCGTGGGACATTATGAGAATTGTGGTAAAGCCACTTTCTTGCTACTTGCTGGAGTGACTAGGTTATTGGGCTTCATAATCGCAACTTTCTTCGAAAAATGGGGATGATAGCAACATCTCTCTAGTCGTGCTTCTTTTCTAAGGAGGAAATGGACTCTCTTAGAAGTCATGGTAATCTCTACTTCGCAAGTCTTCAGGCCTCATGGTCGAAAATATGGGAACATGGCTGATGGCGATTATTTCATTACTGCTTCTACATGAAAAATCGTGTAAAAGTGTGAACTTCTAAGTTGTGCAAGACGAACATGGTTTGAGCTTCATGGAGTCGTGCTTCAGCTGGAAACGAATTTGAGAGAAAACTAGGACGTTTAGCTAATAGATTTCCGTTTCTCTAAGGCTCTCTTTAATATAATCCTTCTAAAATCTCGATAGTTATCCAATAGACCACGTTTGAAAAGAATTTATCCATGAAGACCAAGACTCCCTGAATTATAGCCTTTTAGATAGTAAATCTTGGACAGTCTTGATTTCTGGGAACTAATCCCTCGATTTCAGGCCAACAACCAATCAAAATTCTGCAAAATGAACATCAGTTAGTAAAACATTCTTCTTGCCTCCACCACGTGTCACCAGGAGATTGACCTTTTTTATGCATTATGAGTCCCGCCTGGCCACGTGTCAGTTGACTTGTAAGATTTGGATTTGGTACAAAGAAAAAGTTAATGAAAACTAAATATCGTCTGGTAATGATACTCATACATAGGATTAGTGTACATAAGGGGTAAGGGGCCATAATAACATGGCATGCTGACTATGTAGTTGAGTGGGTAGCTGACTGGGTATTTTCAATTTTCAAATTTCAAAACAAAATCTAGTCTTCTCTCTCCACTATTCTCTTGAGAATCAAACCTCTTTTTTTTTCTCTCTCTCTCTCCAGAGACATTTCCTCTCCCTCTCTCACGACCAATAATGGATCTCCAACGTCCGACGACCAATATGACCGCCACTAGCACCAAAAGAAGCGTTCGGCCACCTGTAGCAAAGTTCAGCTATCACTTGTCCTCAATCGTCACTGGTTTTGTCGAAAATCTATCTTGAAGCTGCGGATACTCAATGGACAAAAAACACTAATCCAGTTGATTCTGGTGTCGGTTTGTCAACCCGAAACCACCAAAGGACTTCCCTAGGTGATGAGCACCTAGCCCAACCCTTCATCAACCGAAACGGCCATCTAAAATGGAGACCCACGACGAAGGTATGCTCCAATGCGTTATTACACTGTCCCAAATTAATTACACTATCAAGGAAAAATGTAATTATCAAGATGGGGTGTTGAGTTCAAGTTTCTTTGGTGACAGTGAAGTCTAATTTCATGATATAGTATATTATTAGGTATCATTATTTGAATTTGTTATGTCATTGTTATGTATCATGTAGAGTGGTGAAATAATGATAATCCTTTATCAAGTTTCTTTGGTAACAGTAGAGTGTAGGGACAATGTAATTAATCATGGTGCCTTATTACACTGTGAAAATGAAATAAAATACAGGGTTTCTTTGGTAACAGCAGAGTGTTAGCATAAATACACTACCTATTGCACAATGCAATACTCATCTGAGATAAATGCACTGCCAAATGCACAATGTAATAAGCAACTGAGAATTACACTGGGCTAGATGCACTGCCAATTGCACAGCGTAATAACCCACTGGGAGAAGATACACCAACAACAATCAAACCACCAGCAGCTCTATGTCATCACGGCTTGTAATCGCCAAAAACCACCATTACTTAATCTCGTCGGTTGTTGCAACATTGAGATAAAATCTTAGAGAAGAGAGAAGCAAAAGAGAGATGAAATCTTAGAGGAGAGAGAAGCAGAAAGAATGAGAGAGAATGATGCTGAGAGAAGAAAGAGAGAGAGAATAAAAAGCTGCAAAAAAATAGTGAAAAATTGCTTCAAGAGAGAGAAGCGGGAAGATGAATGTGAGACATAGGGTTTTTGAAAAGTAATCTATGTGGCATGCTTAGTTGGCATGCCACATAGATTATGGACATTATTATGAAGCTCAAAAATTATGGAACTATATCATTTTTCAATACATATTTTTGAGCTCCATAATGTCTTGGAATCACACTATACCCTCCAGGACTAACATTTTGGCCTTGTAGTTATTCTCGTTTGGAATATGTCACGATATGCTATCTCTGTATATAGAAGGCTGCAACGTAATTATCCATCATTTCTTTGGCATCCTTCTAGGCCACTCGGACGGTCATGCCTCAGTTATTCCTCTTCTCTTCTCTTAGCTGGGTACCGGTTGTGCTTCGACTAAGATCGGTTCCGAGGTAATCACCATCGCTTGCGACGCACTCGATTGCCCCATTTATTTAGGTATCTTATTCTACTTAATAAGGAAGATGAGAACATTCTTGCCTTTGCCAATCGGTTGAGGTGCCTCAAGCCGCAGCACTCCAATTCATACAAGTAGTAATGACTTGGGTCATTCTGCATCTCGTTAGGACTGGTTCCATTTTTCTTTCATTAGTTAACCCACCTTTTTCTACAATTGATTGTAGTAATTCTGGTACTTGGAATGGCTCTCTCATATTGAGAACCTCTAAGGCCCTCTTCAGAAGCTCCGCCTCAGCTTCTTCTACTATTAGCTTAGGGTCTTTCAAGATCTCAAGTTCTACTCCCCTAATGTAGCGGTGTCTTCCTCAATTTTTGACAATTCCTCGGTCATTCTTAGTAGCTTTTCCTCAGCATCTTCGGGGGTGAGAGTGTTGGACAAATGGTTCTACATGTTTGATTTTGATGATATTAAAACCATTTGTGTGCTATTTGAATTATGATAATTAAATTTAAATAAGTATAGCAAGTTGTGTCAAGATACATGGTACATATGATTACATGTGCTACATGAAGCTTATGTCTATTCTAAGTGAATTTGACACTTATATATATGCTTGAGTATGGTGTTGGAAATTCAATTTAGAAAAAAATAACTAGAATATGGACAATTAGGGTTCAAACTTTGTTTGATCATAACTTAACCAATTTAAGTCTAAATGACTTGAAAATTGAACCATACATCCATAATACTCTAATATATGATCTAGAATAAGAATCAAGTGAAATTAAGTGGATTACATTTAGTTGTGGTCATATTCTTCAATTCCACCAAAACTAGGTTTTCTGGTAAAATTCTAGTTTTATGCATGTGTTCCTTTGTGAAAGTGATGAAACAAATGAACTCTGATTGACATGAAGTTTTTTATTCATCTTAGTTTCATTATTATGAATATATTTGAATATTATGGTTTGAGAGAATATGTCATTTAAGTTGAGTTTGTTCAAGCCCTAGCTGTATAGTGCAAATTGTGCCCTACTTGACTTGGTTAGGCCACATAACTCATTCATTTGTGAACCAATTGACATGAAATTTGGTATGGTGCATTATATTTGACATGATATTTGATCTGAATGATTAATGACCAAGTTTTGACCATTGCACATAGGGATTGCCTAGTGAGCAGTAGGCATCACAATGTTTTATCAAATTTGAATATGTTGAACTATTTGCTTCATTATGTGATCAAACCTTATCCAAATGACTTGAAACTTTTTATGAACATCAAATTATGTCTAAAATAATTTATCGTATAAGTTTCATGATTTATTGAATCTTAATTTTGTATGATTAACCTAAGTGCTCTTATATGAAGCTCTTTGAGCTTACATACAGTTAGGGAGTTCGACCTCCTATTTCTTTATAGGTTGATCACTATTATCATCTTATATGATAAAGAATTCAGTTTGGATAGTGGATTGAATTTCAGCATTCAGTTATGAGCTTGGAGCTCTAGGATGCTAAGAAAATTTCTAGTTTCATCAACCTTCCACTAAGGTATTTTTATGATGATTGGAACCAGCCTTAGGTTTATATGTTCTGGAGTTTATGAGCTGAAAACTTCTTCTTAGCCCACTTAGGAGTCCTCGAAGGAGACGTGGCAACAACCGTAGAAGGCTTGGACGGAGAGGGTTTAGGTCCATCCATGTGTTTGGAAGCAACATGCTTGAAATCTTATCCGGATTCTGATTTGCATCTACAATCGTATGATTTTGGTTGAGGCTTTTTCGACTGTAGCGGAGTAGCTAAATATGACCAAATTGTTATGTTTGAAACGTAAGAGACTGAGTTGTAACACAGCCTATCTGTTAGTGACTAAATATATCATTTACTTAAATATATTTTTTAAATACATGTCGTCAGAAATATTTTTCAATCCTTAATAATATTATTTGTGGGGCTTGTTAGAGCATCCATATCAGATTATCTAAATATAGTTCTTTCTGTAAAATAGGGAACCAATATAAAGAACTAGTCAAAAAATACCTCTACATCAGATTACCGAAACTTTCCCTATTTTAAAGACTTGCTACGGTGGTTGCCTACATCTAGGTAACCACTGTAGCATTACTTAAGAATAAAATATTAATTTCTCTCTCTTCTATGTCATCATCTCTCATCTCTCCTCATCCTCTCTCTCATACAAAAGGTCCACAACGAGATTCCCAAATGGAGACGTCGACGAGGGTGGACTACGACCAGCATAACAAACACGCCGACGGGAAGGTCCTAGGATGACATCAATCCACTCTGATCACAAAGATGATTCAGATAACCACAACCAATGAAGAAGAAAATCCGTGACAAAATCTCTCACAATGGCCAATACCAGAGCCATGACGATTAAAGAAGGTTAAGTACAAAAGGTTAAAGAAATCCAAACTTCGACAAGTAAAGAAACCTAGAGCTGATACTGGAGCCCTAACGATTCGGATCTAATAGAAATCCTCACTGGATTAGACATATATCTCAATCAAGCTCGAGAGAGGGAGTTTGTTGGCGCCAAGATGCTCTGGAGTAGTAGACCCAGAGGCAATGTCGTTGATTGCGTTGGGAAGGATGAATGCAAGAGGAGAGCCAAAAGCACTGCCATGATTGACATTTTTTTTATACTCCCTCCGTCCCAATTTGATTGTCATCCTTTGAAAATCGAACTTTTTAAGGGAACATCATTTAATGCAATTCAACTACACAAAATAACCATGTTATTCCAAATTTGTCCTTATTTATGGTGTTACTTTTTTTCTCTTGGAACTAGGATAATTAATGAAATACAACAATAAAATTGTTAACTAATGAAAAAAGGTGACACTAGTTTTGGAACATCCCAAAATAGAAAGAATGACTAAGAAAAGTGGACGGAGGGAGTAATTATTTTAGATATTTTTAATAAAGTTAATTTATATTAATAGTATAACAAATAGAAAGTAAAGAAATATTATTTTAAATAAAATAGAGAATATGATAGGTAATCTGATGTATTGCTGGTTCGATAGAGAATCTGTAAAATAGGGAACATTGACATTTTATCAGAATTTTAGAGAATATGTTAAGAGAAAGTTATGTAGATACTCTTAGTTACTTTTTTTTTTCTTGAAAAGGTCATACATATGATTGTATTGATTCACCCAATAACCTAGGTAATGGAGACCCGTAGGTAGGTGGGTCACCATAAAGATGGACTAAATAAAAAAATAGAACAACCCAAACACTGAAAACAACCATCGCCGAACACTCTGAATGACACCGGACATCGCCGAACTCCATCAGATAACAAAAATTAAAAGAAAAACAACACACAAATTACACCTTGGATCTACATCAAGGATCTTAGTTTCTCATTGAACAAGAGATGTCGATTTTCCATCAGATCTGAAAAATCTCATCACCATAAATTAAATATATGTCATCGAAGCACACCAAAAACACCGATGATCGAATTCGTGACGGATGGAGGAGATTTAGAGCCGGAGAAGAGAAACCCTATAAAATCTTTATTCAACACAAAATATAAAAAATAACATATCTAGATTAAGAAAGGACATATCTATCCCATGAAAGGAGGAGAAAAAAGTGAAGAGCAGGGGAAGAGGTTTGATCTCTCCTCCTCTATTGTTTTTGGAGATGAGATTTGAGAGGGTTTTTGTTTTTGAGAGAAAAAGGGAAAGAAATGAGAGAAAATCTTTTGTTAGTTACTTGTTTGAAAAAGTGAAATTCATGTGAATTTTTTTGAGCATGAACATTATTTGTACCCCTTTTTTTACTAAGTACACCCCATTAACTTTTTAAAAACATACTAAAGTAAGGTATATTTAATAAAAAATGATGTACAAATAATGTTCATCTTTTTTTAATGAATTGTCACGAGTAAAAGAGGATGTGTGGCAATTTAGAAACTAAATTCAATAAATGTGGCCAATTATTCCTTAGTCATTAACATGGTGATTATAGATGGAGAGGGTGAGCTACACAGTACCAATCACGGGAATGGTTGACCAAAAGCCGCGTGGGGAAGTAACAAACAATAAAGGGTGGCTGATGTTGGCATATTGACTCATCCATGCCATATAGATTGAATGGTTCTCTTGCTTGTTTGTCATTAAAAAAAGAAAAATAATAATGAGTGATATTAGATATAAATGAAAAATGTATATTTAAAATTTGAAAAAGACATGTATTTATCACACATGACATATTATGATTTATTGTAATCAATTCTTAATAATTATCCGTCTTTAGAACACTCGTTATTATACCCTTAAGGAAAAAAAAAAAACCAAAATGTTAGTTCGTATTTTTGTGAAATACTATGCTCTAATAAAGTTAGTTTATTCCTTTTACACGTGTGCAAGAGCCACGGATACGTGTGGATTCATTTTTGTGTTTGCGAAACAACAACGGTTAACGCACCTGACAAAAACTAGACAGAACAAGTCCTCCACGGCTCGCACTGTGAACTCTCTGACAGCACCTTTGAAAAGGAACAAAACGGTTTCAGTTTCTCTGGCTTCTTTCATGTGCCTTTCCCCCTTCTGACTCAGTGAGCAGCTTATGAGTTGAAGGCTTCCTCTACTTTGTATTAGCTTTCTCCAGCGATTCCAATGGAGTCCCTGATTTTGGGGTCCTTTCACAATCCCTCTTTAATCCTCACCGGTATGAGAATTGGGTTTTCATTGTTTTTTATTTTTAATTTAATTTCTTCTTGTAATGTGTATATCGGGATAGCTTTTTTTGTTGTACTTGGTGAATGTATATGTTGAGAATTTCTGATTATTGGAGATGCTGTTAGGTGGGAATTATCGGAGGAGCAAGACTGTCAAGTCAGGTACTTTCCCAAGTATGTAAATCACTCTGTGTTTTTACTCATTTTTCTAAATCATCCACGCCATAAACGCATCGGATGTAATATAAGTGGCTGAAAAAGACATATGAGTGGCCGGCAATTACTGTAATTCATGATTGGTTGGTAGGAAAACTAAGGGAAGAGGGGAAAAATCAAAGTGAAATGTCTTCTTTAAGTACTTATTATTTTTCTAGCATGCATGAAGACACATTGTCCTATTTCCTTAATTGTTTTTCTGTGTTTCCTCCCTATTTAACCAAACAGGGTGTTTAAGGTTTCCCGCTTTGGATGTACGAATGAATGGCATTGTATGTTGTTATTCAATTGAACTTCTGTTATCTGTAGGATGCATTGAGAAGATAAATATATATTATATAGCAATTTTTGAAAATTGGTCCTACTCGGCAGCATTGAAGTTAAGGTGTAAAATTTTTTGTTTGTCATGCATATTTGTTACATATGCAATAGGGTAATTTGTCTTTCCTTTTGTCTTCATAAACATTCAATTCTTCTCTCATCTTAAATTTAGTTATTTTCCCGTGTTGATGGGGTGCCTTCAACTTAACCCAGATGATTTGCTGCTCTCTCTTTCGCGGGTCAAATACTTTTGCTTCTTGCTCTTGATATCAGTTTGGTTCTACATCCAACTTGAGTGATAATTATCCAGTATTCTTGCCATTTATGGTTAATATTTGGATAAATTATTGAAGAAACTATGTAGAATTACTTAATTTTCAGCTATTGAAATTGTTACTTTTTCATCTGCTAATGTAGTTTCTGATGTTTCTGAACTTATTCAAAGTTAGGATCTTCATGTTATAATATTAAATATTTTTACTTATAATTCTTCTTTTTTGGTTCTTGTTCATTTTGTTTTGATCCTTCAGGTTTAATTTAATAGCATTTTCTGTCCAGTACATATTCTCCTTCCCATCCATTGATTATAGTTTTTTTTATTATGTCAAATTTCATATGTCAGGTTGCAGCTCTTTGGACATCCTGGAAAGATGCTACAGTTCGAAGTTTCAGTGCCACCATGTAAAGCATCATTTCAGAAGTCCTGAGAAAAGATTTCAGGGAAAAAGAACATTTTCCGTGAATGCCTCCTCCGGGCGCTCTCTTGAGTCAGAATCAGGCGCTTTCGATCCCAATAGTACCTGGAAATCGGTTAAAAATGCATTAGGTGCTTTTTACCGGTTTTCACGGCCTCACACCATTATAGGCACAGTTAAGTTCAATTAAGTTCAAGTTTAGGGTTGTGGATTCTGCTGAAATTAATTTAAAAAATAGCTGACTACCAGCTTCCTAGGGACATTTAAGTTCAAATGGGATTAGTATACTTTGTCATTTCTGTTTTTTTCCTTTCATAGAAAAGAAGCTCATATTCTTTTTGTTCCACGGCAGGCATTGAGTATAGTATCAGTTTCCCTTCTTGCAGTTGAAAAGATATCAGATCTTTCTCCAATATTTTTCACAGGGGTATTGGAGGTGATGCTCTTGATTTCTTTATCAATTTAAAAGCATCATTGGTACCTTTGTTAACTCTTTCAAATTTGCCAATTTGTCTTTCAGGCCGTGGCTGCTGCCCTCATGATGAATATTTATATTGTTGGTCTAAATCAGTTGTACGATGTTGACATAGACAAGGTAGATTTATGCATGGATCTTATGAATAAGTTCGAAAAAATGCAGAATGGAAACACAATTGTCTTCTGAAAATAGCTGAGGACATACTAAATGCACACAGCCCCCCTGTTGTAACCACTGAAAGCCCAGAATAAATAACTAATCATTCTAGCTGCTTCAGCACTTCACTGTTCTTGTTCTCTCTCACCTGTTTGTATGGGATTAAAAGGGAACATCTCATTTTTACGCACTTGAATATTATTATCCGAAAGAAATGAAAATATATGTGGATTTCTAATTATTCAAAAGTATTTCTTGTTTCGTTACAGGTTAACAAGCCTTATCTTCCGTTGGCATCTGGAGAATTTTCTATTGCGACTGGTTCTATGCTTGTTATATCCTTTTCCATTTTGGTAATTATATGGAGAACAATTCTTCTATATGCTTGAGATCAAAGTATGCACTTGAATTAAAGTTTAGATGATGCAAGGTTTAGAGCACCCGTTATTAATACCCTTAAATGATTATACGTTTATGATGATGATCAAAGAGAAAGATGCTTTGCTGGTTCAAATTTACTTTGATTTGGACAATCTGGGAATTACCTGATCCTATCAGGAAATAGCTTTTTCTTTCCTCAATAAAGTAAACCATTGTTCTTTTCCTTCTTTCTGGGATGTCTACTTTTTGTTGTCTATTTCTTTAAATCCTGTTATCTTTAATTGCAGTCTTAAAATGTTTTGAGCTAAAACCTTAAGAAATTCCCCCTCCCTACCCGCTAAATGACCAGGAACAGTTCAGCAGTAATTTCTACTTTGAAGTGGAGAGGAAGTGACTTATATGGCTTTCATGTGTGTTTGTTGATGTATATATGTGTAACACATTCTTACTTTCTTTCTTGACAGAGCTTTTTGCTTGGGTGGTTTGTTGGATCATGGCCATTAATCGTGGCCCTATCTATAAGTTTCTTTCTTGGAACAGCATATTCAGTCAATGTGAGTTGGTTCTAACAATTTTTTTTACAAGAGGATATTCAATCATTCTTTTGTGCTGGTCAAAAAAAAAAAAAAAAAAAAAAAACAAAGAAGAAAGAAAATCATATTGGTTTTTGTATCCCTTATTTGGTTACATTACAGATACACTACTTTATAATGTTATATATGAATATGTGTGTGCATTTATCTGTTGCTGCATGCTTGATTTTGCATTTGTGTTGTGCAACCTCTGAAAATGTTTTAGTCACAACTCATAGGGCTTTGGTTTTCTGGGCATGTATCTGGGCCCATTGGACCACGGGTGTGCAAGACATTCCCGATTGACAATCTCCCCAACACCGTGTTTTACATGCGAGTTTCTGGAGATTAGCCTTGTTGGTTCGCAGTAAGAACTTTTACCAGTTAGAATGCATTCATACACTTGAATAAGGATTTATCTCTGGAGTTGATTGCTTGGATTAGGCTGTGCAAAGATGGGGCTGAGGGGAAGACTACTTGACATTCCTATGATTACATGCTGGCTAGTTTGGGTTAAGAGAAGCAGTGGATTCTTTTAGGAGGAGGAGACTAGTTAATCAGTTTATAGATAATTGGCTATCTACGGCTAAGTTTTGGTTATCTAGACAATCCAATAAGTTGTTTTAAGTATTTAACCCTAATATAACATAACTAGTGGTGTCCTTTTTGGTTGTTTCCTTCTTTGGGTTTTCTCTTTGTACTCCTTATCTCTAGGTTGCAATATCTTGTGCCCCTTAATAAATTTCTTCTTGTGATCTCATCAAGAAAAGTATGTCTTCCTCATTTACTTGGCAAAAGGCCCTGACATTTCTTTTATTTTGTACAGCTTGTTTTCTTGGGTGCCATTAGAATATTAGTGGGTTTAATGTATGGTCCAACCTTTAGATCATGCCGACTTGTATGATTTCTGAAGGATAAAAGGCGAATTTATTTATCCCGACTTATTTGTGAAAATTTTATCTTATTTCAGTTGCCATTATTGAGATGGAAAAGATTCGCATTAATTGCAGCGATGTGCATCTTAGCCGTTCGGGCGGTGATTGTTCAACTTGCCTTTTATCTGCACATGCAGGTTTCGTCTTGCCCTTTCATATGAAGCTGGAAATTTTCTTGTGTTCTTTTGTCTTTTTTCTTTTTCTTGGTTAATGAGATACACAGCATGAAATACTTTCTTCACATAGATTAGGTTGCCTATGTTTTAACATAGACAAAAGTGTTGAAATATGAAACAGCAGCCCCAAAACATATTTAAATGTGTTGAGTGTCATCATATCAGTTCCTGCAACAGTTTCTGGCGTGGAACCATCAATTGTGTGAGGGGATGCCTTTCTCCTATTTCACTAGTGTAATCTCAATAATTTTTCGGCTTAGCAATAAACAAACGAGCAAGGGCTGGCAGGGGCGTACCAAAATAGAGACGCGTTGTATCGAACCCCAAGTGTAGTGATAAATGTGCAAGGGCATGCTAGGGCGTCCCCGCAAACGACGCGCTACGTTGGCACCCAGATGGGTGAGACATAGGCAAGGGTTCCTGTTATGGACGGTTGAGGGTGAAGAAGCTAGTCCATGATTATAGGATTATAATAGACACTTGGAACATAGGGTCACTTGTAGGTAAATTAACCGAACTAGTTGACAGCATGATTAAATGTAGATTTAACATAATGTGTCTACAGAAAACTAAATAGGTGGGTGAAAACTCTAGAGATTGAAAATACAGTGTTAGAGATGTGTATTTTGTATATTTTAGTCTAGAAGGGTAGTATGGTGTTCTCATCATTCTCTTGTCTATATACTCGTGGAATACTCATTTGTTATACAATACAAGATATACGATTTCATCTTTACATGGTATCGAGCTAGTTTTTTTTTTCTGCAAAATTTTTTTTCGTGTGGTGCGGCACTCTTCTTCTCCGGCGAGCTCTCTGCCGTGTGCCACTGTACTCTCCTTCTTCGACGAGCTCCCTGCCGTGCGCCACTGCTCTCAGCTCCCTCGGCCCAGCTCTCTGCCCTAGTTCCACTGCTCCCAGTTCTCTTGGCACAGCTCATTGCCGTGCACCACTGAACTCTCCTTTCTCTGGCGAGCTCCCTGCCGTGCGTCTTTGCTCTTAGTTCCGCTGTTCTCTGCCCAGTCCAGGTGCTCTCTGCCAGCTCAGTTCTCCCGGCCCAGCTCTCTGCCCTCTGCCACTGCCACGCGCGTCTTCGACCAGCTACTCACATTGTGCTGCCACCACCAGCACTGATCTTGGTGCACCATAGTAACTCTTTGCCTCCTCAGGTGGTATTAGATCTCCTTTGTGACCGGTTTATTGTATCTACTTGTGAGATTTGAGACTATGACCACTTTGGGCAGTGATTTTCCTCCCTTGCCGGGGACTGGTTCCTCCGCCACTCAGCCTTTGTCAACTGCTTCTGTTCCTACGACACTTTCATCCTCATCGACAGTTGTTGGTTTGCTCACCTCTAACCTTCCTCGGGATTTCCTTCCCACTTCGACTGATTTCCGGTTCACTTCTGTCGGTGACTGGCCTACCTGGAGTGCCGCAGTTCGTAATGCCTTGTTTGGCCGTGGGCTCTTATCTTATCTCACGGATGGTCCACCCGATGATTGTTCTGATGATGTTTTAGCTGCTTGGAGTCTTCGGACTAACCGAGTCTCCAGTTATCTGATTGAGTCTCTCGACCTGGCTCTCCGCCCCGATCTGGTTACTCGATCTGCCCATGTTGTTTGGCGGTCTCTTACTGCTCGTTTTGTTGAGCGCAGTGGAGCTCGTCAGTATTCTCTTCTTACTCAAGCTGCTGCTGCTTGTCAGGATGATCGGTCTATCTAGCAGTTCTATCAGCACATGCGTGGTTTTTGGCGTGAGTTGGAGGTCTTTCTCCCTGTTGGCAATCATATTGCTACTGATGTGGTTTTTTGGGATATGCGTCACATGTATGAGTTTCCGATGGCTCTGCGCCACGAGTTTGGTCATTTGGTTGGTCAGCTTATACATCGTGACCCTCCCAGTCTCGAGACTACAGTCGGTGAGTTAGTTGTAAAGGAGACTCGTCTTCGCCTCCTAGGTGGTATTAGGCCACCTCCAGCACCCTCTAGCTTCCCTGGTGTTCTTGCTGCGGCCCCCTCTGGTATTTCCACAGCTCCTTCACCTTCATCTGGTCGTCCTACTTGCACTAATTGCATGCGGCCAAGTCATATTGTGGATGACTGTTCGAAGCTCCACCCCGAGCGTCGTGTTGGACCTCGTGGTCGTGGGCGTGGCCGTCGTGCCTCCACTACCATTTCTGCGGCTGTTACTCGTGCACTTTCTTCTCCTGCTCCTGCTATGCCTCCTATTGATTTTCAGCAGTTCCAGCAATATCAACAGCATCTTGAGCAAATGACTGCTCCCTCTAGCATTGGTAGCACTCTTGCACCCTTTGCTTTCTCAGCCACTGGTATGTCTAGTACTTGGATTTTCGACTCTGGGGCTCTCATCATATGACATCTGATGCTTCACTGTTGACTGATTGTAGTCCCGCACCTTACACTGTTGATGGTTCTCCATTGAGAGTCTGTCAGGCTGGCTCTATTACCACCACCTCAGCTTGTCGTGTGCAGGATCCGTTTACTAGCCGGGTGATTGGCAGTGGTCGTAGAGTGGGTGGTCTGTATCATCTCCAGTCTCTCCACCTTCCCTCATCACGTCCCAGTTTTTGCGGTCTTGCCTCTCCTACTCCCGATATCTGGCATAGACGATTAGGTCATATTTCTGAGTCGCGACTGAAGAGTCTCTCCCTGTCTGGAGCTCTCGGTCGTAGTTCCTTTTCTGCTTTGAGTCCTTTTCTTGGTTGTAAGCTTGCTAAAGCTACGACACTTCCCTTTTCCCCCAGTGTATCCCAAACTTCTAGTGCTTTTGATCTATTACATTTCGATATTTGGGGCCCTGCACCTCTCCCTTCTATTTGTGGTTATCGTTATTATGTTTCCTTTATTGATGACTTTACTCGCTATACTTGGGTATATCTCTTATAGCATCGCTATGAGATTTTTGCTGCGTATGAACGCTTTACCACTATGATTTTCACTCAGTTCGGTCATCGCATCAAGACGATTCGCTCTGATTGTGCTCTTGAGTACTTGTCTTCTAGTATGTGTGCGTTGCTCTCCTCTCACGGTACCATTTTTCAGCACTCATGTCCTCATACACCTGAGCAGAATGGTGTTGCTAACAGGAAGCATCGACACATTCTAGAGACTACTCGGGGGCTTCTCCTTTCGGCTTCTGTGCCTCGTTCTTACTGGGCTAAGGCTGTTCTTACTTCAGCCAATCTCATCAACATTACTCCCTCTTCAGTTCTCCCTGGTCGTATCTCTCCTCATGAGCGGCTCTTCAGGTCCCCACCTGACTACTCTCGTCTTCGTACATTTGGCTGCACTTGTTTTTTCCTATTACCTCCTCCTGAGCATTCCAAATTGTCCTCTGTTTCTGTCAAATGTGTTCTCATCGGTATCAGTTTTGAACACAAGGGTTATTGTTGCTACGATCCCTTGACTCGGCGGGCGCGTCCGTATCTCTCGTTATGTCTCCATTCTTGAGGATGTTCCTTATTTCTCCTTGACATCTCAGGATCTTATCTTTCTTAAGCTTCCGCCCTTACCCACTCCCGACATTTCTACTCCTTCTCCTCCTGTTTCCTCTACATCCATTCTAGATATTCCCATTTCTTCCACTCCCTCGGATTCTGCTCCTATTGAGCCTGATCCTCCATCTTCCTCGTCCTCTGTTGCACATGATCACATTCCCACTGTACCTGATCCTCCATCTCCATCGTCCTCCTCAACTGATATTGTTCCTCCTTCTCCTTCATCTGGTGTTACTCCTTATCCTCTTCACTACACCTGTGATCTTGACTATGTCCCATCTGCTAGTCTTGATACTACCTCATCCTTCTCGACCACCTGTACATCCTCTGCTAGTACGGATTCTCCTGCACCTTGCTATCCTCAGTGCGAGCGAAGTCCTGTGGAGAGGTATGGTTCTAGTTCTGTTTCCACTTATGCTCCACAGGTTACTGCTTTTCTTACTGCTCTTCATTCGGAGTATGAGCCTAGTACATACAGTGAGGTATCTCAGTCAGTTCAGTGGCAGCAGGCTATTGCAGAGGAGTTTGAGGCTTTTCGGGAGACTCGGACGTGGGATGTGGTTCCTCTTCCTGCTGGTGTTAGGCCTATCGGCTGCAAATGGATTTACCGGGTCAAACGTCGACCTGATGGGTCCATTGAGCGCAATAAGGCTCGTCTTGTAGCTAGAGGTTTTTCTCAGGTGCATGGTACTGATTATGATGAGACCTTTGTTTCAGTTGCTTAGATGACTATAGTTCGCACTTTATTGGCAGTTGTGGCAGTTAGTCAGTGGCCTCTTCTTTAGATGGATGTGAAGAATGCATTTCTCAATGGTGATCCTTCAGAGATTGTTTACATGCAACCCCCTCCCGAACTTCGGACTCCTCCTCAGCATGTTTGTCGCATTCGTCGGGCTATCTATGGTCTCAAACAAGCCCCTCGGGCTTGGTTTGAGCGGTTTCGTCAGGTGGTGACTCAGGCTGGCTTTACTGAGAGTTCTCACGATCACTCTCTATTTGTTCGGTCATCCCCTCAAGGGCGGGAGATTCTGCTGTTGTATGTGGATGATATGATCATTACAGGTGATGATACCGCCGCCATTCAGAATCTTCAGTGACACCTTCAGTCTCAGTTCCGGATGAAAGATCTTGGATCTCTCAGGTATTTTCTTGGTATTGAGATTACTCGTTCTGCTCATGGCATTCTGTTGTCCCAGCAGAAGTATCTCTCCGACATCCTCAGTCGGGCTGCTCTCTCAGATACTCGCAGTGTTGACACTTCTCTTGAGCTTAATGTGAAGCTCCGTTCGATTGATGTCAGCCTCTTCCTGATCCGACTCGTTACAGGCAGATAGTTGGTCAGCTTGTGTACCTATGCATCACTCGTCCGGATATTGCTCATGCTGTGAGTATTGTGAGTCAGTTTATGTCTGCTCCCAACTTAGTTCACTATGGTGCTCTCCTCCGGATTCTTAGGTATCTCAGTGGGACTATGACTCGGTCCTTGTTCTTATCATCATCCTCACCCCTCACTCTTCAGGCATACTCAGATGCTGATTGGGCAGGTGATCCTACTTCTCGTCGCTCTATTACAGGCTACTGTGTGTTTCTTGGTAATTCTCTCATATCTTGGCGCAGCAAGAAACAGAATGTAGTCTCTCTTTCTTCTTTCTAGCACTGAGGCGGAATATCGTGCTATGGCCACTACAGCTAAGGAGATTGTTCATCTCCGTCATCTGCTTAGTCACTTGGGTGTCCATATTTCTGGACCAACACCGATGCATTGTGACAACAGGAGTGCTATCCATATTGCCAGCAATCTTATTTTTCACGAGAGGACGAAACACATTGAGATTGATTGTCACTTTGTTCGTGAGCAGTTTTTATCGGACGTTCTCTCCTTGCCTTTCACTTATTCTGCTGCACAGTTGGCAGATTTCTTCACGAAGTCTCACACTGTTTCTCGTCATCAACTTCTCATTGGCAAACTCTCGATGTTTGACCCACCTTGAGTTTGCGCGGGGAGGGGGGGTGTTAGAGATGTGTATTTTGTATATTTTAGTCTAGAAGGGTAGTATGGTCTTCTCATCATTCTCATGTCTATATACTCATGTAATACTCATTTGTTATACAATACAAGATATACGATTTCATCTTTACATACAGGTTATAAATTATTGAAAAATCTAGAACCTGCAAACACGAATTATAAATTATAGTACACTGGAAGGTTAGAAATAGAAATTGGGTAGGTTATGGTATTAGATAGCGAACTAAAAGTAGATGTTCTAGATATCACAAGAAAAGGCGATATGATCTTAAGGGCTAAATTAGTGCTAGAGAAGGAGGTAATTAATGTTGTAAGTGTTTACACCCTGCCAATAGGATTACAGGAAAATACAAACAAACAATTTTGGGAGGTTAAGATGGTATAAACATGTTCAATGTAGCGATAGTGGTACGGTGGTAAGGGGAATCGTGATAATTTCTATATGAGAGAGTAGGAAGCGAAGAGAGAGACCTAAAAAGACATGACTTGAAGTATTAAGGAAAAATATGGATTCAATATAAGTTAATTAAATTATGATTCTAAACTTTTGGGATAAGGGTTCGGAAGATGATGATGATGAATCTCAATAATTTTACTCATTCAATTGAGACCTTAAAACTCAATTAAATGAATACACGTAGTGGTCAACAGTGTTTGGCATGCTGCTATGTCAATCTGCTCAAGTATCAGCTTTGAAGCTTTTTATTTGTAGATATCTTAAATGTCTCAATATTTATACATGTCAATACTTTCAGATCCACGTCTTTAGAAGGCCACCTGTCTTTTCAAGGGCTCTTATCTTTGCAACTGCGTTCATGAGCTTCTTTTCTGTTGTCATAGCACTATTCAAGGTAAATATTTATTGTTGTTCTCTTTAATAATGGTGGAGATACAGAGGGAGAGGGATTATTAAACTTTGTTTTGCACATATTCTGCACTTCGTTTTTTGCATGATAATAAATAGAGCATGTTCTATCTTTACATCAACCTGAAATTTTAACAGGATATACCTGATATTGATGGAGATAAGATATTTGGCATTCAATCATTTACAGTACGCTTGGGTCAGAAGCGGGTAAGATTACATTTTTTACGCATCCCGTAATTCTTGTGCTAGCCTTTGGTTTTTAACATGCTCTAGTTGTGCTTCCTTACCGTGCACAGGTATTCTGGATCTGTATTTCACTACTTGAAATTGCTTATGGTGTTGCCATATTAGTTGGAGGTGCATCCCTGTTTGATTGGAGTAAATATATCACGGTAATGACTTCAATTTCCTTTACTCTACTATATACCTCATCAGGGAATGCATGCATAGATTGTCACTCTAGTGAGACTCCCCAGATTTGCCGCCCTAGAACTATGTTTCTGAGATGCTCTTAAGTCTCCTAACTTGGCATTGTTGATCTTATTAACACAAGTGTGCTCTACAACGGTTTCGGAAACTACTTTGTCCAATTAGATTATTGTAGCTCTGTAGGTCAGCAGTGGTGTTATGTATTGACCTTATTTGATTGAGAAATTTCTCAAAAATCTCAGTTGACATATATAATTTTTTTCAAAAACTCTGGTTTGATTATTTGAAATAAGAACTTTTTTAGTCTCCTTTTAAAGGTGAAAGTTTATATTTTAAGTTTTACTTGTTTATGTTCATTTCCATGAAGAATGATCACTTGTTATGATTTGTTCAATTGACTTCATTTAGGTATTGGGTCACTCTATCTTGGCTTTCGTACTATGGAACCGTGCCAAGTCTGTCGACCTGAAGAGCAAAGCTGAAATAACCTCATGCTATATGTTTATTTGGAAGGTAACCTTTTCGCTCTTGGCTTTATGTTCATATTCAGCATCAAAAAGCTTTAATAGTCGTTAGCATTCTCTGGAGCCATTTAGCTGCAGCTTTCATCATGCAAAGTCAATTTTCTTACTCTACCGAATGCAAACACCGTTTCTCGTAGGCTTACTTTTAGACAACAATTAGTGTTTTGTAGTTGCTGAAAAGTTTGGTTTTGTGAATTGGTTTTGCTTCCTAAAACCAACTTAAATTATTTCGATGGTTCGTTAAACTTTTGTTTCCATTAATGATGTGTTGTTTTTGCTTTTGCAGCTCTTCTATGCTGAGTACCTGCTAATACCATTTGTAAGGTGAACATGTAGAACAACTTCTTTGAGAACCTCCTAAATGTTGTTCTGATAAAATTGTCTTTCATTGTTTGAATGTGCTTAATCCCAGGGAAAAAGTGAATTCTCTATTTCCTTTTCATTTTGGTAAATACCAAAAACTAATCTGGCTTTAAAACCATGAGAAAAATGCTATTACCTTTTTTCATTACCGCATCAAATCGTTTATCGTTGGTGTGAATTTTTTTCTCACAATGTCATTTATTTATACCTGGTTAGAATCAAAACTACTTGTTTGTTTTGAGCTTAAAAAATTGGGTTGAGTGACACAGCCAAGTGTTGAAACGTGAAAGGTCTTAACAATGTTTGTCTAGTTTATTCCTCAATGTCTAAATGATTATTGATTATTGACTTATGTTATAGAAAAACCTAGCTTCGTGGCCCATTATGGCCCATAGAATAGAAGGTTTAACAGCTTAAGAAAAAAAGAATGGTGCATACTAATAATCCTTAAAAGGAAAAAAAAAAAAAAACAAGAAGCAGAACAAAATATGCTCCTTGTCGACATGGTGAGATAAGCATATTCTTTCATGTATCTATTAATTACATAATAAAAAAAAATATTAATTACATAATATTATATAGGGGCAATTTACAATAGGTCCACAATTAGAAAGACTTGTTCAAATAAGGACAATAAAAAATAATAATTATAAGGATATAGTTGATTAAATGATAAAGATGTCTCTTTTCTTTTTTTTTCAACAAAATTTCAAAATAATTTCTCTCCCAAAACACATGACGAAATTTAGAAAAAATTACATATTCTTAATCAATGTGGAAACTCTTTCAAACAAAATCAATGATCGATATATTCTAAGATTAAAAAAATATCGCATGTAAATTTAATTTCTGCAATGAATTTGTCAACACTATATGTAATTTATTTGCACTGCAATGAATTTATTTGCACTACATATTATTTATCTACATTACATGTTTAAATTTCACAAATCAAAGACACAAAATTAAGTCATTCCTAGATGGGGAAAAAAACACAACAAAATATGAAAACATTAACAAAAATTTATCTATAGCGCACACTTTGATCCTCGATTTTACCTATAAAATGTTCGAATCTCCATATATGTCTTAGATACAAAAATGTGGGTATTTGAGTTTTCTTTCGAACACCATAAAAATCGTTTCAATCAAAGCTCAAATAAGTGAGTTACGGCTGTTCGAATACACTAATGTCATAATACAACTCTGATTCGTAAACTTTGAACCTATATTTGACTCATAAAATGTTCGAATCTCCAAATTAATATTACACACAAATCTGTGGGTTTTGTAGTCTTATTTTGAAAAACACCAAGATCGTCTCAATCGAAACTCAAACAAGTGAGTTATGATTGTCCGAGCACACTGGTGTCAGAAATATAGCTCTGATTCGTAGACTTTGAGCCTAGATTTGACCCATACAATGTTCAAATCTCCAAATGAATATTGGACACAAATTTGTTGTCTTTGAGTCTTCTTTTGAACGCCATAAAAATCGTCTCAATCAAAGCTTAAACAAGTAAGTTATGACTGTCCGACCACACTGATTGCGAACACACTAATGTCAGAAACATAGCTTCGATGCACAAACTTTGAGTCTCGATTTGACATTTGAAATGTTCGAATCTAGAAAAATATATTAGAAATTATTATTTTGATATTTGAGTCTTCTTTCTATCGCCAAAACATCATCTCAATTAGAGTTCAAACGAGTGAGTTATGACTGTCCAAACACACTAACGGTAGAAAAATATTTGATTGTTGAAATTTAGAAGTAAAACAATAGTTGAGGGTAGTATCGTCAATAAAAAAAAAGTTTTAAATATTTTGTCCTTGATGGAGTAAATCTTATTCACTTATGGACCTTATGGGATGAAAAAAATTAGAGCGAACCTATTGAAATAAAAATTTGATTTGAGGGACATGTAACTAATTAATCCTCTACCCTTTTTCTATGTTGTATAGTGCCATTGTGTTAACAGTGAGATTTTGAGAGGTTTGTTGATTTGTTCTTTGTTAATTGTTGTACAGATTACAAAATATGTGTATTGTGTAGTTGTGTACACTGTCTCATTATTTAAACCTCTCAAAAAATGTGTATTGTGTTATTGTATTACAATGTAATCTATTAAATAAAAAGGTCGGGTGTACCCGTCACCTAACCCATCAACAAACCGACAGTGTCGGTTGGCAACCATTATCCAACTCACAAAGTCGGGTAAGGTAATGGTTTTGCATTTCAGTCAAGGTCGGTTGGTCCGGTCAGGTCGGTTAGATTATCTGTCAATAATCAATCGACCCGACCCATGGTAAACTATACTTAGAATAGAGTTTTTACCCTCTCTCCTACAGTCAAAATACTTATTTACGCTTGCAAAATCGATTCCCATTGGTTACAATTGATAATACCATACCAAAAACTTTCTTTCAAATATATTCTCAGATGTGAAAGGTCGCGACACCTATCCGGACAGCTCATAGGAGGTGTCTCCACAAAAATTCTTTAAACCCTCCAAAAGTTTGAAAAGACCGTGGCTATCATGTCTATGGCCAAAAGGTTTGGGTTGGACAATGGCTGAGATTCTCCAAAAGAATTCTTCCCTCCACTGGTCCGTCAAAGGTGCATGCCATTCATGATTCTCTAGAAAAGGTAGCTATTCTGTTTTGAATGAATTATTCTCCAAATTACTAACCTTAAGAGTATCTCTCTTGTATCTTTTGCAGATTGATTATGATTCCTTTCATTCTCAAGCACCTCCTCTTCCCAAGAAGGAGAAAAGTACCCCATCTGCCACTCCTCCACGGGCTATTGATGTCCAAGGCTTCTTGGCTAAGCTGGCTAGCTGGACTCCAATCTCAATTCTTCGAACTCTAGATGTTGGGGCTTCAAGTTCTGCTGGCCTTGAACCCCTTTTTGAAGAGAGAATAACTACAGTAAAGAAGCTCCTGAAGATTCTGAGCGCTACTAAGCCTCAGACCTCTCCTCACCATTCAATGTTAAACAATCTAAAGATTGCAATGAAGAGACTCTACAGGCTTTAGACTTGTCTGACTTTGTTCATGGAAGGCTCCTAACTTCCAAAAACGATCTTCCCATTCTCATCTCTAACTTCAGTAGCACCAGGACTCACCTTTCAAAATTAAATGCTGAAGAAGAGAAATGTGAGGAGTTTGATACTAAACTTCAAAGTCTGGGCAATGAGTTGTAGTCTTCTTCAGTTGCTGAGGAAGAGAAACGGAGGACCATTGAGGAGTTCAAACAAAGAATTATCACCCTCCAAGCTGAAGTAAGGCTGCATGAAAGGATTTTGGCTGGTATTTCTCAGAAGAATGCTTTGACCTTCAAATATTCTGAGGCTATGTATGCTCAAGTATCCAAGCTAGATGATCATACAGCTACGATCGCTAATGAAAAGTCCTTCATTGAGGTGAACACTGCAGCTGCCATCGCCAAATAGGACCATCTGAAGGACATTTGTGCTGAGTTGAATTTTTCTTCTGAAGAAGTTTCTCCTTCTACTGCTACCGTGTTGGCTGATGTGTCGCTTGCTGGTAATGAGGCTGCTAAGGATGCGTCTGGATGTCCTGCTTGATAAACCCCTGACATTGCTGAATTACTGAAATCTAATGTCTTATTCCCCCTGTTTTTGTTTTCCCTAGGTTTTCGCATAGGTTCACTTGAATTCTCCTGGTAACTTATTGGCTTTTATGTTTTTTTGTTTTGGGCTTTTTGGTGGTGTATTTTTGGATATTTGCCAACTTTTTCTGAATGGTTAATGGTAGCTTCTGTTGTTGTCCTTTTTGATGTCTTGTAGGCCTAAAGAGCTTTTGAAAGTGCCTTATGCCAAGTCCTCGGCCTATTCTCCATCATTCTCTTAATAATATTCTTCTACACTTTGTTAGTAGACTCTGTTTGGCCATTGCCTTGAGCATAATATGGTGTAGAATGTGAAATTTCAAAAATCATACTTCAAGGCAAAAGCTTGATTATGTGAATGATGCTCTCCTTGATGACCTTTATCATGTCCTACTGAGTTACAAATTTGAGTGGAAAGGCCTCCATCCATTTTGTGAAGTAATTTGTGGCTACTATGATGAAATGACGTCCTTCGTTTGAAGGTGGAAAGATTTTCCCAATGAGATCCATAGCCTATCCGTTGAATGGCCTTGGTTTCACAACTGTTTGCATGACAGTAGCTGGTTCATGTTGAATATGTCTGTGTATCTAAAAAAGGCTGGCATCCCTTGGAGTATTGAATGCAATCTACCAAGATAGAAGGCCAATAGTAGCCATACATTCTAATAAGCCACCTCATTTTTCTACCTTTTTTATGAGCTCTGCAAACTCCTTCATGTACTTCCGCCATGATCTTCATAGATTCCTCCTGACTCCGATATCTCAGGAGTAAATCATCTTCTAGGCTCTTCTTGTAAAGTTCTCCATCCATCAGCATGTAGTTGACTGCTATCCTTCTGGTCTTTTGGTATGCCTTCAAGTTTTTACACTTCAGGAACTAGATCACAGGATGTTTTCCATCTTACTCTGAAATCTCCACATAAAATGCATCCTGTGTATTGTGATGGTTTTGTCATAGGCTCTTTGAGGAATGTTGACTCATGTGGCCACCTGTGGAAGCTCGTTTGCTTCTGTATTGAATCTCCTTGCAACATGAGATACAATTGTATTATCAAAGTCTTTTAGAAGCTGCTTGGTTGCCATGTAATAAGGTGCAAGGTCTGAACTATAACATCTGTAAGTGCCTTCCAAGTGATTGATCACCAATTGGGAATCTCCAAAGACTTCAATATTTTACGTGCCTAGCTCTCTGATGACCTTCAGTCCAATGATGACTGCTTCATACTCTACCTGTTATTAGTACAATCAAAATCAAATTGAAAGGACATAAAAGTTTTCTGACCTTTAGGAGAAATTATAACAATATCACATCCTCACACAAAGTTTGTTCTGGATCCATCAAACAGGAGCGCCCATGGAGTATAGAATATTGGGCTTGTCCCTTTACTGCCTTTTGAGATACATATTGGAAAGGAAACTCTATTAGAGCGATAGACCAATTCCCAATTCTTCCCCTAATAATCGGTCTGGACAACAAATATTTGATGAGGTCAGTCATGCATAGGAGCAAAACTGTGACTGACAGCATGTAGTGTCTGAGCTTGGTAGCAGCAAAGAACAAACTTAAGCAAATCTTTTCAATAGGAGAGTATCTCTGTTCTATAGGAGATAGATGTTTGCTGAGCTACTCTTTGCCATTCTCGTTGTCTTGAGCTAGAAGACAACCAATATAATCGTCTATTGCTAAGATATAAAGCTTCAACGCCTTCTCAGGAGGAAGAGGAGTAAGGATAGGAGGTCTTGCTAGATAGTCCTTGATCTTTGGAAAGCTTGCTGATGTCTCTCCTCCCAGATGAATTCGTCTTCCTATTTCAATTTTAAAAGCTCAGAGAATACCTAGACTTTCCCAGCAAGATTGGAGATAAACCTTCTGAGGATGTTGATTTATCCTAGGAATCTTTGGAGTTCCTTCTTATTGCTAGGAAGTTGTGCTTTAAGAATGGCTCTGGCTTTCTTCTTATCAACCTCGATGCCTCTTTGATGAACCAAAAACCTTCGGAAGTTCCTTGCTGAAAGTCCAAAGGCGCACTTCAAGGGGTTCATCTTCAGCCCGTATTTTCATGTTCTAGCCAATCTCGCCTGAGATTTGCAAGGTGTTCCCTGTGAGAAGGAGACTTGACCACGACATCATCAATGTAGATTCCCATGAATTGGTCGAGCATGTCATGGGCTCTTTGATATGTAGCTCCTACATTCTTCAGGCCGAATGGCATCACAACCCATTCAAATGGCCCTAAAGCACCTAGACACCTGAACTCTATTTTTGGTGTGTCTTTTACCATAATGAAAATGTGGTTGTAGCTTGAATGTCCATCCATGAAGGATAGGACCTGGTCCTTTGCTGCTCAGTCCACCAACATGTCTTCCATAGGCATAGGATACTTGTCCTTTAGTGTAGCTGTAACGCTCCGACCCGAAATGCGTTACTTTTAGTCTCGTCTAAATCAAACCATAATTAATTTAATCATCACACCATCGAAAATTTCTACAGTACCACCCCATAATACGGAGGATGTCAACCTAGAGTAAACACGCAGCAATATCACAAATATATTCACAACCTAGGCAGGGCCTCTAGCCATCTAACAATTCATAACACAGTTAAATTCTCAAGTTTAAGCAGGGCCTCAGGCCACCTAACAATCACGCATAATTTCTCCACACACAATAACATGTATAATCAACAACCAACCCAATTAGCAATCCTACAAACATAAGAAATCGTCAGGACACAAAGTCCACAAACCCGGTTCGGGAGTCCCAATCACACGGAGCACCCTCCCAACCGTCCATCCCCCCATCGAGTAGAGATATCACACAATGTGTCTCAACTAAGAAAATAGGTACGACAAAATAGTAATAACATATCAAAGTTTAGAACCATCTAGTCCTATCACTCTCCAGGGGTCCATCCACGTCACGCACCCTCCTCCTGATCCGTGACCCTGGTATCGGAACTACACTCACCTGCGAGGAGGGAATAGGAAAAAGAAAAGGGTGAGCGAAAGGCCCAGTAGGGAATAATAAAGATTAAGTGAATAATATAAGGCTGAAATACTAAAGAAATGCACAATGCAACAATATGATAGCTAACATCATATACACCAAAACACAAGTAGATAACCACACCATACGAGATCCTAACTTGGCCCACCGGCATCCCCATACATATCAGGACCCTGAACAGCCCAACGACATCATCGCATGGTGTTTCGAACACATATGGAATCCTAACTCGGCCCATCGGTATTTCCGTACTTATAGGAACCCTGAACGGCCCAATGGCATTCTACATTTCACATCAATCACAACTAGGAGATATATGAGTACATACCCGACATCTACCATGCAACTACAATGCATGTCCAACATGGCTATGCAATAGGATATACATATAACCTACACATATATATATACACATGATGCATGTTCAAGAATAATTCATGCTCAATGGAAGATTGAACAAGTAGGGTATGCAATATAACTCAAATTATACCACGAAGAAATCACAAAGTGGGGTTGTTCTCCCTTAGGTGCAATTAAGGCAAGAACGAATTAATGAACAATGAGAAAGATAAACGTTCTTAATAGGAAGACATATTCAAAAACTAGTTATGTAAACCAATACTCAACCTTGAATTATCCGGCCTCAATCAACCTATTATTCGGTAAGCCCTTCCTCCAAATCAATATACAACAACTTCAATTTCATAAATCTAACACAAATTAACCCAATAAATCAAGGAAACATTACCTTCTCTTAGCCAAAACTTTCCAAGTTCTTGAATTTCACCTACTCAAGCTTGCTACTCCAATCAACAATAGAATCTAGCAATACAACCATAAACAAGTCTAAATGAACCTATTAAATCACTAATTTCATCTAATTTAAAGATTTTCCCCCAAATCTATCAAACCCATAAAACCCTAGAATCCCAAATCCCCCGATCTCTAAATACTAGCTTTTAGGTTTAAGAAAACTTACCAAGGTTGTAGAGACAAGTAGAAGGAAGGGATTTAAGCTTCCTTTAGGCCTCAAATGATGTAGGAACTCATGGATTTGAGTTTGGGTTCAAACCTTGAAAGATTGGAAGAAAGAGAGGAACTTAAGAATATATAACCTAGAGAGAGAAGTCATGAACCCAACTTGAAACAACTTGAAAGAGGATAATCTTACCTTGGTTGGTGATCTTAGATTGATGGGAGGGAGGAAATTTGAGAGAAAATGGGGTTTGGGGTCTGTTTTGGTAAGGTATTTTAAGAGAAATCGCAAAATAGGTGTTTTTAAAACAATTCATGGGTGTAGATTTTAGGGAGGTGTCCGGACACCTCTATAGCCGTCCAGACACCTATGCATGAAACACTCTGTTTCAGCTTCTTCTATGGCTATCCAGACAGTTACACCTGTTGTCACAAATTTCAGTTTTTAAACCACTTGTATACTCCCAATTCACTTGGTATTTATTTCTAATGGTTTTAAATATATCTATATACTCAACACATGTTAGTCCTACCTAATTTCTACAAGAAAAGAAGTTCGGGTTATTACATCCTTTCCCCCTTAAAGAAATTTCGTCCTCGAAATTTAAAAATGTACCTAGAATTGTGAATAAATGCGGATATTTCTCCTTTATTTTCGACTCAAGCTCCCAAGTCGCCTCTTCCATGTCGTGATGCATCCACGAGACTTTAACCAATGGTATGACACTTGATTGTGTGACCTTGTCCTTTCGATCCAAAATCCTTACCGATTGAAGAGTGTAGCTTCCATCTTCCTCTACTTCCAATGTAGTTCAATCTAAAACATGTGATGGTTCTGGCTCATATTTTCATAACATAGAAACACGGAACACATTATGAAATTTAGCCAATTTTGGTGGAAGCGCCAAACGATAAGCTACCGGTCCAACTAGCTCAAGGATTTCAAAAGGACCCACAAATCGCGGTGCCAACTTCCCTTGCTTGCTATACCTTTGAATGCCACGTCGTGGACTAACCTTCAAAAATACATTGTCCCCAACCGCAAATTCCAATGGCCTTCTCCTCTTATCTGCATAGGACTTTTGCTTACTTTGAGCCGTGATCGACCTTTTTCTAATCTTTTCAATTCCGTTTCTCGCCTCCTTCACCATTTCGGGTCCCGATACTACTTTCTCTCCAACCTCCGCCCAACACAATGGTGACCAACAAGGCCTCCCATAAAGTGCTTCAAATGGTGACATCCCAATGCTACTCTGGTATGAGTTGTTGTACACAAACTCTGCCAAACGTAGGTATTTCTCCCAATTACCACCAAAATCTACCACACAAGCACGTAACATATCCTCTAAAATTTGGATAGTCCTCTCACTCTGCCCATCACTTTGTGGGTGATATAGAGTAGTGAAATCCAGCCGTGTCCCTAAGGCCTCTTGCAAACTGCCCCAAAATCTACCCGTGAATCATGGGTCTCGATCCGACACAATAGATAATGGCACTCCATGGAGTCGCACTATCTCCTGCATGTACAATGTGCTCAATGACTCTAAGGTGTCCATCTTGTTCACCTGTAGGAAGTGATCTGATTTGGTCAATCTATCGACTATCACCCAAACGGTATCATTTTGCTTAGATGTCATCGGTAACGCTATCACAAAGTCCTTAGTGATCATCTCCCATTTCCATTGTGCCATCGGTAGGGGTTGTAGCAAACCCGCTGGCCGTTGGTGTTCCGCCTTCACTTGTTGACATGTCAAGCATCGTGCCACAAATCTAGCTACACCGACCTTCATGCCTCTCCACCAAAAGTTTCTTCTCAAGTCTTGGTACATCTTTGTGCCTCCGGGATGCATAGCAAATCGAGAATGGTGTGCTTCTTTCAAGATCTCCTCTTGTAGCTCCTTGTCATCGGGTACTATCAATCTCCCTGCAAACCTCACACCTCTATCATGACCCCGAACCCATCCAGAGTCCTCCTCAAATGTATCAAAAATTGGGTCCCCATTTTGTGCATCCATCACCTTTTGAATCAACATTGGTCTAGAAGTCATACTACCCAAATACACCCTTTCCTCTACACTTTGCAACTCCAAACCAAATTGACTTATTGTCTCTACAATTCCCCACTCATGTATAAACAAACTATCAACTCTATGCTTTCTACTCGATACATCTGCAACCACATTTACCTTACCCAGGTGATATTGTAAACGAAAGTCATAGTCCTCTAAATACTCCATCCACCTCCTTTGTCGCAAATTCAACTCTTTTTGGGTGAATAGATACTAAAGACTTTTATGATCCGAAAAGACCTCAAATTTCTCTCCATAAAGATAATACCTCCATTGCTTCAAGGCAAATACAATTGCCACCAACTCCAAATCATGAACCGGATAGTTTTTCTCATGTATCTTCAACAATCTAGAACCATACTCCACTACCCTATCTCTTTGCATCAACACACAACCCAACCCCACTCCGGAAGCATCACAATACACTTGGTATCCTACACTCCTCTCCGAAAACACTAATACCGGTGGAGATGTTAACCTACCCTTCAAATCCTTAAAAGCTTTCTCACACTTATCCGACCACACAAATGGCGTGTCTTTCCGCATGAGTTGCATCATAGGTGCGGCAACACGCGAAAAGTCTTGGATAAACCTCCAATAATACCCTGCTAATCCCAAGAAGCTCCTAATCTCCGAAACATTCTTAGGTCTCTCCCAATTCAACACGGATTCAACCTTAGAGTTATCAATCGCAATGCCCTCTTGCTTAATCACATGGCCTAGGAATTTCACCTCCGTAGCCCAAAACTCACATTTACTCAACTTAGCATATAATTGATTCTCCCTCAACGTTTGCAACACTAACCTCAAGTGTTCCTCATGCTCCTCTACCGTCGGAGAATAAATCAAAATATCATCAATGAACACAACCACAAATCTATCCAAGAATGGGCGAAGGACCCTTTGCATCAAATCCATAAACACCGCCGGAGCATTTGTCATCCCAAATGGCATCACTAAAAATTCATAATGCCCATATTGTGTCCAGAATGTCGTCTTTGACATATCCTCATTTCTAATCCTTAATTGGTGGTACCCCGAACGTAGGTCAATCTTAGAGAAATGCCTAGCACCTCTCAACTGATCAAACAAATCATTTATCTGTGGACTGTGGCAACGGATACTTGTTCTTTACCGTAACCTTGTTTAATTGTCATAGTATATACACATCCTTAATGAGTCATCTTTCTTCTTTACGAACAATACTGGTGCTCCCCACGAGGACACACTTGGTCTAATAAACCCCAAGTCTTGCTACTCTTCTAACTGAGTCATCAATTCCTTTAATTCTTCCGGAGCCATCCGATATGGTGGAATTGAAATTGGCTTTAACATTCGGATTCAATCAATGGTAAAGTCAATCTCCCTCTTCGGTGGTAATCCAGGTAACTCATCCGAAAATACATTCATGTACTCTTCTACCACACGTGTCGGAGTAGCTACATCACCCCTAGGTGCCAATGTAATCAAACTCGTGATCCTATAATTTTGATATAAAGGGTTGTCCATGAAGTGAGGACAGGGGACCCCCTTCGATCCGTGTAATTGTATCTCCATTCCTTCCGGTACATTAAGAGTGACCTTCCTCTCTGAAAAGTCCATCAATGTATGATGCTTTGTTAACCAATCTACTCCAAAGATTACGTCAAAATCCTTGAAGTCTAAGACACACAAATAAGCCTTTAGGGCTATACTACCAAACCGGCACACACAATCAAGAACTACACCCTCCAATAAGGTGAAATGCCCAAAAGGAGTGTCTACCGTAAACATTCGCCTCATTGAAGAGATTTTCAAACTAAATGCATGTGCAAGGGACGTAGAAATGAATGATGTCGTAGCTCTTGAATCAAATAACACCTTTGCCCAATAATTTGAAATGAGAAAGGTACCTCCAATGAAGTTAGGATGCTCAGGTGCCTCATGATGTCCTAATGCAAATGCTCTCCCATGAGTCAATGTTGTCTGCTGCTTAGCCCCACCTCGCCCCCTCCCTCCTGATGGAACAATAGAAAGAAGAACTGGTGGTGGTAAACCCGGTGCGTGTGACTACTCTGAAGCTCTGCCACCCCGTGGACACTCATGCTTCCTATGACCGACCATACCACACCCATAACACTTGACTCCCATGATGGTGCACTGATTCTTCTTATAGCCCTCCCGACCGCACTTGAAACACACAATCTTGCCATCCCTTGGCCCCGAACCTTTGCCTTGATCAACCTTCTGGCCCCTCAAGCCTTGGAACTCAATCCTCGGTTTCTTCTAACTACCTCCTCCACTGCCACTAATTGTTGAAGTTTTACGACCTTTTTGCACATCCCAATACTGGCGGGAGTTGCGCTCTCCTCGCTCTAACTTTAGTGTCATATCCACCGTGTCATCATAAGTCCTCACCCTAGAAGCAATTACCATCTTGTAGATGCTCGAAAGTATACCGTCTCGGTATTTCTCAGCTTTGCTTTCATCATCTGGAGCATACTTCTTCCCATACTTGCACAACTCCTCATACTTCTTGGTATATTGTAACACTGTCATCTCAGGTGTCTGCACCAAATCAAGATACTGTTTGACCTTATCTGCCTGGAAAGACCATGGCATGAACCGCTGCATGAATAGTAACTCAAAGGACACTTAAGTCAAATCATTCTTCCTTTGATCCAAGGAGTCCCACCACTCAAAAGCTGTCCCCCTCAAATAATATGAGATCAACATCATCCTCTTATTGTCCGGCATAGCCAAGGTCTCCAATCACCTGCTCATCTGGCGTAACCACTCCCCAGCCTCAAAACCCTCCTCCTCTCCAGAAAACTCTGGGGGATTTGTCTTACGCAGCTGCTCCATCTCATATAACTCTCGTCCAGGCCTCAGCACAACTCTATCCTCAATATCAGCTCCTGAAATCTGTCCCTCACTGCGGTCTACTGGTGCCCTAACCATCTGAGTCTGTACCACCTGAGCTAGTGACCTCACTATCTCCACAATGTCCCTCATAGATGCTGGTGGCTCCTCAATAGTAGGAAGGGTCACCTGCACTCCTAGGGTCTCCCGTGCTTGCCCTGGTGGAACAACTGTTGTCCTCACATGCTGGCCACTCCCTGTATGTGGCTCGTCCTGTACAATCTCCCCCCTCCCGTGTCCCTATATCAGAATCAGATACCGACTCCTATGTACTGGAAGTACATCGAGTAGTACATGTCATCCTACCATCTCGGCCCTAAACTCGGCCTCTCGGTCTCCCTCGCCTGCCCTCAACACGAGAAGCCTCCACAGTGCGAGAAGATTGAGTCGTCCTACGAGTATCGATCTGCATGACCACAGATAATGCAATTCAACAACCAACTCAAACAAGAGTTTATGGAGAAAAAATACATATCGAATCAGTGTAGGTCGTGACACGGCCTGGAGACTCACTAAATACTATACACACTTCCCTGGACCCATTCACAGATCCTATATTTCAAAACCTCGCTCCGATACCAAAATGTAACGCCCCGACCCGGAATGCGTTACTTTTGGTATCGTCTAAATCAAACCATAATTAATTCAATCATCACACCACCAAAAATTTTGACAGCACCTCCCCATAATACGGAGGATGTCAACATAGAGTAAACACGGAGTAATATCACAAATATATTCACAACCTAGGCAGGGCCTCTAGCCATCTAACAATTCATAACACAATTAAATTCTCAAGTCTAAGCAGGGCCTCAAGCCACCTAACAATCACGCATAATTTCTCCACACACAATAACTTGTATAATCAACAACCAACCCAATTAGCAATCCTACAAACATAAGAAATCGTCAGGACACAAAGTCCACAAACCCGGTTCGGGAGTTCCGATCGCACGGAGCACCCTCCCAACCTTCCATCCCCCCCCATCGAGTAGGGATATCACACAATGTGTCCCAACTAAGAAAATAGGTACGATAAAATAGTAATAACATATCAAAGTTTAGAACCATCTAGTCCTATCACACTCCAGAGGTCCATCCATGTCACACACCCTCCTCCTGATCCACGACCTTGGTACCGGAACTAGACTCACCTGCGAGGAGGGAATAGGAGAAAGAAAAGGGTGAGCGAAAGGCCCAGTAGAGAATAATAAAGAGTAAATGAATAATATAAGGCTGAAATACTAAAGAAATGCACAAATGCAACAGTATGATAGCTAACATCATGTAGACCAAAACACAAGTAGATAATCACACCGTATGAGATCCTAACTTGACCCACCAGCATCCCTATACATATCGGGACCCTGAACAACCCAACGGCATCATCGCATGGTATTTCGAACACATACGGAATCCTGACTCGGCCCACCGACATTCCCGTACTTATAGGAACCCTGAACGGCCCAACGGCATTCCACATTTCACATCAGTCACAACTAGGATATATACGAGTACATACCCGACATCTACCATGCAACTACAATGCATGTCCAACATGGCTATGCAATAGGATATACATACAACCTACACATATATAGACTACATGATGCATGTTCAAGAATAATCCATGCTCAATGGAAGATTGAACAAGTAGGCTATGCGATATAACTCAAATTATACCACGAAGAAATCACAAAGTGGGGTTGTTCTCCCTTGAGTACAATTAAGGCAAGAACGAATTATAATGAACAATGAGAAAGATAAACGTTCTTAATAGGAAGACATATTCAAAGAGAATAACAATTGGTGGAATTTCCCTACCTCGCCCTTCAAAAACTAGTTATGTAAACCAATACTCAATCTTGAATTCTCCGACCTCAATCAACCTATTATTCGGTAAGCCCATCCTCCCAATCAATGTACAACAACTTCAATTTCATAAATCTAACACAAATTAACCCAATAAATCACGGAACCATTACCTTCCCTTACCCAAAACTTTCCAAGTTCTTGAACTTCACCTACTCGAGCTTGCTACTCCAATCAACAATAGAATCTAGCAATACAACCATAAACAAGTCTAAATCAACCTATTAAATCACTAATTTCATCTAATTTAAAGATTTTCCCCAAATCTACCAAACCCATAAAATCCTAGAATCCCAAATCCCCCAATCTCTAAATACTAGCTTTTAGGTTTAAGAAAACTTACCAAGGTTGTAGAGACAAGTAGAAGGAAGGGATTCAAGCTTCCTTTAGGCCTCAAATGATGTAGGAACTCATGGATTTGAGTTTGGGTTCAAACCTTGAAAGATTGGAATAAAGAGAGGAACTTAAGGATACGTAACCTAGAGAAAGAAGTCATGAACCCAACTTGAAACAACTTGAAAGAGGATAATGTTACCTTGGTTAGTGATCTTAGATTGATGGGAGGGAGGAAATTTGAGAGAAAATGGGGTTTAGGGTCTGTTTTGGTCGGGTATTTTAAGAGAAATCACGAAATTGGTGTTTTTAAAACAATTCACGGGTGCAGATTTCAGGGAGGTGTCCGAACACCTCTATAGCCGTCCGGACACCTATGCCTGAAACATTGTATTTCAGCTTCTTCTATGGCTGTCCAGTAGCTTTTTAAAGCTGTCCGGACAGTTACACCTGTAGTCATAAATTTCAATTTTTAAACCACTTGTATACTCCCAATTCACTTGGTATTTATTTCTAATGGTTTTAAATATATCTATATACTCAACACATGTTGGTCCTACCTAATTTCTATAGGAAAAGAAGTTCGGGTAATTACAGTAGCAAGATTCAGATTTTGGAAATCAATGCAAACTCTGATCTTCCCATTCTTTTTCACTATAGAGACGATGTTAGATAACCATTCCATGTACCTTGCAATTGTAATGAACCCAACCTTGAGAAGCCTCTCCAACTCGTCTTTGACCATTAATGTCGGACTGCTTGTGCAATCGTTAGCCTTCCTTGATTGGTAATCGATGCTCTGCCAACTCCCTGGAAAGGCCAGACATCTCCTTGTATTCCCACACAAAATAGTCTTGAAATTATTCAAGTAATTGAATCATGTCTTCACTGAAATATGGAGGTAGGAATTGACTGATGAACAACGATCGTGGAGATTCTTCTATTCCAAAATTGTTTTCGTCTAGGGGATCCTAAACGTCAGCTTTCAGGTCATCTAGCTTTGCTGGAGCTGTTTCAAGTTCCTCTGGATAGCATGATCTTCTGGTTGGTCCTCTTCAAAGACCAATTCTATTGTGTTTACAGGGGAGTCAGTCAGGAACAAACTCTCCAAATAAATTTTTGCTAAGTATGAGGTCATCTTCTTCATGGGAACCTTCAAGGCTTGAGCTTGTTCAACTTCTGTCGGTGGTCTCGAGATCATTGACTTCTTGGATGATAGGGGTGATGTGCCAAATATATACATACATTTGTGCATCCTTTACACATAAGTTCATCCCATTTTGAGTTGATTAGGAGTTGATATTGCCTAAGAAAGCTATATTTGCATATTGTAGGTGTCAAGGCAAAAAATGGAGGAAAACAGTGAAAAATAAATATTTGGACTCCAAAAGCAATTTCTGACCGATCGGAGGTCATTCCCGATCGGTCGGACTTGCCAAAATACCCAAAAACTTGTGGAGATAGATTGCATTTCCGATCGATCTGAGTTACTATTCACAACACGTGTAGTTTTGCGAAATAGTTCCGAATTCACGTGTTTTTGAGCCAAAACGACCCCAACTTGTTTGGGAAATGATGTAAGAGTTTGGGGAAGTATAAAAGAGCACAAAATAGGGTTTTGGGGGTGTTCTTGGAGCTGAGATTCATTCTCTACCTTGGAGGCCACCATAGGAGCTTGGAGAAGAAGAGAGTTCACAAGGAGGTTTTCTCTCTCCCCTTTTATCTTAGTTTTTATGGTTGATTTCCATTGCTAGATGATGTATCTTGACTCTATGAGTGGCTGGATTTTTTTACTAGGGTTTTAATGTAACCAAATCTTGAAGATTCAATAAACTTGGTTTCCTTATTTCTTGATTTCTCTCTCTTATTGATTGTCTAAGGGTGTGCTTAATGCTTTTGGATGCTTGATCCCATTTAAATGATTTGTTGCCTAGATTGAGACTGGAAGGAGATTTCTAGGGTTTGCCTCAAGCCATAGATGACATAGGGTGCATGAACCATGGAAATATAGGGGCGTGACCTATGCAATCGCTAAATGGTTAATCCACAAATCTTAATGGGTCTTTGTCTTTTGAATCCTATTGTTGGACATAATAGGGATTAGAGATAGAGATACTTCCGATGTGACTAGACATAGAGCATTGGATATGTTAGGGAGACCGATTGTCATTATTGAGAGAGGAATTAGGGATCAAGGGACCAAGGGAGTTGAATTGGATAAGTGAGGTGAAATGAAGTACCCTAGTGCTTCCCATCTTTGATTAGATTTGTGATTACTTAATTGCTCTTTTGTTCCTTGCTTTAGTTTAGTTTAAAAACAAAAACCAATCACGAATCATTTTCCCCAATTTTCATGGTTGTTGCTTGTTTTGACAATGATTTTAATTACCAACATATCCTCGTGGGAATGATAATTTACTCATCTCTTTATTACTTGTGCGATTTGTGCGCTTGCAATTAAATCCATATCAAGGGGTAATCGGCTTGCAAATTATTGTCATTAATGGGCCAAAAACGTAAGTGTAGATATATTTTACCTCTTCGAAGGATGATTTCTTACTAAAGGTAAGTGATTTGGGTCTGCCTTGCTTGTCCAGGCTTGGTTTCTACACAGTTTGTTGACGTAAAAAATGGATTCTTATCTGCCCTGATATGTCATTCTCGTTCCAGAACACCACATATTAGTGTAAAAAGGATGGAACTGCCATGTATGAGTGTATCCAGTCTCTTCATAATAGAAGGTTGTACGAAGAACGTGAATTAATCACAAAGAACGGAGTGGACATGGTCTTGTTGCCAATAGTGATGTTTATAGCCAAATACCCTGAGCTGTAGATGTACCTCCTGCAAAGTCTGACATAGTAGCATTAGTAGAAACCAATTCCGACTCTTGCATACCAATTTTGTGCATGGTAGAACGAGGCATAAGATTTGTTGCTAATCTGTTATGCACCAAGAGTCTGATGACCAGCATTCCATCTACATTTCCTGAAAGATAAGTGGGCTGCAGGTGCTGATCATGTTGAGTGTTGGCTTTTCAAACATAACGCAGGATGATACCTCATTTTATGAATTTGTAGAAGCTTCCTCTTGAATGATCACCACTGGTTGGTTTCCTTGAGACTTATCTTTGATTAACTTATAGATTTGTTCCTTGATTGGCTCCTTCAAGATGGTAGCAACTACTGGCTGCTCCGTGATAGATAGACTTGCTACTGTGATTGCTTCAACATTTCTAATATCTCTAGGCAAAATATAAGTCATATTGCAGAAAAAATCTTCGGAATACCTTGGGTCTGCAGAAGAGTTTCCATTCTTGCCCCCCGAGGCCTGTTCTTTCTGTACAGTAGGCTGACGCCTCAAGAATGTTATCTTCATTGAGTCAAAAGTGTCTTTCTTCTGAGTTTCCTCTTCGTACGAACTCCTCTGTTGAACAAGCATTTCTTCTGCTGGATATTGAGTCGCTTGCCTAAAAAGTGAATGATAGTCAATTCCTCCCAAGGCTAAGGAAAGAAGGTTACCAACAATGAACTGAACACCTTCCAAAGACTACCTAGATGGAAACTGGCATACTCTTCAAACGGCTATTGCGGATGCTTGGCAGCATTCCTCTTCTTTTGTCGTTTCTTTTACTACCTTATTTTTTGAGTCTTGATAAGTGTAGGTTTTTCCTTCGGATGTTGGACTTTTATCCAAACATTCATAGGAGAAGCTGGAGGTTTGACCATCCTAGACCTGGGTTGAGATGGACGATGATGGGCTGGCTTGCCACCGAATTAATATTTTACATAATCAAAACTAAAGTCAAGAATGGACCAAGTACCAAAATAATATTTGAGCCTTGATTCTTGAATGATTGGGGCCTAAGAAAAAAATAGAGGTCCAATCAAGTTTAGTTAGAACCTAAGGGTTCCATTTTGGGCCAAAGCATGCTTTGCATTGCAAAACATGGCCAGCCCAAATATTGGAACAAAGTGGTGCCATTATAGGAATAGGTAAGGCTTCCTTATTTTGTCTTACCTAATTCCTACTGAAGTAAAAAACAAAACCTAATTGAGTCCTTTTTGTTTGATATAAATACTACATATATAGACGGAAGCTCGTGTGAAAAAAAAAAAGGAGAGCCAATTTGGTTGAGAAAATTCCTTATGGAATTAGAGGTAGTCCTTGGCGTTGAGAGACCTATCACCCTATATTGTGACAATATGGGTGCTATAGCTCAAAGTAAGGAACCTCGTTACCACAATAAATGAAATCACATAGAACGTAAGTTCCATTTGATAAGGGAGTTCGTGCAGTGAAAGGAAGTGAAGATACTAAAGATTGCATCATTACACAACTTGACAGATCCATTCACCAAGACCCTTACTGGAAAGAGTTTCACGGCTCATGTAGAGGGAATGGGTGCTAGGATGCTTTAGGGAGTATGTTCTTTATTCCAAACGGGAGTTTGTTGGGATTATGTCCTAAAAACATGGCATGTATGATGATAGTTCTAAGATTGATGGATAAATATTTAATATTGCATTTTGTGTTTTAGATGTGTGAATGTTCTATAAATGTCTAGGGATGTTAGTTATATTAATCTTGAATACTTAGATACACTTTATGTGTGAGTATAGACAGACACATGATTCAATATTACATTCGAAACAATTTAGTCACAACCAGATTAACGAAGCTAAGGTTGTAGTGTATGGACATCTCCAAACAGGGAAGTAATTTGTCTTGACTACTTGAGAGGACTCTCGAATTGGTGCACTAGTGTATGTAAGTAAACATACATTGACGGACTTACATAGAAAAGAAGAACCAAAAAAGTACTATCAATGAGTTGTTCATCCTATAGCTGTGAGAGTACAATATCCCAAAAGCTTGAGTAGTTCAACACTTTCATACTTATAGCATATGCGTTTGATTCATCAATGAGTGAGACACACACTATTGTCAATATACTCGATGGACTGGATGTATGCCACTAGGGTGTGAGAGCATGCTTATAACATAGTCATTCATGTACTTTTGGGATACGGAAGTGTAAGCACCCACCTAAGAGGTTCAAATTAATCTACCCAAAAACTCTATAGAGTGATCTTTGTGGATCAAGCATTAGCATTTAGATTTATCGACGGGTCAATCTAATACGCTTAGTGGATAGATACAAGGGAACCGAGAGCTCAGGGGAAATATGAACTTTGGAGTGTTTGATAGTACACAAACTCTCACTCTGACTTATCAGGTGTTGCATGGAAGATATATTCGTACACATCTCACAGGTCATGGAAAGATTTCTTATAAGAAAAGCCTCGATGTAAGAATCGTACATGTCTGAGAGTTCATCCATAGTTCAGGTGGTGTTAGACGAACATTGGATTGAAATATTATTCCTAGTCATAGGGCTTGACAGTAAAGAATAATATTTCGGGGCCTAGATTTGTATGTCCTGCGGAGTCCCCTTGGTAGCCCTATTTTAGTCTCTTGTCGTATTTAAGGAAGATCGGCAAAATTCACCATATGACAACGATTATTGGGATATTGCAAGAATATAATTTGTATAACCAATAGATATAATTTTATTGGCTTTTGGTTTTCCAAAGATAAACCTAAGATAAAATCATTTTTGTTAAGATATACAAAATTCTTGTAAGTGTATTTATGATAAAATAATAAGTCTCGAAATTTTGATTTAGAATGTAAAATGAATATTTTACATAATCAAAAAGTCAAGAATGGACCAAGTACCAAAATAATATTTGAGCCTTGATTCTTAAAGGATTGGGCCTAAGGGAAACTTAGAGGTCCAATCAAGTTTTGTTAGAACCTAAGGATTCCATTTTGGGCCAAAGCATGCTTTGCATTGCAAAACATGGCCAGCCCAAATAGTGGAACAAAGTGGTGCCATTATAGGAATAGGTAAGGCTTCCTTATTTTGTCTTACCTAATTCCAATTGAACTAGAAAACAAAACCTAATTGAGACATTTTTGTTTGATATAAATACTGCATATATAGACGGCAGCTCGTGTGAAAAAAAATAAGGAGAGGCAACTCTCAGCAAGAAAAAGATACACAATAGACAAAAGGAAAAAACGGAGGCCGTGTGTTATTAGTCCCAAAAAGGTTGCCACTTGTGTGAGTACTGGTTCACTACCAATTGGTGATTTTTGCTTTGCTCATTCGCAAGGAGATTAAGAGAAATACCAAGGAAACGACGTAGGCATTCTTAGTTGATAGAGATCAAGACGGTGGTTCGTGCGTTCAAGAAAAGAATAAAGCTAAGGACCTCGATATTGAAGAGGTTGATTATTTTCTAAACACCCTTCATGCCATGTTTTTGTGATTAGATTTAGAACTAATTTTGTATGGATATAAACCTAGAAGCATGCTAGGATTATTTACTAAGATTAAAACTAGATCTAATATGTATGTATGCCATGTTCAAAATATTATTTGTAACAAATAAATTTTTAGAAGCATGGTAGGAAAACATACTTGGGCCGTGGGATACATATGGGTTGTAGGGTAACGTTTGTTAAATTTTTTGTTTGTACCTATGCTAAGACGATCCTAGAAAGCTTCCGCTGCATGTCTAAAATTATTTTTAGCAACCAACAATAAGCATAGAATTTGGATGATCCTGCAACTGGCTGTTTAAGAGGCTCTAACTTGACAATATCTTTGCAAATGTAGAACTTCATGCTTAGAATTTCTACTATAGCCACCTCCTGCTTAATATCATCATCGACATTAGACACCATATAGTTTGAGTCCTGTAGTAGGTTCCTTTGATTGAATTAGCCATGCCTTGTTCTTCCGTCAAGACTCTTTCGTAGCAGACAGATTTGGCAATTAGGTGAGAAAAGTCTTGGAAGTCCAAGTCGTCGACTTCTTCCTGAATTGAACGAGCATCCCTTTCACTACCAATGCCACTACTTCTTCTTCTAGAATCTCAGTGTTGCATCGAAGTCTAGCTTCCTTGAATCTGGTAAGAAACGACTCAATCGACTCTTCTAGAAATTGAGTGATTCTTGACAAATCCGCCACCGTGACTTCTGGTTCTTCTTTATAAAATTACTTATGGAAAGCCTCAACCATTTCTGCCCATGTATCAATAGAGTTAGTGGGTAACTTGATATACCAAGAGAATACTATACCCATGAGAGAGTTCCCAAACAATTTGAGTTTATAATCGTCCTCCGAGCCAACTTCACCACATTGAATAGTAAAGCGAGTTATATGCTCCACGGTTGACTGGGCATCTTTGCTGGAGAACAAAGAGAAATTAGGAGGTCAAAATCCTCTAGGAAGTGGAATACGTCTACTCTCTCAGTAAAAGGCCTGCGGTACATGGGTCTCCCCAAGCGCCTAGGGCCTAGCATGTCCTGAACTATGTTCTCGACCTAATCCCTATCCATCGTATGCTGAGGTTGTTGCTGAATCATTAGCGCTAGCGATAATGCTGCTAAAAGGTTGATGTTGCTGCTGTTGTGGTTGGAAATACTGCTCTCTTCAAGGATCTACAAGAGGTGTCACCTGAGAAAGCCTTTGGTTTGTCTCGTTCATATCCCTTTGCTCATTCACCATTGTTCCCAAGGGAACAATTGTGATACCAATGATAGGAACGGTAGTAAGTGGAGTTAAAGAAGTTGAGCCTAAAGACATCACTTGAAAACTCCTGTCTTGCATTCAAAGATTCTGAATATTCTGCATTGGAGTTGGAGGAATTGCTACAGAAACTAGAGTTGGGTTGGTCACAACAAGGTGGCCATTGATGCTACTACTGGGATTTGAATGACGATTGGCTGACCTTTAGCATGGTGGCTAGCTCTGTTAGGAATTGTTATGACAGCTAAGGTAGAGTTGGTTGTTGAATGGTCTGCATCGACTGTTGAGGACTACGTGCTGAAAATGCAACTTGTTGTGAGCCTTGCTACATTGATTGAAGAACTTGCCAGAACTTCTGGGAATTTCATTGAATATCCACATGATTCTATAGAAGAGTCTGCTAACAAGGTTCCTGCATGTTCTTAGCTATCTGCTCCATGGACTGCATCAAATTGTGGTTTGCCGGGGAGATTTCCCAGCTCAAAAGTTTGACTTGTACAAGGCTCACATTACCTTTTTTTTCGCCTTCACAGAAATGAGTAGGCTGGAAATTTTTGTATGACTCCCTTGGTGAAAATGGCAGAGATGGGTCTCCAACTGGTTCACGTATTGATGTTTTTGCAATTCTCTTTGTCATGACTGTAAGTTACTGATACTTTAGGTCCCACCAGGAGCGCCAAAAATATGTTGGTTATCTTCTGCTTTAGACAGGAGATCTCACAATTCTGGTTGTTGGGAACATGAATTTTGTTGCATTTGTAGGTGCTCCAGGCTTGCACTCAGCCCAAAGGATTTGATAGGATGGTTGTAGAATTCTACACTGAATATGACCTCTACACCAAACGGACTATGCGCAGTTAGAGAACACAAGTTGCTGGCTTGAGGTTTGTCTTCCAGGAAAAGGACTTGAAATGCCTAGAGTGTCAATCTAGAAAAAAGGTAGGAAAAACAGAAAACTAATCACCATAATGAAAAGAGCTCATATTGGAATGAAATGAAAAACAACGCATTGCTGGAATGCATCAAGATCTTCATTGAAAAGGGATACATCCTAGGATGTACGCGTGCTTTACAAGCTTAAACTAAAGCATAGCCACGGGGGCTTTTGGAAATGTAAATCTAAGTACTAGTTGGCGTGGAGCTATGTTAAATAAAAAGAAAAGTTGTCGGAGACATGCCTAAGAAAACAATAAAGGATTGAAGACGTTGGGTCTGTGTTTGACGCGGGGTGTCTTCTTCTTCTTTTATAGTGCGAAGAGATGAGCACTTCTTTTGTTCTTCCTCAACTATATGTTGTGGGACATCATGAGAGTCGTGGTAGGACCACTCTCTTGTTGCTTGGAGTGACTGGGTTAGTGGGCTGTAACCACAACTTTCTCATGAATGTGGGAATGATGGCAGCATCTCTCTAGTCGTGCTTCTTCTTTATAGAAGAAATGAGTTCTCTTGAAAGTCGTGACAATCTCTAACTTGTGAGTCTTCAGGCTTCATAGTGGAAAACATGGGAACATGGCTCATGGCAATCATTTCATTGCTGCTTCTACATGAAAGATTGTGTAATATTATGAACTTTTGAGTTGTGAAGGACAATTTGTGGTCTGAGCCTCTTGGAGTCGTGCTTCAACTGGAAACATGTTTGAGAGTAAACTGGGTTGTTCAGCTAACGAAATTCCATTTTTCCAGGACTCTCTTTGATGTAATCCTGCTAACATCTCAATAGTTATCCAACAACACGTTTAAGAAGAATCGATCGTTAGGACCAAGACTCCCTGAATTATAGCCTTTTGGACAGCAAATCTTGGACAGTCCTAATTTCTTGGAACTAATCCCTGGATTCCAGACCAACAACCAATCAGAAACCTACAAAATGAACATCGGTTTGTGCCCTCTCATACACTAGTTGACAGGTGGTAATTTAGGCCCCGCACTTTGTAAGGAACGACCAATCTCCTGGTGACATATGGCACTGCCAAAATCTTTTTATTTTTAACGTTTGTTCATTTTGCAGGTTTCTTGGTGGGTTTTAACCTGAAATCCATGGATCAGTTACTGAAAATCATGCTTGTCCAAAAACCAATGTCCAAAGGGCTACAAATGAATAACTTTTTGTCTTACCAGTTTATCTTATTCAAAATCAGTTTGTTGAGGAATAACCGAGATTTTAGTAGGATTATCTCAAAGAAAGTACATGATACATCAGAGTTGGTTAGCCCTACGTCCCTGAATTCCCTCAAACACGCATACCTTACCTCCATATAATAAGTAGAGATGATGTTTTAATAAATTAAACATATTAACTCTAGGATGCATACATACAACTCTACCATTGTACCATATGTTAAGCTATAAACAGCTAAAGATAATGATAACAAAAATTTAGACAGTCGATCAAAGATAACAGACAAACTATCATTGTTATTAGCATCGCGAATAATGTTGTGACTTGGGAGGCTGTTTTTCAAAAGGACAACAAAAAGATAACAATTTTTTAATTTAATCAACTTAATTAATTTCAGTTTTCTTTTTCTTATTAGAGTTTTCTTGTATTTTATTTTTTGTTATAACAGTCACTTAATTTAGCTATAACCATCAGGATGCATGAACAGATTTGTGCCAGAGATTTTAATGATTTTTAATTAATGTAGCTAATTAAAATACTTTGAGACGGATCGGTTATGTATATTATTTGTATTTTAGTATTATAAATGTTGTTAGATAATTCAGGACTAAATAGATCTAGTTTTAATCATATATTTTTGTTTGGTTATGAGATTGCAAGTTGTGGAATCAAAGTTGTCATTCTTTTTCTTTATTTAAAAAAAACATAATCAAGTAGAAGAAAAGTGAAAGTATGCATTCTATTTGGAACTTATAGAATAACCCTAAACCATGTGAAAGTTTGGTGTGCGATTTATTGGGATCTGAATTGTGAATTTGAAATGTTTAGGAATTTTGAACCAGTTTGGGGAACAGGTTATTCCTTTTCTTTTTCTAAAATTGTATTTTTGAGGTAATTCATAATTATTTTTTTAATTTCATTAAATATTGAAAATTATGTTTAGAAACACAAATTAATAGTTTTTGGTGCCTATGTTGGGAGTATGGGCTACATGCAATCTCCACTACAGGTAGTGTTTCATCACACCATCCAGTCTATCTTTTAAATTTTAAAAACATGGGTCCCACACTCTTGAACATATCATACGGTAGTGATGGAAATTGCAGGAAACTGTAGGGGTTTCCCACTGCAAGTACCCCTAGCTACTATGTTGGACTCTTAATTTCTTTTTGACATTATATAGCTTTTCCAGGAAAGTGATGACTAGAATTTCCAACATTTTCATCTCAAATTTCTATGTTCTTTTTTGTTGTTACTCATTATTGAAGAAAATTATTTAATTCCATTAAGGAGCATAGTTAAGTTATGGGTTTTTGGGATCATGATATTATTAAAATATATATATTTTTTTTAGAAAAAAATAATAATGATGAGCCATTGCTGGATCTTTCAAGGAACATGTGAAAAATTCTTAGTACATCTTAGTTATTGGAGGACAAACATATGAGTTCACAAAAGTTTGTTAACAATAAAAAATTATCTTTGTGCTATAATTAATTAAGGCTTTTGTTAGTTTCTGCCGAACATAAAAAAACTATGAATTTGTTTGGTATGTTTGTTTTTTTTGTAGGCTTTCTGTTTTAATTTTTTTGGAAAACATATATAATTGTCCATTTTAGAAACCATTTCTTGGAAGAAGAAAATAATTTCTAAAATATATTTAATTGTCCCTTTTAAAAAACACGGGAAACATAAAATCATTTAAAAACAGAAAACAAAAAAGGATATCTTTTGAAAAATTTAAAAATATGGAAAACATAAAACAAACCAAACGGTCCCTAAATATTTTTTAAAAAAACTCAACAAAATAGCCCCGTAACTTCGGGAGAAAAGGTGCCTCCTCGCAAAAGGGGTTACAGTGGCCAACCCAAGCCACTGTTTACTAAAAACACATGTCTCCACAAAGTCAAGTTAAATTTGTTTTCTTGATACAATATTTTCAATGGATAAACACTTTTCTATAAAACAAACAGAGCCTAAAACTCTCTAGAGCCAACCTAACAACTATGTGAAGGCTTGCACATATATAAAAAATTATTTGCCATATTTTCAAATTGGCACTAAAAAAAACATGACTAAATTTGCATTGCATTGTATTTGTCAAACTTTTTGCTAGGTTGGTGCATATAACATGGCAGGTGCTTTTGTCTTGTTATGTCATGTCCAGCTACTCATAAAGTTCTATAATAGAACTACAATAAGAATATTGATTATCTGAAATAATTGTATCACCAGATATGGATTTGTTCAGAGAATAATCAAAATATGAATCATTAATTTTCCATATAAGAACCCAAAACCAGAAAGATAAATACTTTTCTGCACTAGGAAAGATTGGCTTTCCTTCCATTCATGCATATATTGATGTCCTGCTTCTTCAAGGACTTGTCTGGAACTTGTTCATTTGGCTTACATTGTTTTTTTGTTGAATAATATTTTACATTTGTGGGTCCCTCTCATTCTTTGATCTTCCTCAACAATACAGTTTGCAACACCTGTAAATAATATATATATATATATATATATATAAATAATATTATTGATACATGTATTAAATAATGTGTCGTATTATATAACAGAACAATATGTATAGTTTGAACATGCTCTCTGTCTCCCACATTGGTGCTCCGGCCTTTTTTTATTGCCTCTTCCTCCTTCACAGGCTGTCAAGCTTGAATTATTAGCATCACAATTATCTATATCTTCGAGGGAGTGTGTTTGTGTGTGTGTGCTTGTCTTGTTATTTCTTCAAGTAAAGTAGGAGATCAATATGTTGCAGCTGTTCAGTTCTCAAAGCTGTTCAAACTTACAAACCCGGCGCTATTGAAGCTCTTGAAGAGATTGGAGACTTGTTTGCCGTATTGTCTTTCTGGGTTTTGTTGATTCAAGGGACCAAAAGGAAAAGAGGCTTTATGGGTGCAAGAAGTACTGGCATGAGGGAGCAAAATGTTCAATGAGCCGCAGCGAATGAAGTCGCGATTTTGTCAGTTTTTGTTGCAGGTAATGAGGGTTTTGATTTGAGTGTTTTTGAAGAGTAGTGGTGCTGGATTGTTTGTTTTCTTTTCTTGGTGTCTTTGAGACATTTCAGTGAACAGCATAGCTGCATTTGTGAAATCTGTTTGTATGTGATTTCACGTAGTTTTGGAGGTCAAAAAGGCCTAAATGAGACAGAAAGAAGTACACACTTTTTCCAGAAACAATTTCCTCAACATGAACACTAAGTGTGCTTGTGTGTTATATAGGTAGTGAACTAGTGATGGTTCTGGCATGCGCACAAACCCAAAACAGAAAAAGAGACCCACCATCCCCATTTTTGGTCTCTTTTTTACTCACATTTGGCTCCCTTTTATATATCCTTCTTCACTGAGCTATTTGTACTGTTTGATTTACCACCTTCTTCGCTTCCAATGTTATTCTCCACTCTCTCTCTGTCCTAATTGGCTCCTCTTTGGTTCATTAGACACTTTTTTAATGAGACAAAAACAGTCTCATTCCCTGCTATGGCCTGCATATGGTACCACAAAAGGTGAACCAAGTTCTTTGTAATCTCAAGCATGTGCAACTTTGACAAAAAAAAAAAAGGTTCTGTTTCTACACTTTTTAGTTTGTGCTTGCATTGCTGCATCACCACTGGATGAGATCGAAAATGGTCAAATGTTTCCGATTAGTCTTTGGTGACTAGAATTCGCGTTCGGCCTTCACATCCATATGTTGTAGTTGTCTTGGATAAATCCGACTCACTGAACCAGAAAAATTGCAGCAAAAACAAATGATTGTTTCTTTCCCTTTAGTATAAACCTTTTCCTTTCAACATAATATATGATCCAGGGTTCTAGGTATATATGTGTGTCAATGTATGTTACGATTGCTGCAAATCTGATTTCATTTTATTGTTTCAGGGATGGGAGTGGGAATGAAACTTGGATATGCAATTGATCGGTTAGGAACATCCGCGGGTATCAATAATTTTACGGTGCATTTTGGGGATGCTCACTTGGACTATTTCAGTACTAAGAGACCGAAAAACAATCAAAGAACTTCAGTGGTCGAATTTTCAGATTCCACGGGCCGGATGGCTGAAAACCAGAACGTAGAGTCCATCAGAAAGACAATGCAGATGCATGAAGATATCTTCAAACACCAGGTTTGATAAACAAATTCAATTCCTTTGATTAAAATTTGAAGTATAGAGAAAATGTAGTTTCAATTTGACAAGAAACAAAATTGTGCAGGTAAGGGAACTTCATCGGCTGTACAGCGTTCAGAAGACGCTGACGAATGAGCTGAAAGAGGAAACTAGACAAAACAAAGGTTCAACTCCAACGAGTAGCTCGGATGTTAATGTATTCCGATTGATTGACCAACACAATTCAGTAACAAAAACCAATTTGCACTTTCAAGGCTTGATAGACAAGCCAACATCAAGAGAACGCAGTGACAATTGCGTTGGAGACACGTTAAGAGTTCTGAGAGGTTTTGATGTCAAAAGACCTGCTGAAGAAGACGTCTCGACCAGAGTCATGGTTCCGAAAAGTAACAAAATGAACATTAGTAGCTGTGATAGTGAGGTGGAGTTGACATTAAGCATTGGGGGTACTAGTAGTAGCAGCAGCAGCAAGAAGTCCAGAGATTTTCTGGCTCATCATAGTCTACAATTAGGAAGCTTTGAATCTGCGACACCTAAAGAAATACGAGAACCTGATTCGACTTCGTTGTTCAAGTTTGATAGAGGAGAAGATTGCAGCACTCCAACAACTCCAATGAGCAGCTCTAGTGCTACGGTTGATCGGGAAAGGAAGCAGCGGCACTGGCTTTTTCGAGGCTTAAGCATTAACAGAACATGAGAGCTCTGACTTAATTTGTATGTCTTGTATGTAATTTCTAAACTACTCTAAATGAAATGCTTAATTCGCACGATTCATGGACAAAAAATTCCTCATTTTTGTTGCACCTTTATCCAATAAACAGAAAATTGAGGCATCCATTGATGGATGGTGTTCATTGTTGTGAAAATAGGTCATTTAGAACATCATATGGACTACTCTTTTTGTTCTTATTTTGTTGCAAACTGTTGACATTGTGTTGACATAATTAGACACTGATTGTAATCACAGGTCTTTGCTTCTCAATTGTCTATTTGCAAGTTTGTTTTTGACTGGAGAATATGTTTAATTAATAAAATTGTAACCATAATTTATAGTTGTTAACTTTAACTTTCTTGATCTCCGAGTCAAGAAGAGTGTGTGGCAAGCGACCCTATGGTGGAATCGATCACTTGCCTAAGAACGTTCAGGTCATAAATCTAGTACCAGACTTGATTTAATAAGTTCACAGCACAAAAACGTAGATTCAAACAAGAAAGCTTAGATCTCACCAGAAATCGGAGTAGGGAAGAAGGAGAGCCCTAGAGTGTTTGTATTCTCTCACAAAAAGATGTGAGTTTCAAAAGTGATTCTCTCTACAACCTCCCCTATTTATAGAGGGATGAGTAAGAATTCTACTAGAAGTTCAATAGTCTTCAAGTTCAATGTTAGAACTTGATCATAGTCACCACCATAGCCAGCATATCTATAGGGTTATCAGTAGTATCAATCTTTGCTAAACAAATGTTACCTTAATTCAAAATATCACGAATAAAATGAAAACAAACATTAATATGATTTGTACGAGTGTGGTAAACCTGATTCTTCGTCAAGTATATTATACCATGACAGTCACAATGTATCAAGATTTTTTTCTTGATAAATAACCAATTCATATGCTAAACCTACAATCAAATTGCCTCCTTAATGGCTTCAGTTACAACCATATATTCAGCCTCTATAGTCAACAATACAATAGTGGACTTCAAAGTCAATCTCCAACAAACAGATGCTCTTGCAAGTAGAAACAAGTAACCAGTAGTAGACATTCGTTTCTCAAAAATCACCTGTATAGTCAACATTACTAACCACCTATTACCCATTATGATCATTCCTCTCAAATCTCAAACCGTCATTCACAGTGCCCAAAATTTACTGTAAAATTCACCTAGTTGCTTATCAATACACCTTTCTTGAATTATGCATGCACCCACTTACCATACTAATTGCATTCACCTAGTTGCTTATCAATACACCTTTCTTGAATTATGCATGCACCAACTTACCATACTAACTGCATGTGAAACATCTTGCCTAGTACAAGATATATTCATATTTTACATGCCTTAACCTGCTCAATATAACACTTAAATAGTTTATCAAGTGAAGGCGCTCTTCAATTTGTGTATTTGTTGACATTGTAGGTTTATAGACACACGGATGCAAAAATGAGGTCAAAGGCGCAATAAAACAATTTGAACAAGGGTGCCCAAGATGAACACTCAACACTCTTTTGGTCATACCTTTCTGCATAGTTCTTGGATTTAGGCGAAGTTTGTTCCTACATATTCTTGACTCTCTTAAATTTCCATCGATATAAAGAACAACCTCATCCAATGAGTGGACCAAAATATATGAGCGATCAAAGTTTGGTCAATGCAACCTGAAGTTAGTCGAATAGTAACATTTCCGCTAGAGCAAGATTCATGTTATGCTTGAGTTGAATTAATGATACTCTTGTTTTTGATATAACATTGTGATAGCTTGATTTAAATGTTTATGGGCTCTCATTTTTGTAAACCCTCACGAGACTATAACTTGTCCACTAGGGACAACTAGGTGTTCAAAAGCGTGTTTCGTGCGCAAAATGCAATTATGATCCTTGCAAAAGTAAGTTGAGTGTTAGCACTTTATTCTTTACTCCCCTTTCTATCTTTTCTTCTGTTTGCTTGGGACTAGCAAAGATCAAGCGTGGGGGTGTTTGTAGCAAAAGAATACCAAGAATCTACTCTTGGATATAAGGAACTTGGAGATTGCAAATCAAAATCATGAGATTTTCCTTTCTCATTCTAAAATTTTGTTTCTTGTTTGTACTTGAAACTCCCATGGAGGAGTAGTTTTCTTCGTTAGGCAAGGATGGATTGCTAATGTATTGATATGCTGTTCTTAAATTACATGAATGATTATAGTCTCTTGTAGAGATTAATAACATACATTATTAATTGATTTATTGTCTTGAAGAAAATGTTGAGATATTGAATATTTGTTATTCTTGTATGCTTATAGCTACAACTCTTCAATTGTTCCACCAAAACTAACAAAATTTGAATGAAGAATGTGTAACAACAGGAGATAAATACCTCATTGTAGTTAATATTCTCTCTGAGTATGGCCTTTAGCTATCAATTTAATTTTGAATCGCATTCCATTCTCCTCAATATGTCCTTCCGTCTTTGCATAGACCCACTTATAGTCAATTCTTCCGTCTTTGCATAGACCCACTTATAGTCAATTTCGTTCTTGCCTTTTAAAAGATGTACCAAGACCCAAGTCAAATTTTCTAAATTCAAGCATGCTAGAAAAATGAATGCCTATTGTTTAACTTTATTTATTTGCAACTTGAGCTTGATGAGATGGTAGAAAAGAATTGGATGTTGGAATTCAATTTTCTAAATTTTCTATGAGTTCTACAAAGTTTGATGAGTTGCTTGCCTCTCAAAAGAACTACCTTGACAAGAGTGGACTTGAATTTGATCCAATGAAGCTCAAAGAAACTTTGAGTGACCAATGTTGCAAAAATCCCTCTAGTCGGGGATTGCCGCTTCTACTAGAGGGTAATCAGGTTACTTAATCGGTGACCCGATTAAATTCCGACTAATCGAAATAGTCGACGTAGTCGTTTGGATGGAATACGTGCCTGGTATTTTTTTTTTACAGAGATCCATCCAAAACGACGTCATTTTGGATGGAATTTTTTAAAAGAAAAAATCTTCGTCAAAACGAAATCGTCTTCATCTATTGTTAACTTCCACCTTTGCGTGGCGTAACATATCTGCAACCCTACTTTCTTCAAGAAGCCAGCCACCTCCTTGGATCCTTCCTACCCTACTATGTGCGAAGAAGACTACAGTCCACTTCGCCACTTCCTGACTTGAGGAGTGAAAGATTGGAAAACTGTTCTTTTCCTAGGTTGAGGAGTGCAAGACCAATTGAAAGGCTGAAGATGTTTATGACCATTCAAGTGTGAACTTTGGTTGCAGAAGAGAAGTACCTAATGGAAGTTGATAGAGTCCTCGGACATGGCTGATGATATATTTGAGCTTCAACATATGGTTTATGATTTTTTTGAACTTAGATGATATATTGATTTCTTGATTTTTGAATTGTATGTCCATTGTCCAGTAAGAATTTGTCATTAATCTATATGTAGTATTATTTCATTTATATTGTGTTTTTACACATATATATATGATATGTATTGCATATATATATAAAACTAAAAAACTCAAAACGATTAATCCCCGACTAGTCCCTGATTAATCCACTTAATCCCTAGTCCCCACAAACCGCCTAGTGGTCGACTAGCGATTTTTGCAACCATGAGTGATGTTGGTGCCATGGCCAAGGCCAAGCTACCTTACCCCATAAGTGAGGCTAGCACTTTTAGGGGTGCTAAACCGAGACCAAGGAGAGTACATTTTATAAGATTTTTGTGTCAAAAGATTTAAGTGACGATTATAAAAAGCATATGTGATGACTTCTTTCAATGTGAATACATATGCAAATTAGGCCGCTAATTCTAAAGAATCCAAAGTTTGGATACTTAGGTGCCTTGATCATGTTTGTCTAAGAGTGCTTAAAGTCTAAATTCAAGCCATGGAAATGGTATTTGGATAGTGGATACTCTAGGCAGATGGTCAGAGATGCCTCTTTGTTCCCTACTATTGTGGAGAAAAAGAATGGTGGATATGTCACATTCGGAGATAATTCCAAATGTAGGATCCTAGCATGGGATCCATTGGTAACTCATCTTTCCCTATTGAAGATATGATATTTGTTGATGGTTCGCCTTCAATTTGATTAGTGTTTGTCAATTGATTGATAAAGGTTATGTTGTTAGTTTCAAAGGTGCCAAATGTTTTATTGAAAATGATTGTCGTAATGTTGTCATGATAGGAATTAGAAATGAAAATGTATACATGCTTGATATTGAATTTGTGAGTAGCTCTAATATGCCTTGTTTGATTGCATCAAACAAGTGTGTCATGTATTGGGATAGAAGATTAGTTCATATTGACATATCTACTTGATAAAAATTGTGATAAAGACTTAATGATGGGCTACCCAAAATAAAATTTAGTGATGCTCTTGTGTGTAATGCATGCATTAGGGGAAAATAACCTGAGGAGTCTTTTAAAGTTAAGAATGTGATTACCTCTAGGTCTTTATAATTGTTGCATATGAATTTAACTACCTATGTCTGCCCATCACTTTGAGGATGATAGCCTAAACTCATGCATAATTTGGATCCCTTTTCAATGAAGATTTGTGCCACACCAGTAGCAGTAGAAGGATGTGC